>NC_061821.1:16055279-16067779 GCF_019202785.1 Penaeus chinensis | reverse complement strand
TAATACACGAACTGTAAAATGATTGTAATAATTATATTTCACCTCCGCATGCTCTTATCTTTCTTTTGTCTACTTTCGTTACCAATTTGATGCTTACCTTGGAAAAGTCTTTTCCTCTATTTTAAGAAAACTTTATGATTTCTTCTGTCAAATCTGAGTTTTTTTCCTCCCTTTATGTTTCGCTTTCGATTTTGTTAACACCGTTTTAATCTCAATTAGATCCTTTTTATTTACTTATTTAAAGATAAACTATTAAACTTACTAATATTCAGTCTAAAGTGATTTTCAAATTCCATTAAATATCTACTTTCTTTTAACATCTCCATATCTAGTTTTCTGATGCTAATCGCACACATTCATACACGCGGGCGTGTGCGTGCGTAGGTGAATACAATGTTTTCAGATCTGTGGCCTCGCCCCGACTGATTGCGCTCGGACTGCTTCCTCCGGCAACAAGGCCGAGATTAGCTTTCCCAGATCCTGCGATTATACTGCAATACAGCCGGACTTTTATTCGCCAAGCCTCCAGTGCCTCGGTCATCCTCGGTCCCCAAGGAGGCGCGAGGGGCGTTTGCATTGGTGGTCCTGACTGAAGCCTGCATATTTACCCACCAGGTACAGAGAAGGGGATCTGAAAAGAATTGAATGGAGGCCACCAGATGTCAACGACCCAGTTCCCAATGTCCAAGATGGCCGCACCGCTCCTGGCGTGTTGTTCCTGCAAAGTCGCTGTTAACATACAGTTGCATTGAAACTGCGATTTTCATCTGGCTCTGGCTTCGCGGCCTAACTTCCTCCTAGAGAACGCCGACTCATTGGCCATGTGTCCAGCCGCTGTCTCGGCCGACGTGGCCCCACCTTCGGCTCACACTAAGCTGCGTCGCCTGAGCACCGAACCTTAAGCTATCGAGCGCTGATTGGCTCTTGAGATCCCTAATCAGATTTTCTTGGGATGCCGGGGATCAGAATTTTCGCTTCGTCGCTATTTCATGTCATATTTTAAACTATTTTATTATCATCACTATTATTAATATCATCAGCATCATTATTATTACTATCGTTATACACGTGGGCGTGTGCGTGCGTACTATTACTATTTTTTTCAGTACTGATACAGTTATTAATAGTAACAGCATTATTAGAGAATATCTTTACAAGGCCGAATGGTTAGTTCGGTCGAATGTCATATGAAAGTATCTGGGGAGCGGTTTTCGAAGGAGCAATTTCATTTCGTGCGCCTTTTTCTTGTAAAGTATAATGTGGATGGAATACCGTTAAATTCATTTTCAGAAGTATCATATATTTCGGATGACGGACTACTACGCTTTGCAGATTTTTAGTTTTTTTCATAACCCTCTTCATTGGCAAAACTTCCGGACGTTGCAAATGGGTTATCACTGCTGTAGAACATCAGAGCCAAAAGTATCCGCAAAAAACACCATTTCTCTTTTTTACTCTGAAATCACCCGAGGCGCGTAGAATTATCTGGTTCCAAGCACAGGAGGCACAATAACACTTTTGCACATATCAGACTTAGCTTGCTGCCAGAATATATCACATGAGGCTCAGAGATCAATAGATATTGCGCCAGTTTTCATTATGTATGCAAATATGCATGCAGATCTACATCTATCTATTTACTGTATCTATCTATCTATCTATAACTATATGTGTAATATATTGTGATTATGTATGTAAGAGTGTGTGTGTGTGTGTGTGTGTGTGTGTGTGTGTGTGTGTGTGTGTGTGTGTGTGTGTGTGTGTGTGTGTGTGTGTGTGTGTGTGTGTGTGTGTGTGTGTGTGTGTGCGCGCGCACGCACGCGTGAACGTGGAAATATTTCTTCTTTTTCACTCTGATAAAAAGTAAGGTAAGAATGTTTTTAGCACGTCGAAAGTTCAGGTAACTTTTCCTTGCTCAGGTAAGTTCTCGGCTGAGCGCACTCGCTGAGGCTGCTGCGCGCATCCTCCGACAGGATGGAATCCGGCCAGGGCGCAATGCATTTACGGATTGTGCGCTTCATAAACCTGACGCCGTAGCTGACTACGGAACTCGCCTGTGATTCAGCGGGTCTTGGACATGTTCTTCTGGCTTAAGTTTCTGTTTGTTTTCATGTGCTTTAGAAACATATTAGAAAATAAATCTTCAAGTCTGGGATGCACATCTAGGGCTTCATTTATCAAATGCAATTTAGAACTTTATCAAAATCCATTGATCTAGATAACTGTTGGCATTTAACTTCGCCGGATCTCTTAAGGGGATTCCGTGACTCCTGCTGAACTCAGAGGATAATCAGCAAAGACAGCACTGTATGTTTATTTTCCTTCTGCAGTTATTCCCTTTCTTGCGCCAGTACTGGAAATAGCATCCAAGGCTCCCTCTCGGGGATTGGGTTTAATATTCGCTCAATAAAGCAAAGAAGATTCTCGTGTTGGCGTCTCCGCTGTCATATTGTCTGGTTTCTCTTTTCGCAAAACTTCCTTCGGTCCCTCTCTTTTGAGAGAGTTGCCGGAGGGGATTATTATATGAAGAAGACGGGGCTGCGCCGCCTTCGGGGAAGATCACCAGGCATCCCGCCGGATCTGGAGACCCGCTTTTAACGATATTTTGTTACCCGCCAAGTATTCCTCGACGCCGGGGCCTTAAATCCAGAAACTTTAACAATCCTTGTTTGATCACACATGTTATTTTCATTATCATCAATATTATCATTATTATTATTTCCATTATTATTGTTGTTATTATCATTATTGTTATTATTATTATCATTATCTTTGTCATCATTTTTATTCATCTTTACTATTATTATTATTATCATCGTAATAATTTTCACTGAAATTATTATTATCATCATCGTCAATGTTGATGCCATTCCTGTCACAGTTGTTGTCGCTGTGTGTTATCACAACTAAGCATTTTGATTTTCTTCCTTACGCACGAAATCTACCGGGATATTCATTCCCAGCACTTTAAGCTTCCCCGAACTTCATCGCTCCCTCGTGTTATAAGCTCTCTCCCCGTCGAGTTCCCCCCGAGCCTGCGCGGCGAGCGGGGCAGCGGAGGGGCGGAAAGGACTCGGGACTTGAGCTCCGCCAAGTTCTCGGGAAATGGCTCCCGTTGGAGTCTCCCTCTGGCGTCGGTTTTCGTAACTGTGTTTTGTTTCATCTATGAAGGGAAGTAACTTATAAAAGGAACTGATTTGTAAAGGGAAGTTATCGAAGTGCCATTTTATGCTTTGATTCATTTATTTCCATCTATTTCATTTATCCTGGTTTATGGTTTATGTCTGGCGTTAGACTGTTTGAAATGCGAACGGGTACGTGTATGTGTGTCTGTATTCACATCTAGTTACCAGCTTAAATAAAAGACATTTTGTTTGACATGTCTTAGATTGGGTTAACAGAGCTCTTACGGACATACACAAACACACATAGAAATGCAATTAAACATTAAACGCCCCCTTATGCGCGCCATTTTTTCATTTGTTCCATTTTCTCCTAATACTTCCCTATCTCTTCCCATTCTCCATCTCATTTCAAATTCCATCACTCTGCAACAATGCAACTCTCACGTTGATCGAGCCGGTTGTCACGGTGCGGATACCGAGTCTCATTTGCATAAGGCCGGGTATTGCTTATCCCGAAGACGGAGTTGAAATCGCACTTTTTTCTCAAACAGAAGGTCGGATGAAAGAGATAAGAACCGATACGATCGTCATCTCGACATGTTTATGAGATTCTTGGCAAAATCTTAAGCGGCTGAAAAATATAAAAACGTTTTTCAATTCCTTCCCTCATCAGGTCCAGTGCTGTTGCTATGGTGATTTATTGTTATGTAGAAATATTTAGCATCGTGCTATAGTCATAGTTACCTGGATAGAGAGAGAGAGAGAGAGAGAGAGAGAGAGAGAGAGAGAGAGAGAGAGAGAGAGAGAGAGAGAGAGAGAGAGAGAGAGGAAGAGAGAGAGAGAGAGAGAGAGAGAGAGAGAGAGAGAGAGAGAGAGAGAGAGAGAGAGAGAGAGAGAGAGAAGAAGAGAGAGAGAGAGAGAGAGAGAGAGAGAGAGAGAGAGAGAGAGAGAGAGAGAGAGAGAGAGAGAGAGAGAGAGAGAGAGAGAGAGAGAGAGAGAGAGAGAGGAAGAGAGAGAGAGAGGAAGAGAGAGAGAGGAAGAGAGAGAGAGAGAGAGAGAGAGAGAGAGAGAGAGAGAGAGAGAGAGAGAGAGAGAGAGAGAGAGAGAGAGAGAGAGAGAGAGAGAGCATATAACCAAAGCCATTGGCAGCATAAAGTATCAACCAATACCCCCCCCCCCCCAGCCCCCTAACTTCGCTCTCTCTTTCACACTCGTTTCATTAACGAGTATAAAGTAAAAAAAGAAAAAGAAAAAAAAAAGAGTCAAGAGACAGGAAAGAGCTAAGGGGAAGGCGGCGGTTGGAGCCAAAAGAGAGGCGGAGGAGCTAATAGGAGTTAAAAGGAAAGTGGTGGGGGAGGGGGTTAAAAAACAACAACAATGATACATAAAACAAAAACAAAAGGGAAAGACAAAGAGAGGGAGGAGGGATGAGGGTAAGAAAAGGGAGAAGAGACAGGGAGAAACAAGGAGAGGGATAAGGGGGTGAGGGTGAGAAGAGGAAGAGGGAGAGACAGGGAGAAACAGGGAGAGGGAGAAGAGGTAAGGGTGAGAAAAAGGAGAGGGAGAAAAAGGGATGAGAGTGGGAGAGAGGGAGAAGGGAGGAAGACGAGACGGGGCGGAGCTAATTGGAGGTAAAGGGGCTGACTTAAAGTAAATAAGGGGATAAGGGGGAGATGTTACGAAAGTTGAGGGGAAGGAAGAGGGGAGAGAAGGAGCCAGATGGCGGTGGGGGTTAGAAAGAAAGATAAAGAGGAGTTCTGGGGACAAAGAAAAGTCGGGTGAGAGAGAAATATATGCAAAGGGGGAGGAAGGGGGGGGGGGGATCAGTTAATAGCCAGAAAAAGGGAGAAGTTAAAGTCGAGCGAAGAGAGAGGGATGTTCGGGGGGGGGGGGGGGGTCGAAGGAGGATCAGCGAGTGGTTAAATAAATAGAAGAAAAAAAATGAGGAGAAAAGAAGAAAAAAGGTGAACACAAGAAAAAAAAGGGGGGGAGAAGAGAAGGAAATACGTGGTTAAAAGAAAAATAATGAGAAAAAAAAGTTGAACAAAAAAAAGTAAGATAAAATAGGAAAAAGAGAAGAAAAAAGGGAGAAAGGGAGGAGGAGGGACCAAAGGGAGGCTTACGGGCCGGCCGCGAAGGTCACGAGGAAGGGACCAGTGGACGGTACAGGAGGGGGGGAGGGAGGGGAGAGAAGGAGGAAGGAGGAGGGA
This sequence comes from Penaeus chinensis, assembly GCF_019202785.1. Taxonomy (NCBI): domain Eukaryota; kingdom Metazoa; phylum Arthropoda; class Malacostraca; order Decapoda; family Penaeidae; genus Penaeus; species Penaeus chinensis. Next base: position 16,062,444 of record NC_061821.1, on the reverse strand, counting down.
GGGAAGGAGAAAGGGGAGAGAAGGAGGAAGGAGGAGGGAGGGAAGGAGAGAGGGGAGAGAGAAGGAAGGAGAAGGGAGGGAAGGAAAAAAAGGGAAAGAAGGAGGAAGGAGGAGGGAGGGAAGGAGAAAGGGCAGAGAAGGAGGAAGGAGGAGGGAGGGAAGGAAAAAAGGGGAAAGAAGGAGGAAGGAGGAGGGAGGGAAGGAAAAAAAAAAGGGAAAGATGGAGGAAGGAGGAGGGAGGAAGGAGAAAGGGGATGAGAAGGAGGAAGGAGGAGGAGGGAAGGGAGGAAAAGGGGAGAGAAGGAGGGAGGAGGAGGGAGGGAAGGAAAAGGAAGAAGGAGGAAAGGAGGAGGGAGGGGAAGGGAGAAAAGGGAAAGAAAGGAGGAAGGAGGAGGGAGGGAAGGAGAAAGGAAGAAAGGAGGAAGGAGGAGGGAGGGAAGGAGAAAGGAAGAAAGGAGGAAGGAGGAGGGAGGGAAGGAGAAAGGAAGAAAGGAGGAAGGGGGAGGGAGGGAAGAGAAAGGAAGAAAGGAGGAAGGAGGAGGGAGGGAAGGAAAAAAGGGGAAAGAAGGAGGAAGGAGGAGGGAGGGAAGGAGAAAGGAAGAAGGAGGAAGGTAGGAGGGAGGGGAAGGAGAAAGGAAGAAAGGAGGAAGGAGGAGGGATGGGAAGGAGAAAGGAAGAAAGGAGGAAGGAGGAGGGAGGGAAGGAGAAAGGAAGAAGGAAAGAGGAAGGAGGAGGGAGGGAAGGGAGAAAGGAAGAAAGGGAAGGAGGAGGGAGGGAAGGAGAAAGGAAGAAAGAGGAAGGAGGAGGGATGGGAGGAGAAAGGAAGAAAGGAGGAAGGAGGAGGGAGGAAGGAGAAAGGAAGAAGGAGGAAGGAGGAGGGAGGGAAGGAGAAAGGAAGAAAGGAGGAAGGAGGAGGGAGGGAAGGAGAAAGGAAGAAAGGAGGAAGGAGGAGGGAGGGAAGGAGAAAGGAAGAAAGGAGGAAGGAGGAGGGAGGGAAGGAGAAAGGAAGAAGGAGGAAGGAGGAGGGAGGGAAGGAGAAAGAAGAAAGGAGGAAGGAGGAGGGAGGGAAGGAGAAAGGAAGAAAGAGGAAGGAGGAGGGAGGGAAGGAGAAAGGATAGAAAGAGGAAGGAGGAGGGAGGGAAGGAGAAAGGAAGAAAGGAGGAAGGAGGAGGGAGGGAAGGAGAAAGGAAGAAAGGGAAGGAGGAGGGAGGCGAGGGAGAGACATGCGCGAGGGGTAGAAAAGGAAGAGGGAGAGCTAATGAAAAAAAGGGAGAAAGGGAGGGAGGAGGGTGAGGGCGTAAGGGGAGGGGGGGGGGAGCGTATCTTTGTGCACGCTCGGCTTTCCAAGATCAATATGGATGAGAAATACGCGGCCCATTGTGTCTCTCTCTTCTTCCTCTGTTTCCTTCGCTCTTTCGCCTTTCTCCGCATTCGTCTTCCTGCTGATTTTAGGTTTTCGATAACTACGCTTTATTTCTTTATCGTTCTCTCGTTCCCTAGGTGGTGTTATGTATTCTTTATTTCTGTTTCCTTCGTTTCTCTCTTGTTTTTTTTCTTCGATATATTTTTTAATTGTTTCTTTATGATTATCTCATCCTCCTTAATATCCTTCCTCTCATTCGCTAGCTGTTCCCCTTCTCCTTTTCCGGTTATTTCGCTGTCTCTTCTTTTATCATTATTCTCCCATTCCCTGTTATCCACATGGTCATTATACCATTTTCATATCATTAGTCTTTTTCTTTCTTTTTCTTCTTCTTTTACTTACTTTTAATGGTCGTTCGTTTTACTTCTTCTGTCTTATCTATTTTGTTTTCCCTTTTTCGCTAATCGTTCCTCGAACTTTCTTTAATTAATGATGTTCCTCAAATAGTGTCCTTCCACTCGCTATCACATTTTACTTATTTTTCTTTACTTCTCTTCCCGTGTTTCCCAGTTCGGTTAACAAGAGGCGGATCTTTCTTTGGGACGCTGAGAGGCGAAGAAATTGGAGTAACAGCAACGAACGATTAATTATATCTCCCGCTTGTTAGCGTCTGTTAAGCCAATCCCTCTCTCTCTCTCCCTCCCTCCCCCCCCCTCTCTCTCTCTCTCTCTCCCCCCCCCTCTCTCTCTCTCTCTCTCTCTCTCCCACCCCCTCTCTCTCTCTCTCTCTCTCTCTCTCTCTCTCTCTCTCTCTCTCTCTCTCTCTCTCTCTCTCTCTCTCTCTCTCTCTCTCTCTCTCTCTCTCTCTCTCTCTCTTTCTTTCTCTCTCTCTCTCTCTCTCTCTCTCTCTCTCTCTCTCTCTCTCTTTCTCTCTCTCTCTCTCTCTCTCTCTCTCTCTCTCTCTCTCTCTCTCTCTCTCTCTCTCTCTCTCTTTCTTTCTCTCTCTCTCTCTCTTTCTCTCTCTCTCTCTCCCTCTCACCCCCTCTCCTCTCTCTCTCCCTGTATACCTAATGTAACACAATTCACCCAAAGACCAAAATTAAACATATTCTGCAAACGATCTCTTAATGCAAGTATATCAGCGAGTTTCGGCAAATTTGTGTTCATTAACATATTCATGTGGATCATTTACAGTTCACTGGGTACAAGGGAAGGAGGAAGTCTATTAATAAATAGACCTGGCTTTGAATTAATCTGCTCTGAAAAGGTCCGTGAATGGAATACTAAATGATGAACTGAATGAATCACCTTATGAATCACTCGTATTGATCATTAAATCTTGCGGGGCTATGTGTCCGGGAGGATTCCGTGGCTATACACAGTTCCGGGCCATTGAAGGAAGCTGAGGATGCTGCGCGCAAGCTGGGGTTTGAGTAGATTCAGTCGGGGCAGCTGCCTCGACGCTTCTTACACACGGCACACGCACACAGATAGATAGGTAGATAGACAGATAAATAGATGGATGAACAGATAGCTACAGATATAGATGTAGAAATACAAATTTGGTAACGTGTACGCATTTGTCAAGAGTTCCTCCTGAGAAGGTAGTCTGATGAAGAACTCTTGATGCGTTCGAAACGTCACGAATTAATTTCGTTTTTATTGTAGTTGTGTTTTATTTGAATACAGAAATGAATGTGAATACACAGCTAGATAGAATACAGAGAAAGATCAGCGAGATAGAACAGACAGACAAGTTCGAGAAGCACCTTACCTTAAGTATGACCTTGTACTTGAGTTCCTCGGGGCTGAGATCCGTGACGGCCTTCGGCGAGTCCCGCGGGTGGATGTACAGGTAGGAGCCCAGCAGCGTCTTCAGGAGCGACGCCATGATCTGCTGCTGCTTGATGCTGCAGTGGTTCTCCAGGTGGACGATGACCGGGTACCTGGAGGGCGGTGGCAAGGGCTCTATAGAACACGGTTCGAGGTTGGGATGACTTAGAGGGAGGTGGTAGGTGGTTTATAAAGTGGTCTATAGAACACGATTCGGGGTTGGCACTAGCTTGAGGAAGGTTTTAATTCTAAAATGGTCTATAAAATATGGTTCGAGCTTGGTATGAGTTGGAGGAAGGTGGTAAGAAGTATGTGAAGTGGTCTATAAAATGTGGGGAAAAGGAGTGCAGTTAGCTGTAGAAAAGAGTATAAAATAGGGCTCGCAGTTTGTACTATGGCGAACAATATAAAAAACCTTAATTTCTGAAAAAAGGAATTTACAAAACCGAGTGCTATCACAACCGATTTATATTTCTCTTAGATTTTTTGCTTAATTGTATTGCAACGCTGTATATAAAGCGATAAACTGATAATCACTGATAGTGAAAGTTCATTTTATGGGAAATTAGGATGACGGCGCGCGCGCGTGTGTGTGTGCATCGTTGACATGCATCTGGCTGCGGGGGGGGGGGGGGGGGGAGAAGATTGTTCAATTTGTCCGACATTGAACCCAGAGGATATGTGGAATGGTGTCCAGAGTAGGACGGCTTGAGGCTGGCATCATCTCGGCATCATCTAGCAGAGTTCGTTGTACATGATTGTCCTTCCTGACAAGGAATCGAACTCACTCAACCTTGGGAGCACCCAGAGACCGCGGTACTAAGCCAACTTGACCACAACATTCCCGTGACAAATGTAGAGATGGTATGAATGCCAATAAATACGCAAAGCTCAATATATTACTGACGTCTCGATACTACATCTTCAGAAACAGCAGTTACATGTCTCTCATTCAGGAAATACCATTCTCGTCCATACCTCTTCTACGTGGTAAGTGGAATCAATCCGATGTAAAAAATAAGTTGTGGGGGTACTAGAAGGGGAGAAAACAAGTAAGCAAGACGCATATAAACTACAACAGTAAAGCACAAAGACACAACAAACTAGCAGAATGAAACACAAAAAAACCAGCACCACTAAAACGGGGAATATTGAAAAAAAGTAAATAGGAAAAATATGAAAAAATAACTATCGATTCAATTATACTCAGAAAATGGGGAAAAACTACCTCACTAAAGCAGAACAGAAGAAAAGCAGAAAAACTCACACGGAGAAGTCGAAGGAGTAGCTGGCGATGGCGTCGACCACGTCCCGGAAGGGCACCTTGCTGGTGAGGGTGTTGCCGTGGTAGACGACCGGCTCGTCCTGGCCGTCCCACACGTCCACTGCGGGGAGGGGGGGGGGGGGGTCAGTGAGGCGGTGGACGAGGGCTAAACGCTGATGGATTCTTTGATGGAATTCTGATCGAGATTGAGGCTGCTGCTGATGGATTAATGGAGTGGAATTGATGATCTGATTTTGATAGGTTCTTTGATGGAATTCTGTTTGATGCTGAGAGGTGCTGGGCTGGAATTGAGAGGTGGAGTTAAAGGGATTGAGGGTGGGTGGCAGAGCTAAATGATGGATGGAAAGACTAAACGTGAGACGCGAAATCCAGGTTGACGGCAGCAGCATGGACTGGAATCGCTGCTCTCAGTTCGATAGATTTTTGATGGAATGCGGTTTGGGATCGAGGATACTGGCTGGGCTGATGGAAACTGAAGCGGACTGAAGGTGCTGCTGACCTCAAGCTGGAGCCGAGAGATGACAGCTGAGGCGCCGATGAAATCGACTGAGGGAATTTGAGAGGATTGATGGACTGGTGAATGAAGGCGAGAACAGAAAAGGATAGATAGTTCTGAGGCATTACTCTCTCACACACACACACATACTCACACACACACAAACAACACATACACAAACACACACACACACACACACACACACACACACGCGCGCGCGCGCACACAGCCACATATATTTTCATGCCCATTTTGATGTACTTAATATAGTACTCTGTACATGTACTCTGGCGGAAGAAAGTTACAAGCTCCCTCTGCCCGGCGGCCGAGGGCATGGCGAGCCTCCCTTAAGGCTGGAGAGGAAACCATTCAAAACATCCCTCCCACGTAAACTATCTTCCAGGTCCCCAGCATAACGAAAAGGATAAATCAAACAAGAAATTCCGATTCAATTATACGTCGAGAATAAAAAATAAACAGAAAACAACACACACAAAAAAAAGCAAAAAAAAAAAAAAAAAAAAAAAAACGGTACAACATAACAAGATGTTTTTATTTAAAAACAGGAAAACCTAGAACCGGATTTTGCCATTTCTCACCGCGAGTAATCCAATCTTGTCACAAGTTGGAGACGTAATCACATTAAGAGGAAAAACTTCATATTTTCTTCGATTCTTGCTTCGTGTGTGTGCGGGGGGAGGGGGGGGGGGGCTGCGGTAGGTGGTGGTGGCGGTGCTGATGTTGTTAGTAGTGGTGGTGGTGCCAATGTTGGTGATGGTAATGGGGTGTGGTGGTGTTAATGTTGCTCTCTTTGTTGTTATTGGTGTTAATGTTGTCTGTTATGCCCATGTATCTCTCTCTCTCTCTCTCTCTCTCTCTCTCTCACTCTCTCTCTCTCTCTCTCTCTCTCTCTCTCTCTATCTCTCTCTCTCTCCCCTACTTCTTTTTTTTCTCTCTCTCTCTGTTGTTGTTGCAAATGGTTTTAATGCTCTCGTGGGAGGTGCTGCTGCTGTTATGGGTGAGGTTAATACTTTGGATGTGTTGTTATTGTATAAATGGTGTTGATGTTGTTAGTGAAGTAGTTGTAACCCTGATAACAACAGCTGGTGGTTGCTGCATTAGAAAGAGTGACGCGGTCTTGGCATAAGTATTCAAACTTCAGGGAAGAGTCTCTGACCGTCGTTCACCAGCGTCGCCCGCAAGTGGGTGTCATTCCCCCGCGTGGCAACAATACCACAGCCTAATTAACGCAACTTGTCTCACCGTCGCTAATTCTCGGCTAACACCGCTTCTCTTTCACCTAAAATCGTGATCTCTTTCCCCAGCGTCACTGTTGCTGTCGTCGTGTTGCTGTTGCTGTTGCATTGTTGCTGCTGCACCAAGACGGGAACAATAGCGAAATCTCTGGCTGGGAATCAACATGGCGCCGGTTCGTGTCCGGTGAATATTTCACATTCTCATTACGTCTGCACGCTTCCCATTCTCTCCTCTTCTTTTCCTTCTTTTTCGCTATTTTTCTCTTTTTTTCTCTTTCGTGTGCTCTTTCGTTGTTGTCTTTTGTTTTTGTTTTCTTAAATCTTGCATTGTAGATTCGCCGTCTTCTTTGCGTGTCGTTGATTTGCAATTACTGTTTCTTTTATTTCCTTTTCTTTCTCCTCTTTCGCCGTCATCGTCATACCTAATTCTTTCTTTACATACCTTTTGTCAACTAACTTTCCTAAAGTTTCCATCTTTCTCCTCCTCCCATCTTTCCTTTGGCCACTTTTCGATGAATCTAATTTTCGTTCTTTCCTTCCTTCTCTTTTTATTCACCCATTCTTTGCTCCCCGTTTATCTTACGGTATCGTCTCCAAACTTTATCACACTATTTCGATTCATTTCAGGAATGGAGAGTGACTTTGGAATAACTGCATTTACAAGGAAATGAGAGAGAGAGAGAGAGAGAGAGAGAGAGAGAGAGAGAGGAAGAGAGAGAGGAGAGAGAAGAGCGAGAGAAAAAAAGAGGAGAGAAGAGAGAGAGAGAGAGAGAGAGAGAAAGAGAGAGAGAAAAGAGAGAGAGAGAGAGAGAGAGAGAGAGAGAGAGAGAGAGAGAGAGAGAGAGAGAGAGAAGAGGAGAGAGAGAGAAAAGAGAGAGAGAGAGAGAGTAAGAGAGAGAGAAGAGAAAGAGAGAGAGAGAAAGAAGAGAAGAG
>NC_061821.1:16046461-16051461 GCF_019202785.1 Penaeus chinensis | reverse complement strand
GCACGCGTGTTCATGCGTGCGCGCGGCTGATGTGTGAGTACGCGAATGCATACACATACACACACAAAGACGGAGAGAGAGTGACTCTCATTTGGGCCATTTGTGGATGTATATATATATATATATATATATATCTATATCTATATATATTTATATATATATATATATACATACATTTATATATATATATATATATATATATATATATACACACAAATGCCGCGGTATCCAGTGGATACACCAATGGACCCCAATGGACCCCGACCCTCGTGGTCCCGAATTCAATTCCTCGTCACGGCAGTTGTAAAAAATGCCTGCGCCCCGACTATTGGCTCGCGCCCGATCTCACGGCGATAAAACGACAAATCGCCTAGAGAAATCAAAACGCAGGTGTCGTAGGGGAAGTCACCGCCGTGGAACAAGTGGTAGCGGGCTGAGGGGTAATCAGGTAAGGGTGAGAATGCCAAATGACCTCTCAATAATAGATTGGGAGAGGCCTAGATCCTGCACACACACACACACACACACACACACACACACACACACACACACACACACACACACATATAAACAGCTCTCCTGGGGAAGGATCATTAGTTAGCCAACCCAGTATAAAGTCCTCGTCAACTACATGATGTCAAAATGGCGCCAATATATATGTGTGTGTGCGTGTGCCTCTGTGTATGTGTGTGTGTGTGTTTGCCTCTGTGTATGTGTGTGTGTGTGTTTGCCTCTGTGTATGTGTGTGTATGTGTTTGCCTCTGTGTATGTGTGTGTGTGTTTGCCTCTGTGTATGTGTGTGTTTGCCTCTGTGTATGTGTGTGTGTGTTTGTCTCTGTGTTTGTGTGTGTGTGTGTTTGCCTATGTGTATGTGTGTGTGTGTGTTGCCTCTGTGTATGTGTGTGTGTGTGTGTTTGCCTCTGTGTATGTGTGTGTGTGTGTTTGCCTCTGTGTATGTGTGTGTGTGTGTTTGCCTCTGTGTATGTGTGTGTGTGTGTTTGCCTCCGTGTATGTGTGTGTGTTTGCCTCTGTGTATGTGTGTGTGTGTTTGCCTCTGTGTATGTATGTGTTTGCCTCTGTGTATGTGTGTGAGTGTGTGTGTGTGTCTTTGTGCATGTGTGTGTGTGTGTTTGCCTCTATGTATGTGTGTCTGTGTTTGCCACTGTGTATGTGTGTGTGTTTGCCTCTGTGTATGTGTGAGAATGCCTCCGTGTATGTGTGTGTGTGTTTGCCTCTGTGTATGTGTGTGTTTGCCTCTGTGTATGTGTGTGTGAGTGTTTGCCTCTGTGTATGTGTGTGTGTGTGTTTGCCTCTGTGTATGTGTGTGTTTGCCTCTGTGTATGTGTGTGTGTGTTGCCTCTGTGTATGTGTGTGAGTGTGTGTGTGTGTCTTTGTGCATGTGTGTGTGTGTTTGCCTCTATGTATGTGTGTGTGTTTGCTTCTGTGTATGTGTGTGTGTTTGCCTCTGTGTATGTGTGAGAATGCCTCCGTGTATGTGTGTGTGTGTTTGCCTCTGTGTATGTGTGTGTTTGCCTCTGTGTATGTGTGTGTGAGTGTTTGCCTCTGTGTATGTGTGTGTGTGTGTTTGCCTCTGTGTATGTGTGTGTTTGCCTCTGTGTATGTGTGTGTGTTTGCCTCTGTGTATGTGTGTGTGTGTGTGTGTGCATGTGTGTGTTTGCCTCTGTGTATGTGTGTGTGTGTATGTGTGTGTTTGCCTCTGTGTATGTGTGTATGTGTTTGCCTCTGTGTATGTGTGTGTGAGTGTTTGCCTCTGTGTATGTGTGTGTGTGTTTGCCTCTGTGTATGTGTGTGTGTTTGCCTCTGTGTATGTATGTGTGTGTGTGTTTGCCTCTGTATAAGTGTGTGTTTGTTAGCCGCTCTGTATGTGTATGTGTGTGTGTGTCTCTGTGCATGTGTGTGTGTGTTTGCCTCTGTGTATGTGTGTGTGAGTGTTTGCCTCTGTGTATGTGTGTGTGTGTTTGCCTCTGTGTATGTGTGTGTGTTTGCCTCTGTGTATGTATGTGTGTGTGTGTGTTTGCCTCTGTATAAGTGTGTGTTTGTTAGCCGCTCTGTATGTGTATGTGTGTGTGTGTCTCTGTGTATGTGTGTGTGTGTTTGCCTCTGTGTATGTGTGTGTGTGTGTGTCTGTGTATGTGTGTGTGTGTTTGCCTCTGTGTATGTGTGTGTGTTTGCCTCTGTGTATGTGTGTGTGTTTGCCTCTGTGTATGTGTCTCTGTGTATGTGTGAGTGTGTTTGCCTCTGTATACGTGTGTGTGTTTGCCTCTCTGTTTGTGTGTGTTTGCCTCTGTGTATGTGTGTGTGTGTGTTTGCCTCTGTGTATGTGTGTGTGTGTTTGCCTCTGTGTATGTGTGTGTGTTTGCCTTTCTGTTTGTGTGTGTTTGCCTCTGTGTATGTGTGTGTGTGTGTTTGCCTCTGTGTATGTGTGTGTGTGTTTGCCTCTGTGTATGTGTGTGTGTGTCTCTGTGTATGTGTGTGTGTGTTTGCCTCTGTGTATGTGTGTGTGTTTGCCTCTGTGTATGTGTGCGTGTGTTTGCCTCTGTGTATGTGTGTGTGTGTTTGCCTCTGTGTATGTGTGTGTGTTTGCCTCTGTGTATGTGTGTGTGTGTGTCTCTGTGCATGTGTGTGTGTGTGTTTGCCTCTGTGCATGTGTGTGTGTTTGCCTCTGTGTATGTGTGTGTGTTTGCCTTTGTGTATGTGTGTCTGTGTTTGCCTCTGTGTAGGTGTGTGTGTTTGCCTCTGTGTATGTGTGTGTGTGTTTGCCTCTGTGTATGTGTGTGTGTTTGCCTCTGTGTATGTGTATGTGTGTGTGTTTGCCTCTGTGTATTTGTGTGTGTGTGTTTGCCTCTGTGTATGTGTGTGTGTGTTTGCCTCTGTGTATGTGTGTGTGTTTGCCTTTATATATGTGTGTGTGTGTGTTTTTGCCTCTGTGTATGTGTATGTGTGTGTGTTTGCACCTGTGTATGTGTGTGTGTGTTTGCCTCTCTGTATGTGTGTGTGTGTGTGTATGTTTGTGTGCCTCTGTATATATATGTGTCTGTATGTGTGTTTTGTGTTTGCCTCTGTGTATATGTGTGTGTGTGTATCTGTGTATATGTGTGTGTGTGTGTTTGCCTCTGTGTATGTGTGTGTGTGTTTGCCTCTGTGTTTGTGTGTGTGTTTGCCTCTGTGTGTGTGTGTGTGTGGGTGTATGTGGGTGTGTGTGTGTGTGTGTGTGTGTGTGTGTGTGTGTGTGTGTGTGTGTGTGTGTGTGTGTGTGTGTGTGTGTGTGTGTGTGTGTGTGTGTGTGTATTGATGTATGTATCTATATGTATGTAAGTTTGTATATTTGTCCTGGTTAAGTCTTTAAACTGCATCTGGTCTCACCACGGTATATATATATATATATATATATATATATATATATATATATATATATATATATATATATTTATATATATATATATATATATATATATAAACACACACGACACAAGTACACGCACGCACGCACGCACGCACGCACGCACGCCCGCACACACGCACGCATGCACACACGCACGCACATATATATATATACAAAACATTTTCATTCTTTTTATTGCATATTCATTCTTTAATTTATTATGAGACTTCAATTAATCCTTTGACAGCTCACATCACTCTAATTTTGCTTTTGTTTTTCACATCATCCTCCCTGTTTTATAAAGTAGGTGGGTATACAGTAGGCTAGGCCCAGTTATTTTGATTCGCCCAAACTACATCCGGGTATATTGTGGGAGGAGGTTAATGGGGTGTGTTACACCGGTTCTCCCTCAAAGGGTCCTAGGGATAGGCCATCGCCACGCCTTGGCACTGGTGGGGACAAAGTTGGGGAAGAGGACTTGCCGTGCCACAGGGACCTATGGGATGGAAGTGTGCAAAGAGGGGGGTAGGTATACCATGGTAGTGATGGATGTGGCAAACGTTATTGTTGAATACGGGCGGAGTGAAGGGACACCAGTGTGGTGGAGGGGCCAAAATTTTGGACTCCTCTTGACGAGGTGCCTCCTGGCCAAAGTCCTCTTGACGAAGATCCTCCTGACGAAGATCCTCCAGACTATGGGCTTCTAGACTATGGGCCTCCTGACTATGGGCCTCCTGACTATGGGCCTCCTGACTATGGGCCTCCTGACTATGGGCCTCCTGACTATGGGCCTCCTGACTATGGGCCTCCTGACTATGGGCCTCCGGACTATGGGCCTCCAGACTATGGGCCTCCTGACTATGGGCCTCCTGACTATGGTCGTCCTGACTATGGTCCTCCTGACTATGGTCCTCCTGACTATGGGCCTCCTGACTGTGAGACTCCTGAGGAGAGGTAGTTAACGACTCACTCGTATGCTGCTAACTGGCTCTCTCCGAACTTGCCTCGCCAGTTTCATGAGCGGCACCACGGCTCCACAATGCACACATTCTTGCCAAGAAAAGGCTACCGAGGCTTTAACACCATTCAGCCACCGTCTTGAAGGTGCGTGATGCCAGCTTTGATATCTCTTTCCAACTCTCGACCAGAGTAATCCACGGGTGCAGGGTTGCCTTTTTCGCATGCCACAACATATGCTAGCATGCGCGCAGCCAACGATTAACGCGACCACGGGTCCAGAGCAACAGCGCAGGAAAACGTTGCGAATCCGTAATCTACTTAAAGAGGAATAGCGAAGCGAAGGTCGTCACGCTAAAACTCACAATTACGGAAGTCAAAAAGAAGTTATATGAACTTCTCCAATAATTTGAAAATGATAGAAATTTATACATCGTTAAGTTGTATTGCATATTTCCATGATACCGCCCTTCCCCTTCTTCCTTCCTTCCCTCCCTCCTTCTCTCACTCTCTCACTCCTCTCTCTCTCTCCATCCTTGTCTCGCTCTGTTTCTTTCTTTATCCCACCTGACTCTTCATCACTATATGTATTTTTTTTTTTTTTTTTTTTTTTTTTATACAGCTATTCATTCCACTGCAG
>NC_061821.1:16043434-16046361 GCF_019202785.1 Penaeus chinensis | reverse complement strand
GGATTTTTAAAAAAATAAACAGCAGCGAAAATACTTACCACTTTGGATTTTCCTGTCGCTCTTCCAGTTGGTGTGCGAGTGGAACGACACCGACTTCGTCTTGCGCGGGCCCTTGCTATCCACTTCATCGAAATCCTCGCCCGGCGGCATCGGCGACGGACTCCTGGTCGGGGTCGAGTCCGAATACCTTCTGTACCGGGGACTCGGGGAGCGAGGAGGGAACTCATCACTCGGAGATCCAGCTCGACCATTTCTGTTCTGGTGGAGGTAGTGAATGCGGTCCGAGGAGCCTTCCCCACCTGCCTCCGGCGTGGAGCTGAGGCCGGAGTCAGCCATCTCGTGGAGGAGTTAGAACGCCGTGCGTGGGCGGCCGGAGGACCCTCCAACAATCTACTTTACCCGATAAACAAACAGTGTCTTCCACCCAGAGGGGGAGCACCTTCGCTTCTAGCAAACCATTGTTAACTTTTTTCTTCTGAGTGATATCTCATTGCCCTACATTGCCTTGCACTGCGTTGGAACTAAAGCTGTAATCACTGAAAAGCTTTCTTACGTGGCTGGCACAATTTTTCTCTTTATTATTAATTATTATACCGATTTACTACACGCACTTAGTTATTTTTCACGAAGAGCCAAAGGACACATTGTGAAATAGCTCACTTGTCTTTTTCTTTAGATTTCCTTCTTTATCAAACCTTAGGAACATGAACTGAAAAAAAAATATATATATATACATTAACAGGCACAACTTTATAAGGTGGACATATAAATGCACACACTTAGATTATTACATATGAAATAACAATGACATGGAAAAGGTTGGAAAATAATAAAACCCACATTAACAAAAATAATTAAGGTATTATCTAACCACTACTGTGTGTGTGTGTGTAGAATACGAGACAGTGCAATATATAAGCAGACAGATGTTCATTTACATATTTCTATAAGACACGAAAGTATGCGTATGTGTGCCCCCCCCCCCCCCTCTACGTCCTACCCATCCCGCCCCCCTCCCCCCGCCTCCTTCCCCCGTACGTTCATCTACCGCTCACAAGAGCACGAGCAGCGAAAGCCTACTTTACATACCAATTTACCGCGACTAAACTTCTATCATGTCCTCTCTTGCCCCTCTCCCCCCTCCCACCCCTTCCCTCCTCCCTCTCCTCTCTTCGTCTCAGATTGGCCTTTATTTACTCTCGTCTTTTTGGGCGATTCGGATGTCTGTCTTGCTGCCTCGTTTCTCTTTCCTTTACCCAATCTCTCTCTCTCTCTCTCGTCTCCTAATCTCTTCCTCTCTCTCCCTCTTCAATCCATACTCTCTCCTCTCCCCTCCCTCTCTCATTCCTCTCTCTCTCTCTCATCTCACTCTCTCTCTCCAGTCACTCCTCACATCACTCACATCACTCTCTCACTCACTCTCTCACTTAATTTTCTTTCTCTCTCTCTCTCCTCTCCTCTCTCTCTTCATCTCTCTCTCTCTCTCTCTCACCCGTCCATCTCTCTCCCCCATCCTCATCACGTCCCCATCTCTCTCTTCTCTCTCCTCTCAGATCTCTCTCCACCCATCTCTCTCTCCCTCTCCCCGTCACGCACTTCACTCACGCACTCTCTCACTCACTCACTCACTCACATCACTCATTTCTCTCCCCTCTCCTCTCTCCTCCATCTCTCTCTTCCTCCTCTCAATCTCCTCTCTCTCTCTCTCTCTCCCGTCTCTCCTCTCTCCCCTCTCTCTCCTCTATCTCTCTCTTCTCTCTCCTCTCCCCGACACCCTCTCTATCTCTCTTCTCTCTCTCCTCCTCTCTCTCTATCTCTTCCTTCTCCTCTCTCTCCCCATCCTCTCTCTCTCTCTCTCTCGCTCTCTCTCTCTCATCTCCCTCTCCTCTCTCTCTCTCTCCTCTCTCATCTCTCCTCTTCTCTCTCTCTCCCTCTCACAACAGCAGTTAACAATATGCCCTAGAAATGTCTGGGTTACCGTACAGAGCAACATGCTTCCTTTCCCTTTTATTGTTGGCCGCTGTCTATAGGGTTCCCCCATGCTACCTCGGAACCTTTTGAATACATTGAAAAGGTTTTCAGAGAAATGTCTTTAAAAAAAGAAACCGCTTTTCATCTTAGGGGACCTAAATGAAGATTTAACAAAATCTAATGCAAAGTTAGCTAAGATGATAAAGAAAAATAAAAATTTGAACAAATAATTGACCAAAACCCACACTTACCCGTAAACACCTCTTCTCTATTTGATTTAATAATAACTAACAGATCAGACCTATCCTCCACTTCGATGTCAAACCCGTGCATGTTTTCTGACCATGAACTCATCACGATGAATTTAAATATAAAAAAAACCAAGAGACCACCAGTAATAAAAACTTTTTTCGCGAATTTTAAAAAACAAAATCCCCAATCTTTCTGCGAGCTTATCTTGTCCCCAAAGAAATGACAAATACAAATATTTCATTACAGATATGTAAACAATCAAGTAACTATCTTAACGGAAGTTATGAAAAACAGCATTGATTCGCTGGCTCCCTACGTAACAACGAACCGTCAGACGTCCCCCTGCCCATGGGTAAACGACGACATCAAGAGAGCCATTAGCGATAGAAAAATGCCCACCAAACTCTTAAAAGTAACAAAGAGGGTGCCTTTTAGATAGATACAAAGCAAAAAGGAAAAATGTAAAAGTGCTAATTCAATGTGCAAAAAGAAAATTTCTTCAGAATAAATTCACAGAATCTAAGAGCAACTCTGAAAAAAACATGGAAAAATTTTAAACACAATGGCCACAGAAAATCACCTCACTAGGGGATTGCACAAGTCCCATCCCAAAGAACAGCCCATTTTAATGACTTTTTTTAAAAAATGGTAAACTAACTTACGAGAAAACAATTGCTTCTACATTACAAAAAATACAGACGAAA
>NC_061821.1:16013434-16015934 GCF_019202785.1 Penaeus chinensis | reverse complement strand
CTATTAATGAAAGACTATCTGTAGTAACATAATCAGGCTTCCTATATTCCTAAATTTCCATCCACGCTTTAAATAAAAGAGTCAAAGCGAAAAGGGTAGAAACGCACTCACCGTGCCACCAGAATGCCAACGAGATTGGGCAGGAGTGCCACCCCGAGCCAGCCCAGCAGCGCCGTGGAGCCAGACCCGAGGATGCACGCCCGCCGCCCGAGATGCATCATGAGCGGCGCCACGACCCACGGGCCCACCGTCGAGCCCAGCATCACCAAGCTGCCTAGATAGATAGATAGACAGACAGATAGATAGAGAGAGAGAGAGAGAGAGATTGATATATATAGATAGATAGATATAATAGAGATGGGAAGGAAGGGGGAGGAGAGAGAGAGAGAGAGAGAGAGAGAGAGAGAGAGAGAGAGAGAGAGAGAGAGAGAGAGAGAGAGAGAGAGAGAGAGAGAGAGAGAGAGAGAGAGAGAGAGAGAGAGAGAGAGAGAGAGAGAGAGAGAGAGAGAGAGAGAGAGAGTACATAGTAAATCAGCATTAACATAGTTTAACACTTTTATTAGTTAATGACGTACACAATTGTAGCATTTACAAGCTACAAATATATATATGCCATAAAACAGAGAGAAAAAGAGAGAGAGGGAGAGAGGGGAGTGAAAGATAGAGAGAGAGAGGGAGAGGGAAAGGGAGGGAAGGAGAGAGAGAGGGGGGGGAGGGGGGATGCGTACATAGTAATTTAGCATTAACATAACTTAACATATTTACTCCCGACGCACATAATTGTAGCCTTTCCAAGCTATAAAAATATATACGTCATAAAATAGAATTTATGATGACAAACACGTCATCAAGATAACCACACGTACCAATAAAAATAATATTCGGAAACCCGAAAGAAATGAATTTCAGATAGAGGCCTGGCGGGAAACCTTGCTTTCGATACACTCCGAACTCTACCAACAATACCGCGGTATTTGTCATCGTCTCCAAACTTTGAGATATAATGAGTTTCGAAAATAACTTCTAAACCGACCTCAGTCCTCATTTGCCGAGCCCTGATTAGCGTGCACGGCCGTAGTTCTTAGAATCAAGTAAAGAGCGATGGACAAATAGCCCTTACGTAATGCTCTTCATGAGTATCGCAGTCCCAGAATCAGAATCACCTGTGTGTAGTTTTGAGAAGGCAAAGTCGATGATGATGTTTCATGTATATATATATATGTATATGTATATATATAAATATATATTTTTTTCTCTCTCTTTTTTGGCGGGGGGAGGGAGCTCGGAAAGATATGTGGGGAGGCAAACATGTTGAGAATGAATTGAAGCGACCTAAGCGGTATATCCTACGTTATTATATACTTTCAGCTGTTTTAATATTAAAATACAACAAGAAAGTGACACGAACGTCGCACCTCAACTCCTGTTTTACGGTTCACGTTGTTAATATGAAATGTATGAAATAAAAAGCATATTTGATGTCATCGTCAAAAGACTCAACAACAGGCGGTTCCTACCAAGTGAAGGAAATGGTTGCGAGTCCGTGTAGAACGCAGTTGCTCAGCATCCAAGTCTGCTGATTAATGGAATCTTAACACTTCTGGAGTTCTTAGGTGTAACCCTTGAATCAAAGCTTACAGGGATATGGCCCAAGCAGTTTTATCTAAGTTAGGCATCATTCGCAAGTGCAAGAATATTTATTAAGATGATAATAGTAATAATTCCCTTCATGCTTCCCGCTCTTCATCTATTTCATAGAGTCGAGCTGCGCGCAGCAACGGACATTCCACCCTGAGGCAGTGCTGTGGTGTCACCTCTGCATAGGCTTATTGCAGTTTTTCTGATGAAGATATAGAGACATCTTATTCTTCGTGTGTAACGAATTATCATCTTTTCAGAATGATATGCGTGGCACAAAAAACAGTAGAATCCATGAAGGTGTTAATAACAACATTATAGGAGTATTTCGGAACGAAATGTCTAACGCACACACACACACACACACACACACACACACACACACACACACACACACACACACACACACACACACACACACACACACACACACACAATTGAGCAATAAGAAAGGTGTGTGTGTGTGTGTATGATCTCAGATTTCCGAAGCATTGATCGTGCTCGGTCTAATGATACCAGTTTCTCAGCAGTAGACTTAAAAGCGCCGAAATGAGGACTTAGATCCCCGCATCCAGTGTTTTATTTACTTCTTTTTATTCATCTCTTTTTGGCAGTTTCTTTGCTTTTGGTAGAAGCTGTGTGACTGCAGTAAATCCTCGCTCAATCAATTATGGTGATGGAAAGGTAGTAAAGGACAGCTTGAATTTGTTCTGGTCCAGGTTTCTTTAACAAAGTCTTTGTATTTTGATTCCCCTCTCTCTAGGAAACACTAGTTTACTGTAGACATGATACTATCACCGACAATACGAGTACTGGCGAAGGAGTTGTATTATCAGTAATCTTACTTCTATTATTCTTCCCA
>NC_061821.1:15983434-15988434 GCF_019202785.1 Penaeus chinensis | reverse complement strand
GTAGGGATAATCAGCCTTTCATTCCACTGCAAAATATGGAATACTTTTGTGTGCTATAAAGAATACATTTGAACGGAATAGTTTGTAGTACTACGGCGACACTCTAATGTAAAAATTAGGTCTTTTGTGTTTTAAATTTTATGTTGAAACACATTTACTATGACTGTTTTGTGTCAGTATTTATAATAGTCTTCTCTTTATCTCTTCATAACATATTTCCCATTATTAGTCCAGCAGCTAGGCTTATGTTTCTTCACATTTAACAACCTATGGTTAGCTTAATATGTTGTAGGATACAAGTCTAGTCACTTGCATTCCATTATCATAAAAGCTCATAAGGCAGAACCCATACTGAAAAAATATTACTTGACATTCTACATTTTCTGTGTTTATAAACTATGTACGTGTCATTTGCTAGGCCTACCACCACTCCATTTGTGCGCCAGACTAAGAATACTAGTATCGAGTGACAGGCCGTTCCGTTGAAACTGTGTTTGTAGTGCTACAAAGTGCCAAACAGAATGCAAGGCAGGGAACAAAGAGGGTTGCACAGGTGAATTATGCAAGAGGTTAATGTTACCCTTGCTAGACTACATTTGATGTATATTTTCAAGATATAGTAGTTTTTGTCCAAGAAAAGCTTCCTTAGCAATGATACTCACACCAGCTAGAATGGCATGGCATCATAGAATGGACAGTATGTCATCAAAATTGTTGTCAGGATATACATAGTATATGTTTTGACTTACATTTAGTTGGTTTTCATGGACTAAATCTGCTATGTCTGTTCAGTTAACATCACAAATGATGTCAAGCATATTACTTTTGGCAACACACAGCTTTTTTGAAAGAATCACTGTTCTTGGTTCTCATCCCATCCAAACTAGTTGTGTATGGGATGTCATGTCAAATCAGGCTTTAGCAATATGATGTGTTCTGCCTATTTATAGTAGGTATAGTCAATGCAGATCAACTGTTTTGACAATAATGACAGATTTTAGAGTAGCAAGATACCAACCAATTGCAAAATACCAACAAGCCTCCACTATCTAAATTCTGGTAAAATAGATCTCACAGATCTCCTTGGGGTTTTGTCAACTAAGGCTGTACCTTGCCAGAATGTACATTCCCAATGCAGAGGGTTAAAAGGTGTGGGGCTCATATAGATTACAGTGGTTTCATTATTTGTATAATGTTCATTTATTTTATGTTTGTGATTCCTTTTTTTCTCTTGTTTATTCTCCATTTTCCTGGTATATTTCCTACCTTTGCCACTTAACAGGGCCAGTATCATTGCTATAGGTGGTTAAAGTAAGCTAGAACTAAATATGGATAGTCACTTCTTATACAGTCCATTGGTACCAATGGAAAAAAGTAAGAAAATTAGTATCTTAATAGCTTAACTGAAAGAGTATTCATTTTCTAAGGGTTTGAACACTGATGACCAAATATGATTAAATTGGATTTAAATGTGTATTGATTATTGATAGTTGTTAACATGTCTGACATCCCACAGATGCATTTTAAGCAAGATAATGCATTTACATAATGCACCTTGATACAGAAAGAGAGAAAAAAATGCAGTAATCATAAAGAGCATATCAAGCAATGGCATAAGGTATGGACAAAATCTGTGCAAAGTAAAGGCAAGGCCACAATCAAAGGGAGCAAGTCTATGAATCAAATGGTGCCATGGCCTCTGCCCTGGCAATGGACAACAAACCTCATCAAAGGAGGAGTTCAGGCCTATTCTGGATAGTTACTATAAATACCATTTCAGAACAGTGTTGTGTGTTCCAACATAAATTGAAAGTGTTAAGATCATCAGGTGTTAGAGAATTGAATTGCAGCCTCATAATAATCCCTAGCCAGAGAAGCAATGTTATATACTATTTCATTGTCTTTAAACTTTTGATGTTGTGATTAAGTATTTTATCCTGTTTACTTTTATGCACAAATGTCTCTTCTTCCTTCATTTTCTTTAACCCATTCATGCTGGGATGACATCCAGTTATGTCATGGTAAACCTACCCTCTGTGATGACTTCTTTGTATCATGCACAGTTGATCCTGTTCAAAGTTGTGAATGCTAAACATTTGTGTGCACATGTGGTCCTGGTTGCATACACTGAGGAGAAACAGCCCCTCGAAAATAGGCTTAAAGCTTTTTTTAATCCTTATTTCCCCAAAACTTGTTTATACTGCTGCCAAGCGCTAAGAGAACAAAATGTTTAAGACTGAAAAGATATGTGATGAGAATTTTCAGTAAATCTGAATATAGTGTTTGCATCAGGTTACCTTTTAATAAATATCTTGATTAAATACTAAGATATAACATATATTTTTTTGAATATAGAAATCATCAATGATCATATCTTATGGAGTAAATGTTGAATTAATTTTTCATATGTAGATCATAATGAAAGATTAGAAATTAGAATTAGTCAGTTTGTGGTACTTTAATTGCATACTTCATATTACACTAGTATTTCCCCTGAATTCAAAGGTTGGATTGTACTGCAGGTCTAAAGTAGAGGGAAACACAAGAAAAAAAAAAAATTAACAAGTTTTCTAGACTATTTTGCATTTAATTTGATTGAAGTTTATGAAGTAATATAATTGTTAAAGTATTCTCCACATTTTCTATGATTTGAATAAAGACAATATTTGAATACAGTAATTAGAAAATAGCAAGTGTAAATACAATACTTGTGGTGTATGCCCCCCCCCCCCCTCCACTACACCTTTTACTATTATCTGTTGGAAGCTTTGGTTATTTGTGTCAGCTTTGATAATAACTTACATAAGAAGCAGAGTAATTCATGTTGCCAGAAATCATGTAGCAGAAAGTTTCTTCCCTCTGTTGTTAGACATGACAAAGAGACCAAAGCATGGAAATGCATTTATCTGTGAAAGAAATCCATGTTTTAGAAAGATGGCTGCAGCTTATAGTCACTCCCTTTATTATTTCAAGGTTCTTAGATAAGACAATATGACTGTACTATAGTCTACAGGGAGTGCATTTAATTTTGTTACTTTTTGTATTTAAATACCTTGCAATGAATAGCATTTATTTATATAGAAGAAACTAAGTTGTTATATAGATTAATTTTATTTTATCTGATATTTTTTCAGTTTCTAAAGTTCTGTACATTTAATTTATAACTTGATATTTTGCTTTTTGGTGTAATTCTTTATTCAGAATTTGAGTACACGATCTGTCTAAAAAATGGATGCTGTAATCAATGTTCTTTGAACATAGAATTAGGAAAATCATTTTAGAAATATTTGTTTCCTTATGTCACTATCATTACTTTTTGTTTTATTTGTAATCTTCACATGATTTTATGTCTTTGTTTTTTTGAAATGTACATTCTTTTCTTGTATTTCGATGATTTCTGTTTGATTTCTTTTATTTCATCAAATGTTACTCATTTATTGTGATATGATACTTGTGTTTTGCAAATGTCTAAGAACCTATTCCTCAACATTGTTTTATCATTTTGGAAATTATATAAATACTTGTAAGGCATGGTTTATTTACAACTAGTAATATTAGAATAATCAGTGATAATTGACTTCTGTCTGTGATTTGCTAAAGTGTCTTGTTCCAGGAATTTCATAATATTTTAGTGAGGTGCACAGCATGTATTTTGACTTACTCAGCACAGAGGCATTATATGTGTCAGTGTTAGTAGTGATGTCATAGCTTTGGCTATTTTAAGAGTAAGATGAAGAAAAGTTTGTAAAATTGTCTAAGATTAAACTGAAATCTAGAAATTGAAAAGAAAAATGTGTGTATAACAACTTCAGTTATGAAGGCTAGAATAAAATGAAAGGTTTTCTTGAATGAAATATATATATATATACCCATCTGATTTATCTCTCATTAGGGCAGAGTCATCCCATCAGCGTAGTATGAGTGCCGCCAACATGACAGCCGCAGACAAGTATGTGTTGGTGCCATTTACTGTTGGTTCAGTCCACTCACACTCTTGCTGTGAGGGGACTGTCCTCACTTTGTAGTTTGGTTGAAAGGTGATGGTTTTTCAGCCCATCGCCTTGCATGATATGTGGACTGAGGGTGCGGCAGTCATGTAGTACTGTTTCATGTTTCATGTTCACAGGTATTACTTTATTGTAATACACTAGAGTTGGGTCTAGCTTATTTATCCTTATTATTACTATTTATTTATTTATTTTTTTCTCTCCTATAAACCTGTTGGATAAAATTCAAATGTGTTAAAACTGCAGGCTTTTCTATGGTAATTTCTCCTGATTGATGCTTTGGGCTTTAAGGTCATCCAATTTTTCAGGGTATACAGAGCCATCACGTGTTCTGAATATGCTTTGTGTAGTTTCAATTTTTGTTTGTGGTATTCCCTCAAGAAATGTTTCGGTAATTTTTTCTTGCTGTACTGTTTTTGGCCGAAGGTGGGTGCTGGGTCTGGATTTTAGTTCTCCATTTAAGACAACTAAATATGTATTCTGTGCTAGTTGTAAGTGTATGATTTTTCTTACATTTTTATATTTCAGTTAATTTTTATAATGTTGAATACTTTCAAGTTTGTTTTAGAGAAATCTACTGAAGGAGCTAGGAATATGCATATAGAAGTCAGTTTTTAAGTTTGGTATAATTAGCAGTAATGTTTAAAGTTGTCAATTGTAGTGATTTTATCTGAATTTGTTGCTTTTATGGTGTTGCTAGATTAACAATAAAATGAAATATTTACTGCATATTCAGAATTATATCCCTTAACAGAAAGCCAAGCATCAGCCAAATCTGGTTGTCAGTGAGTCAGTGAATTATAAATACATTATATCTGAAGGGAATTCTAATATATCCTGCTCAAAAAATATATAGTGCAACAAAGTATTTCTGGTTTTGTTAGTAGTTGGTGTCTTATAATTTGTACTGTATTTGATTCATTTTCTTGCCTTTATTGTGAAGGAGTTTATGTAGAGATTTTTTTTTTTTTTTTTTATAAAATCTGAAAATTC
>NC_061821.1:15958434-15970934 GCF_019202785.1 Penaeus chinensis | reverse complement strand
AATAATAACAAGTCAGAGGAGATACAAGAGAAAAAGAAAAGCTTAATAAGAAGCAGCCTCTAGATACTCTCTACAAACTGTGTGCTTGATGTCACAGTATTCTCTTGATCTGTCAGCTGTGTGAGGATGAGCTGGTGGTTCTTGTTGTACTCCTCCTCAACATTCCTGCACTGCTTGGCTTGGATGAGTCCACGAGGGGTCTTGCCAGCAGTGGTGTTCTGGACAGAGGCAAGTGGCCGCCTTGGCTGAGACCAAACATAAATGCATATATTTATTTCCTTACGTAACAACAAAAGGTTTTTTTTTCTATTAGTTTTAAACATAAAGAGGAGCAGCTCATTATAAACTATGATTTTATCAGAAATTTATAGAGCTTTAAATCTGTTTCAGACTTGCAAGTCCTTTGAGGATTTACAAGCATGAAAAGTAGTAAACAAAATCGTAAAACTTAAAAATTAAAATCAGTAGGAGCTCTAAAGAGCTTTTACTAAGAAGACAGACACTAGAAATATCACATAACCATATATATTTTACAAATGCAAGTCAGTTGCATAAAGTTCTTTACTTTATAATCACAGGAAAATACAGATAGTATTTATGTTACAAAATATATAGTAAATGTTGGCAAAACAAATTTGTATCCCTTTAGAAAATCCACATGTCTCTCTTAAAAGGGTAGTAATTTGTATATATAATCTAGCCATGTTTATATGGCTTGAAATAAGAATATTTTTCAATATTAAAACATACAATAAAGTTAGGCCTACACCAAAAAGTATGTAACAATAACAGCATATCTGTAAAATAATGAATCTCACTCAACATTTACACATATCTTATTGATCAAAATAAATAAGGCCCCATGAGTACCTTAAAATTACCCTAATGGAATGTAGCCAGAAAGAGGCAACCCTAACTTCCTTCGTTCATGCACTCTCATACCTTTTCTGAAGATCCCTCATCAATGAAGAGCTTTTTAACAAGTGTATTTTCTTGATCTGTTTTGTGGTTTTCATCTTTTACCTCTTCCTCTTTGCTATTATCTTCCTTGTTTTCTTTCACAGGCTGTGAGTCTTCAAAAACTGCATTGTGGAAACACAGAACAAATTAATAATGATAAAAATAACAAAAGAAATAATGCAGTTACACATGTATGTATAAGCACACAGAACATATTAACATTTCCTCACAGTGGAATAAAGCCAATCAAAAAGTTGTAACAAACCATGAACTTTATCTTCCAGGGGTGTTCTTGGCACTTTGGTGGTAGGTGATCTTGGATCCTGATCTTCATCATCTTCCATGTTGTCAAGTTTATTTTCAGTATCAAGTTGTGCAAGCTTGGATGGTTTTAGGGCATAGTTTCGTCGCCGAGTTTCATTGGTTTCAATAACAATAGGTGTGCGACTGACCTGAAATGAAAATTTTGCCTATATTAAGTTTCTAATAATGTAGAGACTAAGCTACACTTGCAACTTTGTTCCAAAATTAGGTGTAAAACAGTGAGGGGAGATTGTACTTCATTATTCTGAAATACACACAACTTACCTCAACATTTGGAGATCGAGGATCAAGCTTCAAAACCCTGACGACCTTTCCATCTCTGGGTGTTGACTCTGAACTACTGCTGTCAGGGGTGTTTGAGACCTGGGAGGGAAGTAGTTAAAAAGTTGCATAATGTAAAATACATTCAATAATGAAAGGCAAGACTGATACTAAACTTTTCTAAAGAAGATGATAAAGCTGGCAAAACACTTACAAGTCCAGCAGCACCATCTACACTTGTTAGTGTTCTAGAATAGCCTAACAAACATTTACATATCTCTACATTAATATCAGCTGCAGTAGATGTCATCATTGGTTCTTACAGCTATCGGTGTCCTTGTGATGTCATCTGATGGTGAGCGAGGGTCAAAGGGCAAAACTTGCGACTTGGGTGTTTCCTGTGATTTTGTTGGCTTCAGAACCTCTTCTAGATGCTTGCTTGTGAAGTTACCCATTGTTGCTGCTCAGTCTGGAATAAAAGAACATGGTGTACACATATACCTTACCCTTAATGTCTCTAAAAAAAAACAGCATATCTTATTAACGAAAATTTAAGTTCTGGAGACACTCCAAACCTCACTTTTCTGAACAAGACAACTAATTTTCAAGAAAGCAGTTGATATCAGCATAAAATTAAAATGCTTCTACTTTTTGTCTTTTGATTTACATACCTACGGGCTTAAATAAGGGTGTAAATCATATAAAGGAGACATCTAATAGTCTTCACAGCACCTTACTCAGCGAGCAGATAGTTACAATGTTACTTCCCACTTGAGAGAATATACTTCTGTAACAGTGCTGTCGGCACCAAGTAGGACTCGCGAGACGACGGTGTCCTCACAAGGCTTATCAACACATACTTAGGTAACCTAATTAAGAACTGTAGAGACTGATTACAAGCCCTTTGCTATTTATATGATAAAGATTAAGTTCTGTCACTGCCAGGTTAACCTAACCAAAGTAATAAATTCACCTCAACAACTTTCTCCATACACATACCGCACGCAACAAGAGCAATTGGGCAAAAATACCTTTTAAAGTCTTGATTATCTCTTCTTGATTCCCTAATGACTACCTCAGTTACTACAGTATCTCCCGCTACCATCCGGGACAATGTTACCTTATTTAGAAGTCCTGGATTTCAAAATAACTCGAATGTTCTTCCTGCGAGCCTTATCTCGTTCAATTTGAAAAATGTAAACACAGGATGCAGCTGTGACGTCACGAGGTCTCAACCAATCAGAGCAAGGTGTGGAATTCAGCGTCTTGTAGCAAGTGGTTACAAAAACTTTTATTGCTGTATTAGGGGCACTATATGAATTATTTGCATTGTTAGTTATGAAAGTGTATTATGTTCTCCCAATCTGTTGAATATATGATATTGGTGTGTCTCATCTAACCTTTATCACCGTTCGGGGTTGCCTCTATATCAAGCTCATAAAGGGAATCTTATTTTCAAAAGTTATTGCTTAATTAGCAATAAGTGACAATTGATTTATAAAAAAATAAAATTAAGAATAGGCATGAAACCTTTGAATGCAAATTGATCGCAGACAATCAGGCATAGAGCCTATGAAGAACAATCTTCTCTGTTATGCGACCCGAGTATAAGGCCGAGATTCTACAGCAGCAGAAGATCAGCTGCTGAGCCGATGGAGCAATAGTCAATGTTTCGTCATATAATTTGATTGGCTTAATAACTATGCAAAAACTTGTGAAGGGAAGATTCGGGTAAGTGAGGGATATAGCTCTGAACACTCACGATGAAAGTGTCTTTCTAGTTAAGTTGTATTTTTTCCAGTTAAGGATAATAATGCCATGGAGTATCATCTGAAACACCGTAAAGGGGAAAATTACAACAATTGATTATGTGCAACATTTAATGAGTAGCTGTTAGTGTCATTCTATAGGGAAGGAAGACTAATATGGTCTTCTCAGACTGTCACTGCAAGTAGAGAAAATGTGGACGAAAAGAACGCAAATTCTCTTTTACAGGTTAATTATCAAATTTATATTTTTCTTTAATAACTCCATTACTGAGATATGGGGCCATGAATACAAGGCAAATATGAAATGGAAACATATATGGATCCCATATATACAGGCATATTTTATATTCTCTCATTCAAGGGATTCTACCGTTGGTTCTCAGCAATTTAACTAATTTGGTAATGTCCACCACTAGCCTTATGCCAGTTAGTGCTGCCTCTGTGCCAGTTTGTGTGTCAGCCATAAGGTTAAACTAGTTTTTATCTTTAAATGTATAGTTAGTGGCAGTTGGAACTCGTGTGCAAGGACGGAGTCATCAGTTTTTCACTTGGTTTCACTTAGAAAGGCCTTCTATGGGTGACATCACCTTGCAAAACCTAATGGAAATCAGAGGTTCGTTCCCTTCATGACAACTTATGCTGTTACTCTTCACTGTCTGTAAATGAACTGAATATTGCAATGGATGAAGCATTCTAAGAGGAAATGTGGCAGCTAGGAAGGGCAAAAACAGTAATTGGGAGGGCTTTCAGTTCATTCAGTGTTCTTTTGGTTTGTTTGTTTGACAATGCAGGATCGAATCTTCTGTGACTGATCCTTGGATTCGTGGCTCACGTATTAAAATACCTGTCATGAGCGATTGGTAAATATTCAGAATACTATAACATGACCAATCATAATGATATTGGTATCAATGAAGTCCTCTCATTCTCTATTTTTTATATATATTAAAATTATGCCATAGAAATTCCCCCGTACCCACAATTTTGTCCCCAATAGCAGGGGAGGGCACGAAGGGTACCAGGGAAATTGCAAGTTAAAATATGAATAATATACAGAGAATCAGTCAATATATAGTCAAATGCAGGGGGCTATGACCCCCAACTCCTGCCTTGGACAACAAAGAATCCACCATGTATATACAGCAGGATAGAGGGTAGCACAGACTCAGCATTGGGTGCTCCTGCATGTCAGTCACACACTCTATCATGCCATACATACGTGATGGATGGATTCTTTGTCCTCCATCTCACAAAATTCTAGGGTATAGGAGAAAACATAAACATGATATGGAAAATTCCATTTTCTCTAGAATTGCCAAATATGTAGATTGTATTATTGAGTTTATCCACAAAAATATTAGATATCTCATTTTTATTTTTGACCTTGACTGTTTGTGGTAATTGGGGAAAATATTTGTTCAGGTATGCAATGAAAGTTTTGGGAGTTGGCTATATTATATATCCTGTTTATCTTTATTATCTTGATAGTTGCTGATAGGTGATAACTTTTATTTTTTTCAGCTACATTATAAGAGTTGTTGGAGTCAGCCAGTCAAGATGGGCTCGGCAAATGCTTACATCACGCCAAGACCACGAAAAGGTGAGAAGCTTAAATGTTGAATTTTTCCATAGTGAATAAGTGTCCACATAATATTGAAATTGAGAACTACCTCCCAAAAGCAGGTTCATATATGATTATGTTTATAGACACAGCATATCATCAATATATTCCTTGATGACATGAAGTTATTTCTCAGCTATGACATAGTTTTCACAAATGTAAAATATCTTTTAGCTCATATTAAAGATAAGTGAAAGCAAAAACATGTTCTATCTTGCAGGAAAAATGTCTCAGATCTGTAATTTCCATTGCACACTGTAAATATCTAAAACTGTAAATTTACCACAATTAGGAAAGGAGCAAATTAGTTTTTTCTTTCTTTCTTATTTTTTCCATCTTTGTTTCCTAATTAAAATATATTAATTGTATTTGTAACAAAAGAAAAACTAACCAGCTGGCAGTCCTCATTCTGTGATAGTTACCATTTTTTTGCCATTTGGCAAATTCACATTTGGTCACCTATACATATGGCTATCAAAAATCACATTTGGCACTCATGCTATTTCCAAAATCACATTTGGCACTCATGCTATTTCCAAAATCACATTTGGCACTCATGCTATTTCCAAAATCACATTTACTCCAAGCTCCCCATAAACTAATGGGTATAGTTGATCCTTTTAGAAATTAAGTGACATGTATGACTCCCACCAGCCTTCTCTGATGATTGGTCATTTGTAAATAATTGTCAGGAGAGAGGGAACCAGCATTGACTGAAGTTAATGATAATATGGATATAGGGAAATGTAAAAGTGAAAAGAAATAGTAAGAGTATTTAAAAGATACACGTTGAAAGTTTAAGCAAATTTGTTTGAAATGTAGTGCTTGAAGACAAGGTTTCAGTAATAGTCCCCCATTAAATAAAGGATTAGGATTAAAGCAAACTCTACAGTTGCTCTTAGTTTCATATTTTGTGATATGAGAATGATACTTTTCTTCTTCTTCATCTTCTTCACCTTCTTTTTCTCCAGACAAACAAAGTTCCATGGATACCAACAGAACCAATAACACATTTTTTAAAAGTTAAATTATTTGTTAGTACCAGTTAGGTTTATCATAGTGCAGTTTATTTTATTGATATCAGTGCAGTGCAGATAACCAGAAAGCCAGGTGTAATATTTGGCTCATTAAGAGATAATGTTTTATCAGGGGAATTTACCATTTTGTATAGATGGAGCTGGATTTTATAGTGAGTAAAAGGTAATGAAAAATAGAGGTGGAAAATTGACAGATGTGCAATAAATATAAGCCTGACCATCAATATGTACAGAAAATCTATAGAGAGAAAGCATATGAAGTTGTTAAGTATTATTATTGTTGTTGTTATTATTATTATTATTATTATTATTATTATCATTATTATTATTGTTGTTGTTGTTATTATTGTTGTTATCATTATTATTATTCATTTATTATATTAGTACTCTTATTCATAGTTCCTTTTTACAACTTGATTTTAATTTATGTAACATTTTCCAGGTCAGAACTGTGGTTGTTCCAATTGCACGTCACTACTCCTCTCTGCGACCCCTGAGAGGAGACCTACTGAAGTTCCCTGGACCAAATTATGGCATTCCTTCTCGAGGAATTGGCATGATTGTAGCTAGGGTGCTTCGCGGGGCTCTCAAGATACGTTACCTGCTGCTGGGTGGTACCATTGCAGGTGGCAGTGCTCTGGCCAAGGTGCAAGATTTTCTCTCTTCTACTTTCATGTTCTTCCATCCTTCCTTCCTTCTTTCCTTCCTTCGTTCCTTTTTTTTTTTTTTTTTTCCCGCTCCTCCAAGATTTTCTCTCTTCTATTTTCATGTACTTCCATCCTTCCTTCCTTCCTTCCTTCCTTCCTTTTATTTCTCCTCCTCCTCCTCCTCCTCCTTCTTTGGTTATTCATATGAAAAGCTAGAATTTAATCTAAACTAATATATATAATGCTAAAGTAGAATGTCTAATCAAGGAGAACATTTATCATTTGGTTGTGAAAAGCTTTTAACCCATTGGCGACAGGTATAGAAAATTAAAAAAAAATCTACGCTCTGGCGAACGGCGGCAACGCACCGACTTTGAGCGGTGAATTCGGTACATTAAGCCGAATCATTGCCTCGGGGCGCTTTGGCGTGCCGCCGCGGCGGACAGCCGCACGCCACATTTCGGCCGTATTGATATGACGCCTATAGGTGTGACCCGACGCCATTGGGTTAAGAGAGACCAAATTTTCCGTGTCTTTAAAAATTAATGCACCAACATCATTTCAGAACTATGCAAAATATATCTTTTAAGGAAGTTTAGAGCACTTAAAGCAAGCACTAATAACTTTTACTCCTCTTGCCATTCTTGCACTCCCTAGACTTATGAGCAGTGGAAGGAGGCCCTGCCAGATGCAAAGTTTCTGGAGGAACTAATGCCATCTCAAGAGGAGCTGGATGCCATCAGGACAGCTCTCATTTCATACAGGGACAAGATCAAAGATTCAGTTCCAGAATTTACACTTGGTGATTATATTAGTCATCTTTTTATTTGCAATAACTGTAGGTTGATTATTACATATCAGTAAAGCTTTTTATACTATTCAAAATCACTTTCATATAAAAAGAAGTGATAGATAATTAATAGGTATTACTTTATCTTCACCAATATTATTCTTTCCTTCGCCATACAACAATTTTCATTTCATCATGTATACCATCTAGACACTCTTCCACCATGTTTCATTGCTGAAATACTTTCTCTCTCAGATCCAAAGCTGAAGGAGCTCGGGGAGTCAAAATATGATCAGCTGGTGCTATGGTTCAAGGAGCGGCTTGATGATGCAATCAAGGCAGCGGAAGAGGAAAAAACTGAAGGCTCAGGATTCTTCACGGATGGTAAGGAAGAGGATGGTATGTGTTGTTTATAAATGATACTCTTGATGATGCAGCACTGGTAGAAATGTGTATTTTATTTTTTATTTTTTATTTTTTTTTCCAGTTTGAAATATTTTGCTGCTTTTTAAATCCTTTTTCTCTTTTTTCTAAGATTTTCCCTTTTTCTTCAATATTATTTTTTTTTCCCTTTCTTTTTTTTTTTTTTTTTTCTCAAGTAATTTTCACAAATACATTAAGGTGAAACTATCAATGAATAATGGTAAAGAAGTCATTACCAAAATTTTTGTACTATGATTAGAATAATGTAATTTTGAGGTTGTAACAATGGTTTCAGTTCTAAGAAAAGTTGACATTCTAATATTTGATATTTGAAATTAGATTTTACATATGGTTTCATTATTGTAAAATGTCTTGTAGAATGCACTGTAATTAACTGATTGGATCCAGGTGCTTCACTGCCATCATGTTGTCCAAAACACAGGCATTAGGCTTACATGAGTGGACATTTTGCCATGCATGGTGATAAGACCCCATATCTCCCCTTGGGAATGTTATTTTCTCTTTTTCTGTGTTTTTAGCTTTATCTAGATTTAGATTATCTAGATAGAATGTTTTCCTTACACAGACTCCATATCATCTCTCTAAATAGTCCATAACTTACTGCAAGAATAATGATAAGTAAAATTTTGTTATCTGTGTCATTTTTTGCTTAATATTAATTTTTCTGTAATACAACCTAGGCTGCTGATCATTTTCTGTGTTTTTAGCTTTATCTAGATTTAGATTATCTAGATAGAATGTTTTCTTTACACAGACTCCATATCATCTCTCTAAATAGTCCATAACTTACTGCAAGAATAATGATAAGTAAAATTTTGTTATCTGTGTCATTTTTTGCTTAATATTAATTTTTCTGTAATACAACCTAGGCTGCTGATCATTGTAAGTGTGAATAGGATGGTCACATCATCTGGATTGTAGCGGTTAACCCCCGAATAACGTGACCATAACATCATGGAAAAATATTTGGCTTGAGGGGCGGGTGACGTGAATATGCTGTCATGTGAAAATTTGGCTGATGGCCTGGGATATGTGATTATTATGAAATAATAAAATAATGACAAGTAACAAAATGTTACATATTGTTATTATTATTGCATTAAGTTACGGACAAGCGAGTTGATATGGAGTCTGTGCAAGGAAAACAGTCGATTAGCATCGGGATAAAGCAAATCTGATAACAAATGTAGACAATGGAAACTGAGTGTTCATGTACGCCCAGCCTAAAAGGCACACAGTGGGCTTCTCAAGTGAGCCCACTGCTGGTATTTTGGACCATGTGATCCAATGGGTTTCCATTACTGCATCCCAAAAATCTGTTAATTTATCTAATTTTATTATGTCGTATTGCATAAATTAAAGATGTTGAATAGAAACCACCTGATACAGGTAGTCCTCAGTTTATGGTAAGATCTATTCCTGAGTTTTCACTGCAAAGTGAAGTAACCTATAACAAGACAAATATTTCCATAAGAAATAGCTAAAAAAGAAAAAAGTATGGGTTCCCAAATCTCCTGTTGAAACTTCAGGATTGTAAGATATATGAAAACTACTGAATTTGGTCATAAAATGCCTTTAATCAAATGATAGAAGTTGTATAAACTATTATACACAGTAATACAAAGATATATATACTGAGCTCACTTGAGTTCGAGAAAAGCTTCATGAGACAGAAATTTCTTACTATAGCCAGATTGTTGGTTTTATAAGCGAAATATAAAGACTAAAGAGAATGATCTTTTGCTTAAGTAAACCTTATGATTTTAGCAATATTTTGTATACATATATATGCTAATCATTCATGCCATGTTTTCCTGCTTTTCGACAGGAATGTGCATTAATTTAGACATGTTTTTCCCGAAGTGCTTTGATATGATATTATTTTGTTATACTACTTACTGTAGTATTTTTTCATTTATCTATTTATTGGGCTATTGAATTAGCTGGGCTATATGCTTTTTCCTTTCTTTCTTAATTTCTTTCTTTCTTTAGGTGTAAGTGTGTGTGTGTGTTTATCCATAAGTATGTGTGTCTTTTGTTTTTAAATAGACTTGAAAAAAAAAAAATTCAAAATCAAATGTGAAATTAGTGTGTGCATTTAGTATTCCAAGAAGTGGTTTGAGTTTCATTATCTGCAAGCTGAGGTTGCTGGCCCCTGTTGCTTCACGCTTGTGGTATTAACCCCCTTATGTACCCTGCTGTCAATCCTAACACAAAACGTGTCAGTTCTACCATGATTTACAGTGTGTTCTCATTCTCCCCTCCAGGCGAGTTCCTTACCTTGTCCGGGATGGCTAATTCCCTCACGCCATTGTTGAAAGGTGTGTAGAATACAAGATGGAAGAGGTCAGGTGGCTGCCAACTAGATTAGTTTTTATCTTGTTTTTTCTCTTTGTTAAGGTGCTTTGTATTTCTTTTTTATTACCTGTAAGATTGTTATTATTTTCATTTTTTTAAAGGCAGTAGCAGCTGTCACCAGGTTGTAAAAAGCATGATGAACACTGTGTATCTGATTACTAATCTGTAATTGGTGGATTAAATTGTTAAAGAAACAGATCTTTAGGAGTGTAAAGATGCTTCTGAAGCTGTAGTGGGGTTGTATTGACCAAGAAAATGGTTTTTACCAAGACCAGGTATTTGTTGTTATTGACATGTGCATGTATGTGTGCATGGGTGCGCGTGTGTGTGTGTGTGTGTGTGTGTGTGTGTGCATGCATGTGTATGTGTGTGTGAGTGCATGTGTGTGTGTGTGTGTGAGTGCGTGTGTGTGCGTATGTGTGTATGTGTGTGTTTATTTATTTATTCATTTATTTATTCACTCATAATTTTTTTAAGCCCTGTTTTGGATATATTCCTCAGTCCATTCTTAAAACTATTTTCTTGGTGGTCGGCCTGCTGCAGCAGAAAAAGGGGAACCAACCTTGTGCTTCCAGTCTTGCATTCTGCACACTCATTCTTCTCTGTGAAGAAGAAAATAAACCTTCCTTCAAAACACTTAGCTTTTATGGAATTTGTGTAATGCTGAATGTTAATTGTCATGCTTGAGTGTGTTTTAATCCACAGTAATTGTGAAAAACTTTGGAGTGATTTTATTAGTATGAATTCTTTGTTTAAGTTGCTTTATTTTATTCTGTTACTCATTTATATCAGTTTGTGAAAATTTGTTATTTAATCCACTTTGTATTAAGTGAGTTGTTTTTTGGGTAGCTTTGTAGTTTTGGATTTTGTTACAATTAAAAAGAAAAAAAAAAATCCTAAGCATGTTTCAGATACTTATGAAAATTGACAAATTGGCACAAACCAAAAGAAGAAAGAGAGAAAATTGTCAGAACAGTCTCTAACAAAAACAAAAAACATTTTTGATTTCAGACTTCTCCTCAGATCTTAAGCAGCATGCAATTTCCTTCACTGCAATGGGGTCAACTGCAGAGAAAGAACGAGAGAAAGCAGGTAATATTGGCTGACCTTTTGCTTTGCACTTAATTACTTCTGCCTCTTCTTGCTGTTAATGGCCTTAGCTGTTGAAGAGGCAGATAATTTTAAATATTCGATCAATCTTTCTCTTCCCATATGTTTTTTTTTTTTTTCTTCTTTTTCTTTTTCGTCTTCCTTTTTTTTATTCTCATCATTGTACATCATGGCAACTTTCTTAGAGTTAAGAGTTAGTTACTGATTCATCTCTCACATCGATCATATCAAATTATTTATAAATTTCCACATGCCTGTTTGCACCACAGTTGTACTTTACACAAGATATACATTTTATTTATTTAGTGGAGCTGTGGTGTCTTGTTTTCTTCTTCTTCAGTTTTTCATTTTCATTCTTAAAATGAAGGTTTCTCTTCTCATTATATTGTTTATTCACACATCTATACAATATCAGACAAATAGATCAATCTAGGGCTTAGTCTTTTAACCCCTTGCTGCAGAAAATTTATACTGGAAACTGTCAGAGCAACCTGCTCATCTTTGCCGTGTGCCGCTGGGCCAGCTTATGGGAAGGTCCAACATGCCAGCGCAAGAGCAAATCATGACAGCCATAGCCATTCCCATCAGCATAGGCTTAATTCTGCCTCCTGATGACATGTAAAAGAAAAAAAAAAAAGCAATAGCACAATGTCTTCATTATGCCATAGAGGTCTATATCAAAGCCTCAAACCAGGTATGAAAACAAACCCAATAGTTGGCTGCATCTGGCATATGCTGCCATATTTATGCCTTTTGGCATTTTAACTGGCCCAGAGGCAGAAGATTAATCATTAATTGATGAATCACAAATTCTGTCCTGAAGAAATGGATGAAGATAAACAGCTGGGATGTTTGTTATGCATTTTCTGTTAGTTAACCATAAAAGCTTTGAAAAGGGCCATTTGTAACTTTTATCACCCAATCTTGTATCATACTAAATTGAATATACAAGAATATGGATCAAATTGCAAAGTAATAATGTCAATTAACATTGTGTTTTTAATATTTATTAGTATTTTCAGGAAACTAACAGCATATTATTTTTTTGGCTTATAAGAATGTATGAAAATACATACCAGATCTCCAGGCACAATTTATGTATGTGTATTATTTTGAATGTGAAAGTCTTTCTATGCTGTTATGAATCTTGACATTATATGTACTCTAATTGGCTGCTGA
>NC_061821.1:15935934-15953434 GCF_019202785.1 Penaeus chinensis | reverse complement strand
AGTGAGGTGCTGGATGAACTCTGTGACTATGACAGCAGCTATGACACACAGGATCACCTACCAAGGGTGGTAGTGGTTGGGGACCAGAGCTCGGGCAAGACTTCCGTGTTGGAGATGGTGGCACAGGTGGGAGGATGAAGGCTGTAGCTGATTAGGTCTTTTCCTTTGTAATTGGTAGGAATGATGATGGCTAGATGTTTGGTATTGTAGTTCAGAATTAATATGACTCGGTCTTTAATCTTATACAGAGGGGCCCCAACTTTAGTAGGTGAACTATAAAAGAAGCATTGATAGGGATCAATGCATAACATGCATATACTGACTAGTATTTGTCATTGGCTCAAGTTCCAAAACACGCACATTTTTGTGGCTTTCGTTATTGTATGACTATGTGTGGTAATTTGTTTTTACTCAAGTTTTTCTCTACCTTAAGGCTATATAAAGATTATTTTTTGTTTTTAGGACTTTGACTGTATCAGGAATGCAAATGTCAGTGGGATGAATACTTTTTTCCCCTGTAATGTTTACCCCTCCAGATCAGTTATATGCACTGTATGAAGTTCTTAACTATTATGCTCATTAAGTCAAGGCTTATTATACTTATTATCTGTTCTCATATGCACTTATATATGCAAAGACAGATAGGAATTACAGAGAGAGAGAGAGAGAGAAAGAGAGAGAGAGAGAGAGAGGGGGGGGGGGGGTTATACACACAGAGGAAAAGAGATGCACATTCAGAGAGAGATATGTACACTTAGAGGAGGAGACACACAGAGAGACATGCACACACAGAGGGAAAGAAAGGAAGGAAAATGATGATACCTTACTGAAATTAGTCTACCATCTTAAAACTACCACCATTCCCCTTAGGCAAGAATTTTCCCCCGTGGAGCTGGGGAGATGATGACCCGTGCACCAGTCATGGTAACGCTCAGTGAGGGACCATATCACATTGCCTCCTTCAAGGACTCAACCAGAGAGTTTGATCTCAGCAAGGAATCAGAACTGAGTGAACTCAGGAAGGAGGTAGGTTAACACATGACACAATAAAGCTGGTGTAAACATACTGAAAAATTGAAGATGAGAAATAAATGTATTACTATTCCTTGCTTTTTTGCTCAACAGGTGGAGCTTAGGATGCTTAATAGTGTCCGATTAGGTCGCACAGTCAGCCATGAAGTTATTTCAATGACAGTAAAAGGCCCAGGATTACAGAGGATGGTGCTTGTTGACCTACCAGGGATCATCAGTGTAAGTATATGATACAAGTAGAGTAGAGTGTGAGAGCTGATAGCTAGAAGCCATAGATGATTTAGTTTTTCAGAAATTATTACCCTTAAAGACTACAGTTCCTCACCCAAAACTTGCTGCCTAGCCATTAAAAGAATAAATTGTGTATTTTACACACAATATCTTACACATTTTTTAAATTTATGTTTAATGCATTTATGTACTTGTAAATAAAGGCGGGAACATCTTCAGTTCATGCTTAGTGAGATGGAGTGGTACAAAGGAATGGGAGCTTGTGAGTTGTTTCAGGGATGTACCAGGAACAAACTTGCCAGACAGTACCAGAATTACTTCCTCACACCTGCAACCTCCCAGTGACACAAAAGAAACAGGAAAACAGCCTGCCAGTTTTGAGAGGCTGTGCTCAGTGGAGATAGCTCAGATCAAATGTTAAACAATAGTGCCTCCATCAACTTAAGGGGTTAATATTTATGAGAAATTGAAGCATTTTATGTACCTAGACAGAGCCCAGATTCTTAGGGAAGGAAAAATAGGCTTAATAATTTATACCATATTATTTGTACCTCTCATAACGCTCTACCTTTTCTTGATATTGATTTTCTTAATCTTCTTCATCTTTTAATCTTGGGTCTTCTGTAGGAAGTTAGGAAAACTATTTAGAGCAACACATGTTTCTGTTTCTTTCCAGACTGTAACAACTGACATGGCTTCAGATACTCGCGAGGCAATCCGCAGCATCTCGGAACAGTACATGTCTAACCCAAATGCCATCATTCTTTGCATTCAAGATGGATCAGTTGATGCGGAACGATCAAATGTCACAGATCTTGTCAGTCAGATGGATCCACAGGGCAAGCGAACCATTTTTGTTTTGACCAAGGTTGATTTAGCTGAAGAAAACCTGGCCAATCCAGATAGAGTGAGTAAATAATCAGTTTTTCTTTTATATATATATATATATATATATATATATATGTATATGTATATGTATATATATATGTATATATATATATATATATATATATATATATATATATATATATATGCATATATAGATACATATATAGATATATAGATATACATATACATATTTATACACACACACATACATATACATATATACATGTATATATTTATATGTATATATGTATACACATACACAAAAAATATATATATGTGTATATATATACATATACATATATATATATATATATATATATATATATATATATATATATAATAAACATATATGTATAGATATATACATACATATGTATACATATATATGAACTCTATTTTTATCAAAGAATATAGTAGAGGATTGATTATAGTCTTGATAATAAGTGAAAATGTCAAAAGTTGTTTAAAATTACATTTTTTCATCCTTTTCAGATAAGAAAAATCCTGTCTGGGAAGCTATTCCCAATGAAGGCTCTTGGTTACTTTGCTGTGGTGACCGGGAAGGGGAGTAAGGAAGACTCTATACAAGCCATAAAGGATTATGAGGAATCCTTCTTTAGAAGCTCAAGATTATTTAAGTACGTTTTGTTATATATAATGTTTTATGGTCTGTAGTTTTGGAGTCTGTGTTGGAATTTTGCACATCTATTCAAACATTTTTCAGATATTTGAGTATACTATGCCAAAATGTTAGAGAAAGAAAGAAGGAAAGTGAGAGAAGGGAGAGAGACACACATACTTATTTATTTATTTATTTAGTTCTCTATATCTAATCTGTGTGTGTGTGTGTGTGTGTGTGTGGAGAGAGAGAGAGAGAGAGAGAGAGAGAGAGAGAGAGAGAGAGAGAGAGAGAGAGAGAGAGAGAGAGAGAGAGAGAGAGAGAGAGAGAGAGAGAGATGTATGTATGTATGTATGTATGTATGTATGTATGTATGTATGTATGTATATATGTATATACACGTACATACATATATTCATACATATGTACATACATGAATATACACATACATACATACATACATACATACATACATACATACATACATACATACATACATGAATATACACATACATACATACATACATACATATTCACACACACTTACACATATGTACCTGCATGTAGATATTAATACATATGCACATGTAAATACATTCAAAATAGTATAATTCTTTTACATTCCAGGGGTGGAGTTATCAACAGCCATCAGTGTACCACCAGGAATCTTAGCTTTGCTGTTTCTGAATGCTTTTGGAAGATGGTGAGAGACACTGTGGAACAGCAGGCTGATGCTTTCAAGGCTACGCGTTTTAACCTAGAGACAGAGTGGAAGAATAATTTCCCCAGGTAGGGAACAGTTTCCTTATTATTAAATGCTTTTGTGTTTATTGTAGGTAATATACATAGAAGATACTTTTTCATATATGTTTTTGCATATTTATAAAGAATCGATGTGTTCCCATAGGACGCGAGAACTTGACCGGGATGAACTCTTTGAGAAAGCTCGAGGAGAAATCCTGGATGAAGTAGTGAACTTATCACAAGTGTCTCCCAAACAGTGGGAGGATGCTCTGTCAAAAAAGATGTGGGACAAGATGGTAACCCACATATTTGAAAACATTTATTTACCAGCTGCACAAACAGAAAATTCTGGTAAGAGTGATTTTAAGTCAAGTAGATTCAAGTAAGTCAATGCAAATTGGCTGATAGAGCTGGTTAAAACATTTTCTTTGAACCCCTCATATAATGCATGTATACATGATTGATTGTGGGTAGCATGACAAGAGTTGTAGTTACGTTAGGTGACACTTGATTGCTTGAAGATGATTCTTAAAGATGTTCAACATGTATGTTTTTTTCTCAGAACTGACAGTCAGGCCCTAGAAAAGAGAGAGTGGAGGGAGAAAAGAGAGAAAGAGAAGGGGAAGGGGAAGGGAAAGAGATAGAGTGAACTGTTTTTTTTTGTTTTTTTTTTCTCTTATGTTTAAAGAGGAGGGAAAAGTTGAGAATGAGTGAGTGTGCTTATGAGAAAGTATTTGTGTGTGTGTGTTTCTCTTTCTGTTTGATTAGTTCTCTGCTCTACTTCAGTTCTACTTCACTGGGTTTGTTCTCTTTTGAAATGTGTTATATATTCATGTATTTTAATGCATTGCTAATAGTCCTCATAATTGTTTTTCTTACAGGTACATTTAACACAACTGCAGATATTAAGCTGAAGCAGTGGGCTGATGGTATGCTTCCCAAGAAGTGTGTAGAAGTTGGTTGGGAGACACTAGAAGATGAGTTCAGAAGGTTCATGGAGAGAGCCAAAAATTCAAAGGACCATGATGACATTTTTGACAGCCTGAAAGCCTGTGTTGTAGACGAGGCAATGAGGCGCCACGAATGGGAAGATAAGGTAAGCATTTATTAATGGATGTCATAAATACATAGATTGTATTTTGAGTGTTTAACATAAAACGTGTTAAACTTGAATAGTATTTACTTCATTAACTGTTTACAGAGGAAGCACTTCCATAAAATAGAAATAAATTATTAAGATATTACTCAATTTACCATTGTTATGCATTTTAATTAGCTTACTCTG
This sequence comes from Penaeus chinensis, assembly GCF_019202785.1. Taxonomy (NCBI): domain Eukaryota; kingdom Metazoa; phylum Arthropoda; class Malacostraca; order Decapoda; family Penaeidae; genus Penaeus; species Penaeus chinensis. The sequence goes on along the minus strand of NC_061821.1, from coordinate 15,948,635 downwards.
GCTGTCATATATTATTGCCAGACCCACATATAGAGTGTCTGTCTTTTATTAACAGAAGAATTGAAAGAGACAGATATTTAATTAAGAAGGTTGTACAGTCTTGGCTCCTCATATTCTTTTGAATTATCTTTAATAATTTATTGGTCATCATTCAGAAAATGTTCCCATATTTTAATTATCTTGTTCTTATGTATAATCAGTACTTGCTGAAATAAGAACACTAGGCCTACTTAATTTTGTTTTGTAAGGCTGCAGATGTGTTGAGAGTAATCCAGCTAAATGCCCTGGAGGATAGGTCGGTCCATGACAAGCAGCAGTGGGACGCAGCTTGCAAGTTCTTGGAGGAATCAGTTAAAGATAAGCTTCACACCACTGAGTCTACACTAAGGTTTGTTCATTGGAGAATACTTTGAGATGAATTGCTTTTGCCTCCTCTCTTTTGTTTGTTTGTTTTTGTCATCTTTACAAGTTAATTTTTTTGTGTTTCTTCTCATGCTCTTCCTCTACAATGCCTTCATTGTGGTCAGCCCTTCTCTCCTCTTCTTTTCTTTCTTTCATTATTTCTTTCTTTCTTTCTATCTATCTGTCTTTTTTCTTTCTGTCTTTCTTTCTCTCCTCCTCCTCCTCCTCCTCCTCCTCCTCCTCCTCCTCCTCCTTCTTTTTTCTCATTCTTCTTGTCTTTATTCTTTTCATCCTTGTCTTTACACTTGTTATCCTTGTCATTGTCCTCCTCCTCCATCTCCTCCATCTCCTACATCTCCTACATCCTCTTCATCCTCCCCTTCATCTCCAATACTTTCACTTCATCCTCTTTCTCCTTCATGTCTTTTTTTTTCTTCTTCTTTTCTCTTCTTGTTGTGTGTGTTTGTTTGTTTATTGGCCTTAGTTCTTCCTCCTTTCCTTGTATGTTCTTTGAGGCATGACATTTTTCTGTGGATAATGAAAGTATATTATTAGGATTCAAAAGCATATTTATATTTCTCTCCCTCTATTACAGGGAGATGGTTGGACCCAGCACCAAAGAACAGTGGATGTATTGGTCATATCCCACAGAAGAGCAGAAAAGGAGAGCAGCAGTCAAATCAGAACTTGAGAATATCTTGAAGTCTGACTATGTATGTTATGAGTGGCTGAGTTGGACTGGTAAAGAAATCTGTTGATGAATGATAACAGTTCTTAGTAGGAATTCCAGTGTGTTTTAATGGAAATTATTCCTTCATTTATTCACAGAAACATAAAAACACTCTTACATATGATGAAGTAACCCAAGTTCGCAAGAATTCACAAGCCCAGGGAGTTGATGTAGACAATGAATTTATCCGTGAAACTTGGCATCCTGTGTACCGAAGACACTTCCTCCGACGCGCCCTAGCGAAGGCATATGATTGCAGGAAGGCCTTCTATGCTTACCATCAAGGGCTTGAGGGAGAGTTAGGGGTAAGTGTGTATATGTCAATGCAAATGTGTGTGAATTATAACTGATTTACCTTCTTTGTTGGTGTTGATAAGTTGCATGTTAATGTTTTTCTGTGCAGTCAAGGATTGTCATTTGACACAGCTAATATCATAAGGATAACAAAAGGAAACCTTTATAGAAATACTTACGGTCTGGTCTGTTATTTGGCTTTGTGCCTGACTTTTTATGAAAATTTTCTTCCAAATACATAAGGTGGAGTGTAATGATGTTGTACTCTTCTGGAGGATTCAGCAAATGATTAGAATAACAGCAAATGCTCTTAGACAACAAGTTATGAATCGTGAAGGTATTTCACTATAGCATGTAATGTTTTAATTTTTAGGAATTTTTTGTATACCTTATGAATTTTATTGAAAAAATATATTATTACGATATATATACATGATATTAGTTTTTGGCTATAGTCTTATTGCCATTCCATCTGATGTGTACCAACATTTTTTCTTCAGCACGGAGGCTAGAAAAAGAAATCAAGGAAGTTTTGGAAGAGTATGGCTGTGATCGGGACAAGAAAGAACATTTGTTGACTGGACGGCGAGTAATGTTAGCAGAAGAACTCAGTAAGTCATATAGAATATTTAACATAAATACCCTTGGTTATTGATAAGGTATTTATTACAGAGGAAAGTGTGATGAATACAGAAAAATGCTCAGTAGTTTTTTTTTTGTCCAATCAGTATAAATATGCAGTTTCCATCAATTGTTTATATTCTTTTCACTTTTTACAGAACGAGTCAGACAGATCCAGGAAAAACTAGAAGAATTCATTTATGCACTAAATGCTGAGAAATAATGCAGGAGAGCAAGATTCCTCTACTTGATGGAACCCAGTGAACTTGTAATTGAAACTCTGTAGTGTGTTTCTAGTTGTTGGCTGTTTATCATAGTGTGAGGTGTATAAATAATCTTGAAGGAGATATATTGTTCCAGGTGTCTTACAGGTACTATGGTGGAACATGGAAACTACTCACTCTAGCTTTACTCTCAGTTAGTGTACTGGCTTTGTATTTTTTATTGGATGAGTTTGCTTGGTAGGGTTGTTGGTCTTCAGATTGCCAAAAGAAGACTCATGAGGTAACATCAAGCTTCTTAGCTGCTGCTTGCAGACTGTTTCTCTCTCACAAAAAAAATATCCTTTAAAATCATCAGAGCAGTTACATCATTCTCTTAATCTTGTAAACTTTCTTTGTCTAGTTATGAAGGCAGGCTTCAAAAGTATATTTAAATACAAATGTCAGAATAATATGTAGAGAAGGCTAATATATTCAGATTTTATGACACATAAAGCACATCTGTGCTCTCAACATATTTAAATAGGCTGTGCTCTGTGTTCCACACATTCTTTTGTTGGCATCGGGAAATAAGTTTATAAAAGGAGCCAAAGGGACTTATGTAACCACTAAATGGAATATTGATGTCTTCATTATTTAAAGAGAATAATTATTGTCACATCTTTAAAAATATATATTTTAAACTCCATTGGTGACTGTATGTCACAGTATATGTAATGGTATTAATTAGACTAGTCAGACTTTGATGCTCCTGATACAAGATTATCATTCCCCCTTTTATGCATGTCTTTGACATTCTTAATAGTTTCTATTTTGATTGACAGAGACTGACTCTTTTAAGGGGCTTGTACATAGTTTCTTATTTATTCATGGATGTGTTTTAAATTGAGTAGTCAGACATCCTGTGGCTTATGAAATAAGATTTACACTGTATTAATAACAGCTTATTGTCAAGACAAATTTTTTATGCTCTGCTTATGGAAGAAATGCTGTAATTTGAAAACAAACCCAAGTTGAAAAAACAGGGAATCCGATCTAATTGAAACTGTAAAGCAAAAACATTGGATAAATTCTTAAGGTATTCAAATTTGTATTTACAGTAAAGGGGGGTTTTCCAAAATGTAGAGAACGAATCTGACATTTATAGTACTGTTCCTCTGGCTGCATTTAAAAATTAACACATCTATTGAATATTTGCATATACTGTATGTTTTGTAAATAAACTTTACAATGCTATGTTGCTTTTTATTAAATTCTATTCCTGAAATGGACAAGAATAATTTCCTTTTTTTCCAGGGATAATCAATATTATATAAATAAATCTTTGGGTTTTGGATCATTTCAATCTCTTCCTTAATAAGATATGTTCTAAATGCTTGTAGCAATTTAAAGAATCTCCAGTATATTCTGTCAGATGTTGCCAATTAAGTATTGGATACAATGAAGATTATAGTGTTTCAGTCTATTCCACTTTCAATGATAGGGAGAACACTTCATTTTTATATATCATCTCATAAGTATTTAAAATTTTGCATAGCACTTGCATTTTCTTTCCTTTTTTGAGTTTGAGATTTCGCCTTACCTACCACACCAGACCAAACTCTGGGGGACATCGAACCTTCTTAAACATGACCCAGCACTCCTCTCCTTCGTCCACCCTCCAAACAGCCTCCGGGCTAGTACAGTGGTAACGTGTCGGCCTCTCACCCGAGGGGTCGGCGGTTCGCGGCGAGAAGTTGCAATTGTCGCCTGGAGGTTACTGCTGTGACTGGGCACCACGGCGGGTAAGGACTAAGACGAGTCAGCACCAGCTGACACACGTTAGCGAGTCGGCATTAGTCGACACAGGCCGGGCTCCCCTCATTGGCATAGCCCGGGCGAAGCTCAGCTTCGCATATCGGACTTATCCTTATACCCTCCAAACGCTCTACCCCATTCCCTTTACAGCCCAAGTGACTGCCGAGATCCATCCTCATCCTCCCCATGTTTCCCTTACCACTAATCCTCCCACTCCCTCCCAACAGACCAAATCCCCCCTCTCGACCTGCACCCCCACTTTGCTTACACATTATCCAGTACAAATTCCCTATTACCATTTTGTATAATCCCCTCACTCTCTTCCTGTCTCCTCTATACCTGTCCATCAGAAAACACCTTATGTTATACTTCCTCCCTTTTAACCATTGTCCCCTGCACAGCTCTTTGCACCTTTCTTCGACGCTGGATCAAAATTGTTTCAGTTTACTTTTCCTTTCCCTCTCCATTGACTTTACAACCTTTGAAACTTTACTTTACAAAGGTCAACAAACTTTCCTCATAGTTGGCGACTTTCACTGTCGGCAGATTCTTTGGGGGGTGATGCCACCATTACTTCCTGAGGCCGTTCCTTCGAATGCTTCCCTCCTAATACTGACCTTGTCCTTTTTAACTCAGACCGCCCCACCCACTTTGACATACATACTCAATCCTTTTCGTACCGTGATCTATCTCTTTGCTCCCCCCCCCCCCCCCCACCCCTTCCTTCCAACCAGACCAAGGGTCTCCAAAGTTGGACTACCCAAGAGATCGATAAACACCTGGGGTCAAAAAGGGGTCGATAACCGCCGGGCCCGTTTGTAGTTTTGGGGTCGAAAGCTGACATTCGCGTAAGAAATGAAATGCACGAAATATAACTTGTTGAATCAAAGCAGGGTTTGGTATGCAGTTTCTCTCACTAATGTATATGGAAAAAGCACATGTACTTAATTACTATCATCATTGGGGGACCCTGATATAGGCTCCCATTGGTCAGATCTGGACCATTTTCCTTGTGATCGATTTCCTATTCTTCTTTTGCCTGCAAAAGCACATGTACTTAATTACTATCATCATTGGGGGACCCTGATATAGGCTCCCATTGGTCAGATCTGGACCATTTTCCTTGTGATCGATTTCCTATTCTTCTTTTCCCTGCTTCGTATGCCCCCCCCCCCCCCTCACTCCCTAAACGCTGGTGTTTATTTTTCTCTCTACAGTCCCTATTCTTCCATAATCCTAAGTGTTTCGGTTAAAGCCTGCAGCATGGATCGTTATTGCTACACTCGAGACACCAACAGCCATATATCAGCCCTTTTCACATTTACACTTTTTTTGCAGTCTGGTGTCGGATCCATAAATTGTCAAGGAAACATTCCCCTCATCCTGCCCTCATCCATACCTGTAATATCCTCATGTCTGATCCATTCTAAGTTGCTACTGATCTTGGTACCCATTCCAGTCAGGTCAGAAGTGGCTCTCACTTTTCTCCCCACTTCTCTTCCCCACAAATCAGCAAAAGAACGCACTCCCATCCTTCTCATTTATGCAAATTACTGGAAAGAATGCTTAATCTCCTCTTCATGTGGTACCTTGAATCCCACAGCCTTCTCTCTCCTTCCCAGTTCGGATTCCGCCGTGCCCGAAATACAGCTGATCCCCTTGCTCTTTTCGAAACATATTACATCTGTATTTGCACGCCATGATTCTGTATTAACCGTTTTCTTAGACTTAGAAAAGACGTATGATACCAGATGTCGATATCATATTCTTCAGCAATTATCCTCTCATGAGTGTGTTCATAAAGTCTTTCCTTTCTGTGATCGCACTTTTCGCGTCAAATTCGCTTCTTCAACTTCATCCTCTTTTCCTTAATACGAAAGTGCCCCACAAGGCAATGTGCTCAACATCGCATTATTCCCTCGTGCTGTAAATGTTTTAATTTCAGCACTACCATCCGGTATGCGATCCTCCCTAGTCTGTGGATGAATGAACCCTCTTTTCCCCTGGCCCTTCCGTCACCTAATCCAATCTGCAATATAATTAATCTCTTCTTGGGCGACTTGCCAAGGCTTTCACTTTTCTACCTCCAAATCCTTCTCCATTCTTTTTCCTCGATCACGTATAGGTCCCCAACCTCCACTCTCTTTATATGATGCTCCACTCTAGTCTGTCGCTCTGGCGGGACCATATCCTCTCTATTAAAGAAACAGCCCGCCATCACCTCCGATTCTTGCAGACTCTCGTCCAAATATCCTGGGGTTTAGATCGCAAAACTTTTCTCCATTTTCATATCATCCTGAGCCTCTCCACTTTTGACTATGGCTGCCTCTGCGTCCCTTCTTGATTACCTTGATGCATTCCACCACTGCGGTCTTCGCTTAGCCCCAGGCGTCTTCCGCTCCTCTCCAGTTAAGAGCCTGTACGCTGAATCAAGCTGTCTTTTTCTATCTGCGGAGCATTCCACGTTTCAACTAATTTCCTCTCTCCAAACCATCTGTCCCTCAATCCCATCTTCTTACCTTTACCTCCTCTCCGCGTCTACCTACTCCACCGATTCGCATGTATGCTCTTTTCTCCCATTCACCCTTTCCTCATCTCCGATCCCTCCCTTTTTCTGTCCATGTATTCCCTACTTGGCTTATACCTTCCACATATATTCGCTCCTCTGCTTTCCACGATCCATCCAAATCAGACATCCTCCTTCTGTCTTTCTCATTCATTTTCTCGATCATGCCTCAATTCACTCCTCCAGTACTCATATTTATACAGGTGGCTCTAAATGCTTCTCTGGTGCTGGTTTCGCTTTCAACTTTTCACCTCCCGAATCCAGCGCCATTATAACAGAACTATATGCGATCCTCTTGTGCACTCAGTCAACCCCATTGTCCGTAAGATTCAGGACCGGCTGTTGAACCTGTCTACACAAATCTATCAGTTTTGCTGGATACCCAGCCATATTGAGATCCCTGGCAACGAGCAGGCAATGCCATAGCACGGTCCGCCGCTATGTCCATATCCCACCAACCCTACTTTTCACAGATTCCAGCCACCGATTATTACCCTCACTTCAAGGCTTTCCTTTTTGCCAGCCGACAGTCTTTCTGGTCAGGTCTTACCACTAACGAATTACATACTATAAAACTTCCATCTCTCCTTGGTCAGTCCCATTCCCTTAGAACAGACGTTCTTGATCGCTTTCATAATTCCCACACTCGTCTCACGCATTCCCATCTCATGTCACATTTTGATCCATCTCTTGTTCCTCATGCAGTGCTCCTCTTTCAGACCCATACATCCTGCTACGATGTCCCCGCTTTACTGCAGTCTAAACCCCTGCTTTTCCTCTCTCTCCCAACGTGTTGGACACTCGGAATGCCCTGCCATTTCTTCTAACACCTTGTTCTCCTTCCTCAGACGCATAGATAGCCTCCATCTGATCTAATTGCCCTCCTACCTTACCCCTCCTTTCCATATTTCACCAATCCTTATCTTATGCCACACTCCATCAGCTCCCCCTTTTCATCCCTTTCATTACCATACTATGCTAAAGTGACATCTTTCACATTCTGTTCTAATCATAAACTCATCTTTACCATCTGATATTGTTTCATAGTACAGCATGACCTACGAGGTCTAGCACATTTATTTGTTTTAAATCATTAACCATTAATGTTATTTTATTTGCTCTCTTTTATTTTACTATTTGTTCAATTTTGCATGTTTTGTCAAAAATTCCCTGGCGATATTTATTGTTAAATAGCGGTACTTGTCATTCAGCCCTGAACTACATTTCAATTAGTTTAATTGAGCGTTATGTCGTCTTAAACCGTTTATTTAATTTTCCGTTGCACTCATATTCAACTGGATTTTTTCAATAAGCATTATAATTAATGCATTTTGGTCGATGCTTAATGGGAAACAACGCAAATAATTGTGCTAAATATAAAAGGTCCTATATAATAAAGGAACGTACAGTCGCGAAAAGCGTAAACATGGGGATTAATGTGTCAATGATTAGATAAGCTACTCTTCAAAAGTCGTTCATCATTTTAGGATACCAAAAAATGAAAGTGGTAAAGAGGGTGAGGAAATGGGACAAGACAGGGATTAATAAAAGGGAACATGAGATGGAGGATGGATGGATGTTACCAGTCACTTTGCGTGTTGAGGGGATGGGAAATTGAGAGGGTGGATGAGGGATAGGCATTTTTATGATTAGAAAGTTTAGAATAGCTTCGAGAGTTTCTCAGGGAGAGTTTGTTGAGGTAATGAAGGTCTTCTTATAGGCAAGTAGAAGAAGAGGTAGGTGTAGAAGAGGATGCGGTAGATGGATGGAACATTTAGATTGATGCGATGGGTAGAGCAAGGAGGGTAGGCACAGGGAAAGTGGTAGAGATCGGATTGTCTGGATTTAGAACGGCAAAATAATTTGACTGAGAGAGAGAGGGGGTAGATGTGAAAATGTAAGGAATAGGGGAATAATATACTGGGGAGGGGGGGTAGAAACATCCTAGGGAAAAGGGGGAGGGGCAGATCGAAGGACAGCACTGCAGTAGGGAGCAAGAGAAAAACCTCGTCGGCGTGCTTACCGGCTGGCTTCACACAGAGTGAGGCCAGGCTTGAATCTGAGAACTGCTACCTCAGACTCAAACTTGTAGGTATGGCAGCCCCTGTAAAATACTTTAGCAGAGCCACCACACTTAGCACATGTCCGTAACTGCGCAGGGCAGTTTGAACAATCAGGGCCAGAGAGAGGGCAGCAGGGTAAAACGCAACAGTGGCGGGGTGGCGAAAACGCCGACATTTCTGATATTGACTGGGGAGGGATCGATATGGTTGGACAGGGTAGGGCTCTCCATCAATATAAATTTCAAGGGTGAGGTCATGTCTACGGAAGGTAATCTTGGTAATAGTGGTGTAGGACTTTCGGCGGCATTTGGGGGGTATAGTACAGTGCTGTACTAATACAGCATCATATTCAATTGGTTAATTGGTTAATGGTTAAAAGCAAAATAAATGTGCTAGACATCTAAGGTCATGTAGCACTATAGTAAATGATAGTGAAGGGTGGTTGAGTTAGTGATTAGTTGTCAAAGCTGGGCAAATGAATTGACGAGTAAATGGGTTAAGATCGGGTAAGGTAATGTATAGGGGTTAGATCAAGTGAAGGAGGTATATGCATTTGAGGAATGAAAACAGGTTGTCAAAGCAGAAAGTGTGAGAAGTTGTGGGAGGGATCACGAAAATCGGTCCCATTTGGCTGGGCTAAATAGATTATTTAAGAATTTTGTAGAGATGGGGGTAGTAGAAGGACGGGGGCATGTGGAAGAGGGAGTAGTGTTGAGGGAGGTAGTGTTATTGGGAGGTGGACAATAAGGTTGTAAGGTAGTAATAAGGGAGGATGGGGTAGTTGATGAAGAAGGTTGTGGGGGTATAGTTGTTGAAGTTGAGCATGTTGGGAGTAGAAATGTCTCCTGGGGTGTTGATTAGGGTGGATACTGTACTAGTCGGCATTGAGGAGGGGGTATTAGTTGTAGTGTTCAGAGCCGTGGTCAAAGGAGAGCCTGGGGTCAGGGAATCGGGCGAGTTTGAATTGGTGGTGCTATTTGATGAAGAGGCAATTGCCTCTAATAATGGTATGGTTAATGGTTAATGGTTATTCATTGTTGGCCATGATAAGCCTCGAGTATGTTGGGGAGAGAAATGGTCCACCCCTCAGGGTCGCTTGAGGGGTAAGGGTTAGACAACTAAAGCAGGGGAATACCGTGCCCATGGCTCCCTCAGGCCGTTCAGGACTGGCACAAAGTCAGCCTTTCATCCTTTCAGCACAGCTCTCACACCTTAGGAAGTGGATAGTAGAAGGGGTTGGTGAAGGGACAGAAACGAAAAAGTAGGAGGGGAAAAAAAAAGACCATGCAAAATTTGTTGAGTCGAGGGCTGAGTCCAGGGGTTGGGGAGTTTCCCAGCATTGGGTCCCAGTCTCCGTCTCCTAAACCCCCCCACGACAACAACGGGCACGGGATTGGGGGGGAGCCGTGGTCAAAGGAGAGCTGGGATAGGGGCTATTTGATAAAGGGGCAAGCCTCATTGCCCCTAAGAGTGGGTTACGTCTTCATTATTGGCCATGATAAGCCTGGAGTATGTTGGGGAAAAAAATAGTCCACCCCTCAGGCTCCCCTTGAGGGGTAAGGGCCAGGTATGGCAGGGGAATACCGTGTCCATGGTTCCCTCAGGCCGTTCAGGACTGACATAAAGTCAGCCTTTCATCCTTTCAGCATGGCTCTCACACCTTAGGAGGTGGATAGTAGAAGGGATTGGTGAAGAAACTGAAACGAAAAGAATGAGTGGGAAAAAAAGACTATGCAAAATTAGTTGAGTCGATGGCTGAGTCCCATGGTTGAGAAGTTCCCATCATTGGGTCTCAGTCTCCGTCTTCTAAGACCCCCACGACAACAATGGGCAAAGGATTGGGGGGGATGAGAAGGATGGGGGGGGAAGGGGGGGGGGGGGCAGGGAAAGACTAAAGAATCTATTAAAAATGTCATTCATAAAAAATATCTATAACCAATGTGTTCCTTTATTTGTGGGCATCATATTACAAAAATATATGTAACAATGATATATAAATTCATTTCCGGAAATACAGCATATGACAAGGTATCTCAAAAGATGGACCACTGGCACTGGGACTGTCCTTCAGCACAATTATACATCGACTATGTTCTAATTTTAGACAATAACCTTCCAGTTAAATTTTCATTTTACTATAATTTACACTTCACACATTTACAATATACTTTCTTAAAAGAAAGTATATTCAGTAAAGTGTAAACTTGTGTTCCATCTTTGTATTTCCTTGTAATTCCTAGAGAAATGAAGAGTAATGTACAACAATTCATTACAAAAATAAAACAAAAAATATATACAAGTAACACTACAAAACTTCAGTGTGGAAATATAAAAGACTTGGTATAAATCCCTTTATACATGTCTTAATAAATCAATGAAACTAATCCCATGCTTCTGTTTTATGAACTAGAAGACGGGCAAAAATCACGTGAAACAAAGTAACCTCGGAATGCACACAAGGAAAAAATGAGTATAAGCAGAAAAGATTCTTAAGTTCTTGCTCAGAACTAATATACATTTTTGATCCTATGTACCAATTTATATAAATATGTAGATAATTCCAACTTGGAAACAGCTCAGTCAAATATATAACTTTCTTATACTCCAATTCCCTTGCCTGTAAGTCACCTAAAAATGAGCTGCACCAATATATAATACATCTATAACAATAATAAAATCATACCAAAGAACACGAACACAAAATGAGATTCTGGGACTATCATGATGGTTTATTTATTCACAGGTCAAATTATTAATATTATCATGATACATATAGATCTGACATACAATTAATCTACCAGAATAGACAAGAAACTTTCACTAAAGCATTTCATCCATTTTCAGTACCAGTAAAGGAAAATTACATATAAAAAAGTTTATTTGTGATAAGTTAATCTGATTTAAATTTCAAGGATTGCTAAAATTTTTACAAGCTTTAAAAATAACTGTAACATAAGCATTAAATTACATAATTACATGTTTCTTTCAGTCATGCAGTGACTACATGAGACAAATATAAGAAATGAAAAGTTACATATAAAAAATGGTGTGCAACTTGCACATCACAGACCTTCAAAAGAATATCAAAATCCAAACAAAGGTTGTAAATAATTCCAAGTTCCTCTGGAGACATATCAAACAAGTTTAGTTCATACCATTTAGTTCACAATATTTAAAACCATTATCACATTGTTTTCATGATGTCTCAACTCTACAGATTAGTCCACCCCCCCTAAAAAAAAAATCTACAGCTTTTATCTCTACTGCATATCACCCTGAATGCTACCTCATTGAAAATCTAGGAACTACTTAACAACAAAACAACCTTAAGGCACTATCTGATATCCCCAACAAGCCTTCTTGTTCATAAATTCATTTTCTATCCGAAATGGTGTCATTCCCCTTGGAAGATCAAAATATGTATGGAGCAACTCATTATGAATCTAGACAAAGTGTCAACAAGCATAATCGTTGACAGGATAATGCTCTACATAGTTGATACTTCAGCAAGGTTTGCTTTGGGGGGCTTCAAAGGCATTGAGAAGAGGTACATTGGCTGTCGCACATTGAAATAGTACTTGTAATAGGTGTGCTCTGCTGTGAAACCTCTCTTGTAATATAGCTCACGTGCCTGAAAGCATAAAACAAAACAGTTAATTATCAGGAAAACTTCAACTGAGTTCACAGAGACAACTTTTTATTTTTAAAAATGAAGTCAAGATCTTAAAGATTTCAGGTATATCTAGACTTAAATGCACAAAATATGACTAATTCAAAATTATGCCTGTAAAAATGATTACATTTAACAAAAACTAACCATTAAAACTTTAATTCATCAGACCTAGAATATCCCAGATGACTAAAGTAAAAGAAAAAATATGTATTCACACTAGTCCAACTAATAAACCATGAATTATGCATGACAAAACTGATGATGTCTGCTATAGAACATTGTATGAAAATTGAATATGGGATTAGTAATTGATGATCAATGATCCTAGCGATGA
>NC_061821.1:15905934-15913434 GCF_019202785.1 Penaeus chinensis | reverse complement strand
ATGCTTTACATGGATCTTACCTAATGGTGACTGCTAATCTCTCTACTGGTGGAATAGCATCTCTCATTTTGGTGTTTTCATGTTGTAGATGGAGATGTAGGCATTGTAGGAGTGCATCAAAAGTGTTCATGGACATACAAAAATACCCAAAGAACTTTACATGATCACTTCTTAATTCTTTATACAATGTTGCAAATGCTCCTAGAGTATCTCTTTGTTCATTAGTTGGGTGAATCCAGTGGATTCTGCACTGCCTTTTCTTTTTTCTTAAATACAAAAGGTACAGGACTCTCAGTTGCTGCCTGCGATCCATCACTCTGTGTTGCTGGGCACGCACTGGTGGACCATGTCTAGGAGCTGGAGGTATTGCAATAGATTTCTCCTTTGTATGAACTCTCCTGTGTGTTACTAAACTATTTCTAGTTGAGAATTTTTTACGGCATACTTCACATGTGTGTGATTTTTCATTTATTTGTCTTTGCATCTGATTTACTAGAGTATCTTTCCTTGCAGATTTTTTACTCCATACCTCAGAGCTGAAAAGCTTCTCATTAAAATGTTGCTTTATATGTTTTCTTAAAATACTCTCTTGAGATAATTTTTTTGTACATATCTCACATTTACAAGGTTTCTCATTTGAATATCCAATTCGGTCTGTAACTGCTGTATGTGTTTTTATCTGCATTGTCAAATTACTATTTGTACACTGAATTTTCCTAGAGTCCTCAAAATCTTTAGTTGTAGTTTCCTTCCTATCAACATATATGCAACCATGCTGTTCAGTTGATCCATCATCAAAACTTTCAGTTTCTTCATAAAATGAACAGTCATCCTTAATGTCTTCAGGCTTAATAAAGACAGTGCTCTCATTATTAAGGCAAGTATTATTCTCATGTTTCACTTCTATATCAAAGTCATTAAAATTTATTTCATCCAAGTTTTCTGTTTCTTCAGTAATGGTACACTTGTCCCTGATGTCTGCATCATCTTCACTTTTAATATACGTATTATTGGTCTGACTAATGCAAACATCTTCCTCATTTGTCATTTTAACATCTGAGTAACATTTATTTGTCTTGCATTCAAAGTTCTCGGATTCCTCAGAAAATTGACATTCATCCTTGATGTCCATTTCACTCTCAGTCTTTATATAAATATTATCAACTGCATTCAGGCAAACATCATTTTCATTCTTTAATTCTGGGTAAGTTTCCTCACAAATGTCCTTAATTTCCACCCCATCTTCTCCTGCCTTCACATGCAGCTCTGCATCTAGGCTCTCTTCATCCATAATGGCCAAATGTTAATTAGGATGGTATCACTCTGAAAAACAAATACCATTGTCAGTAGTAGGCCTTTTACAGTCAGATTTAATAAATTATAATTTTAAAAGATAATCTTTGTTGGAAAACTAATCCAACATAAACTGATATTGTTTTTTAATCTCTCAGACTGTTAGTTACTGACATTCACAGATGACTTTAACCACAGTATGATCCTAAATTATCAAGCTACAACATTCATGATCCTAATAGGTTCCTTAAACCAATTCATCTCTTCTAATTAATGGCACCTACTGTAATTACACCTCCAAATGTTTTTTTTTTGTTTGTTATAATGCCACTCACTTCACTCTTCTAATCTAGAACACAATGACTGTTAAAATTTTTCTGATTCATTTTGCTGGAGTTCTAATGAAAGAAATGATGGCAACTCTTAAACATTCCTTAAAATAAATACATGATAGAAATAATGAATCTAAAAAAGCTTAGATGATATGCTTTCCAATAAATTATAATATATTTAAGGGGAAAAAATACAAAAATACATTTAATGTTATTAATATCAGACTAAATTAGCAACAAATAACAAGAGCTTAAGACTTTTCTGACATAACAAACAATACCTTTTCAAAGGTTATTCCACAAAATCTTTAGAAGTAATTAATTATAATTGGCATTTTTCTTTGTTAACTTTTTTCATTATATATTGGGAAGTGGTAATTTTAAATCAACAAGTCTCATGGACATTTTTCAGGTAAGAAATTAATTAAGTCACACTAATAAATCAACACATTTGAAAATTATCTCTACTTGGTAAGAAAGCACCATTATAAGTTTCTAAACAAGAAAAACAAGACTGTGGCAGTATAATGGGAAAAAATTCTGAATATTGATAAAAAAAAAAGATGTATATATATTTATATAATTATATATATATATATATATATATATATATATATATATATATATATATATATATACACACACACACACACACACACACACACACACACACACACACACACACACACACACACACACACACACACACACACACACACACACACATATATATATATAAAATTATGTTTATATATAAGTATGTGTGTGTATGTGAGACACACACACACACACACACACACACACACACACACACACACACACACACACACACACACACACACACACACACACACACACACACATACACACACACACACATAAATATATGAAATAAATATATTTTTTCTCCTTGATAGAATTCAGGACAGGGGTCCTTAAACTTATTAATGAACTCATACCTAAAGTAAAAATATACATGGCACTGGTCCACAAACAGGACAGTGTACAGGTAGAGTGAAATATACAATACCTTTCTCTGTCAGAAAATGTAGAATGAATTATACAATACCTTTCTCTGTCAGAAAATGTAGAGTGAAATATACAATACCTTTCTCTGTCAGAAAATGTATAGTGAAATGTACAATACCTTTCTGTCAGAAAATGTATAGTGAAATATACAATACCTTTCTTTGTCAGAAAATGTAGAGTGAAATATACAATACCTTTCTCTGTCAGAAAATGTAGAGTGAAAGATACAATACCTTTCTCTGTCAGAAAATGTAGAGTAAAATATACATACAATACCTTTCTCTGTCAAAACCAACCTGACCCTCACTGATATATGACTGAATTTGGACAAGATAATCAGGTATAAACAATGTAGCCACAGTGACTCAAAGGCTGCACTCCAGCCACCAAATTGGTGAAGCAAAGTTTGCAGACCTGTTTCGGAACTTGCCATTAAATAAGAAATAAGTTAATGCTCTTATCTTACCAAAGTGTGGATCCCATGGTGATTGCTTGGTGTAATTCCAAGGGACGTGACAAATATTTTGCACTCTTATTTTCAGTCTGCGAAAATGTTACTGATGGAAGTGTATTAGTATCAATTATCCGTGATGGCTATTTATTGTGTAGCAATTGGCCATGACTGTCATATTCTTAAAGGGTAAATATATAAATGCAATACACATGAATTCATCAATACTCAGTTCTCGGGCATTTCCACACCGCTCTGTATACCATGCAAAATTACAATGTATTTCATGTCTTTACTGCTCTGCCATGAACTAGAAAATGGGAAAGTGTGGTAAGCAGGGCACGTCATCTGTAAACGGAAGTGGAAGCATAACAGGCATAATTACCGCAGTCCTAAAGCCCGAGCGCCCGAGCGACGTGTCCTTCCTTGACGTGTGAGGCCTAATTTATTTGTGTTGATGTGTTAATTCATACTGATATATAGCTTTCTTGGCGCTTGACTTAAACGATTTAGGTACTCTTGAACTTGTGGGTAAGGAGTAGCAAGTATCTTAAAGCTTTAGTCTGGAACATTGTTTATAATTTAAAGGAAATTGCGCCCGTTTCCCGCAGGCCTGTTGACAAGAGGCGAGCCAACGCGGCGACGGCGACGCCACAGCCGATCGAAACTGGAACGTCAACTCTCCAAGGGATGTGATGAAATCTGAGCTAACGGATGCTGCCCAATATATGGACTAAACAAAGAGAACAAGAGAAGAATTAGAGAGTGATAACAAGAAAATCCAATTTCAAAAGAACGGAATAACAGAGACGCCGGAAGGAAAACACCGGAAGAACCCCAACCAACAAGCTCTAATCTAGAACATGGAGGTAGGGAAAGAAAATTTCGTAGTACATCTTCACTGTTAGATGGATCTACAACCACAAATATCAACAATCCATTAAAACTAACGGCTAAGCGACGCACAGAGATAGAGGGAAATGGACACAGCCATCGTATAAAGGATAAGAAATAGGGGGTTAATGTTACCGTGAGCGAGGCGCTGACACAGAGGGAAATACACTGCCATCTTGTAAAGCATAAGGAATAGAGGGTTATTGTTACCAAGAGCGAGGCACAGATAGAGGGAAATGGATAAGTAAAGCATAAGCACAAGAAATAGAGTAATAAGCAACACAGATACAGCTGCTCTGGCCACATATTTACCACAAAATAAGGAAAATATCCACACCACTCTCACACAGCCAGCACTTAGTGCTAATGAAAGAGGGGTACAGGTGGCATGTAAGCAGCCAATATCTAATTAACATATACACTATTACTATACTACCACTACTACCTCTCCAACCTCAATAGCTCATCAACACAGGCTTCATAGAAGCCTCATTCTAGAGTCCACAATGTAACAATGAAACAATCTTCCCAGTTGAACCAGAACTAAATCAAGAAAACATCAAAGATAAAATAAGAACAGAATGTGAATAGGTTAAACTGGAGGATATCAGTGCATGCTATATCTAAAAAATGTACATGTATTCCCATTCTATATGATGTAGTTATCACCATGAAAATGAAAAAAATTGAGTGCACTCACATATTGTGGCTATAAGAAGCATATTAAACTTACTACCTCAAAGCATTTTTTTTCCAATTTGTTCTACATGTTTACTCCATGGTCTTGAATAGTAAATTGACTGCATAACTCATTACTGCGACATGCCAACTAGTTTGTGTGATGCTACAAGTTTGTATCTGTCAATTCCACTATATTTTGGCATCTTGTGTATTTATGTAATCTTAAAAAATAAAGTATGGCTGTTATGAATCATTTTAGATTTTTTGAGTATAATTTTTTTTGCATGCACATTTTCCAAACCAGGAGTTTTGATAGTTCCTCAACTATTCTTCAACAGTCACCATGTGGTTTGTGTGATCACGATGGGTCTTTTTTTTTAAGCCAATGTAGTGGAAATTTTCAGTGAAACTTATTGACATTTGCATAAGTGATAGTGTGTTAAGTGATGAACCTGTTTACTGTGTGTAGTGTGGAAATAAGAGCAGCATTAATTTCAGTACCAAACATTGCAGGTGTGATTGAATATACAAACACAACAGATGACACAACAGGATAGATACTAACAAAGACAAGACAAGACAAAAAAAAAAAAAAAAAAAAAAAAAAAAAAAAAAAAAAAAAAAAAAAAAAAAAAAAAAATTCAAACCAATTGACATGGTAAACTTGCCAATTACATGGTCACGACCTACCCCAATAATCGACAAAGAAAGCAAAACTGATAATAAAGAAGGAAATGAAGAGGAGTATGTTAAAAGGTCTTTGACTTTTAGAAAGGAATAATCTAGTACTATGAAATCCAAGATCCATATTGAACAAGAAAACTGAAATAAAATGTCTAATTGTCATCAGGGGGGCCAATGGCGATGGGAGTGCATGTCCGCTTCCACCCTTCCAGCCAAGGGGGTCCCTCATGGTGAGTCTCTAGGCAGGTCCTTAGTGCATCTCTAACTCCTAGTGACAGGAGTGGTTGAGCTGCCCAAACCATAACCTCCTAGGTCATCCCATGGGCCTCCTTCATCCAGGATTGTCTCACAAAGAGACAATCTGATGGGCAATTCAGTTCTCTCAGGGCTTGGTAGGCAGGGTGAAGGTCAGTTACCAAGAAATGGCCTTCAACCTCCCCAGATGAATTGTTCATTGTCCCTTCTCAGCAGTGTCCGAGCCCTATCACCAAGGAATGGCACACGTTCTGATTACTGTTCAGCTAAGCAATGCGACATGCTTCTGTGACCTCTAATATCTCCAGCAAGATGAAATTCTGCCTTGCCCATGGGCTTTCGCCAATGGACTCTTGTGCTGCTTTGAGTGTTTCATGCTTTAAGGACTCCCACAGAACTATGGGTCCATCAGATTTTTGAGTTCTATGAATTGACCAGAGACTGCTGTGGTGAATCTCCGGGCACACTCCTCTGCCCTCAATCTAATGCACAAAGAAAATCTGGGAAAATAACTGTAAACGAAATCTGGTTTAAAAAAAAAAATAATAATCTAAATAATTATACAGTAATAAGAAAAGATACTCAGTCAAGTTATATCTGTCAAAAATGATTTACAATTCACTAAAATTAACTCCATGGTGACGGGTGAAGAAAACTAAAAAAAAAAAACTACACTTAGGCGATCAATGACAACATGCCGACTTTGAGCGCGGGAGTTCGGCACATCAAGCCAAATCACTGCCTCGTAGCGCTTTGTTGTGCCGCTGCGGTGTACAGCCACACGCCACATTTTGAGCAGTTTGTTTTCACGTCTATAGACGTGACCCGTTGTTAAGGGTTTAAGAGAGAAGGAGGTCTGCCCCCAAGCTCCACCCTATTGCTATATTTGTGTACACTCCTAATGACCTTAGATGCTGATGCAGCAGAACAAATTAAATAATAAATAATAATAAAGTATTTGAAAAATTAGAAACTTTATAAAATCAAATATTAAGACTGGCAACTGGATGCTTTAGATCAACTCCAATCATAGCTGTAAGTGTTGACAAACCTTCCACTACTAACAAACAAAAACTTGAATGCATACAAATGACAAAAATCTTGAATAAACCAAATACAGTCCCAGTAAAACAGCAATTAACAAATTGCATAAAAGAATACAACTTCAGAGTTACTGAAACAAGATCAAACTTATACCTAGACAGACATAACTCGAAATATAGTACCAAATATATCCCCTGTACCCGCATGGAATGACATACCAGAACCAGAATCAGCCTCAGGAGCAATCTTTATCCAGAGTGAAAATAAAACTACTATTTGGAAATGACCCCACAGAATAGGAATCACTCATAGAGAACTATTTGCCATAAAACAAGGATTGAATTACAGAATAAAAAGCAAACTTACACAGTAATACAAACAGACTGGCAATTATCATTACAATTAATACAAAACTCCAAACCATTAAATTATAAACAAAACATAAGAAATACAAAACAAGTGCACACTCTCTCAACACAAAAACAAGAAAAGAAATATAAAGGGAAATTAAATTGCTGATCTAGTTGCCCATGAAATAAATAGTCCCACACTCATACCACAAGACCCAAATTGCAGTGTAAGAGAAACTAAATTATGAAATTATAAATAATGAGAATTAAATTTGAAGAGAATCTTGAATACAAAAAATTGTCTTATTAGAGACAACCAAAAATCATGGACAAGAGCCAAATACAGAAGACTAGACTAATGCCAGCGGAAACTGAGGCCCAATGTTTGGGATCACCTCTGCATTGGACCTCAATCCTTGCCTCAATTTATTTTGCAGGGTCGTTTCTTCTCCCTCTTTCCTTTTCCTTTCCTTTGCCTTCTCTTCTT
>NC_061821.1:15895934-15903434 GCF_019202785.1 Penaeus chinensis | reverse complement strand
ACATAAGAAACAAGCAGCTCAAAAGAAAAGGATCCAGAGGATATAGAAAACATAGTCTTAAACCCAATAACAAGAAAGAAGAAGAAGAAGCTGACTGATAGCAGTTACCAAGATTATACAACTTTACATTTTTTGTGCACAGAAAAGGGAAGCAGATTATTCAAGAAAGGAATAATGATTACAAACAAAGGAAATTAAAACAGCACATGCATCGAGTCAGTGAGAAGGAATCGGCACTTTACTGCAACTTTGATCAGACTGTGGACAGGTATGGCTATTGCATTATATGGGAGATGTTGAAGAAAATTGTGATAGTATGAAATAAATGGCATGAGCTAGGCTAAGTATTGAGCACTTAGGATTTTAATAAGGTTCAGTCAGTACAGAACAAGCAGTTATACAGGCTATATATTTCACAATCCAATAACAAAATCAGAGTTACATGTGATTGGAAATGATGTGAATAACAAAAACTTTATTAAACTTGGACACCTAACACTAATTTCTGGGTGAAAATTACTTTTTTCTGAGACCTCTACTTCTACTCCCCCTATCTCCCAGTCAAATCCTTTTTCCAATATCCACAACTCCCCTGATGTCTCTCCCTACTCCTTACCCATCACACCAAACAATCCATAGGTTTCACCCCATCATCTTCTACCACATCCCTTCCCACATCTACATCCTCTACTCCTCAGATGCCTCTCTCCTCTTCACCTCATAAAAGATTCTTCATTTCCAAAAGAAACTACCTGAGCCTGACTCCTCTCTCAAGGTAGTACAAGAAGCCCTTGTACTACTCCTTCAAAAACCAAACGAACCTGTTACCCTTCCTCAAGACTACCATCCAATATCACTTAAAAGCTACCTATGCAAGGTACAGGAAAGGATAGTTAACATTTGGCTAATATGTTGCCTTGAATATCACAACCTCATCTTTCAAGATCAGTTTCAATTTCATTGTGGCTGAAGTACAGCTGATCCTCCTGCTTATTTTGAAACAAGTAGCATCAGCACCAAAAAGCTTGCTGGTGCTTCCAACAGATATCATAGCGTTCAGATCACAAAACACTCGTCCTTCTCCACATTACCCTAAACCTGTGATTAATTGCAATTCCCAATGCTCATTTGATTTCCCACTCTTATGTCATCTGCTACAATTCCATCTGATTGTTTCATCACCTTGACTTAACTTTTTTATTTCCTGCCACAGGAAGATTACATTATGTAGCATCGGGAATTTTTGTGTTTTACAGCCACTCTACTACCCTTATTATTAGTTTGCAAAGGAAATATTATAGAAGAAAAGTGTCTTAGAATGTTATGTTCTGGTGGATGGCAAATTCAGATTCTTCATTTTTGGTATTAGGTGTCTCTTCCATTAATACCAAAACTTCAGTTTGTTGTAAACTAACCACAAAAGAACCAGTTAATGGTTGATAAAGTGGTTAATTTAAACATGGAAGAACTGTTGATGGTTTTGCTCAATAATTTTTCCTCCTTTGATTTTCAGTAAATTTTGTATACTTATGCATTAGAAATATATTCTTTTGGGAATTAAAGGAAAGGATTGCAATGGCTCGATCTGATAACTGAAGTCCTTAGTGATTTTGTCTATTACTTGCACTGTGCCACAGTTCAGACTTAACACAAGTAGAACTAATATTTACATTCTAGATGACCCTATAATTACATTTGACTGTAAAAAGGAAATAAAATTTCTAATGCAGTGAATCTCAAATATATAATGAGTATAGAATTATATATCTAATATCTTTATACATGTTTACATGGCACCCTCTACATTTGTTATGATTGCATCAGCTGAGAAGGTGTGCAGCACAATTTGTGTGTATCTATAAGAAAACTGCAGCAAACAAGGAGGAAGTGTTCCACTTTTCATTTTCAATAAGTAAAGAAGAGGCAGAAAAGTTTTCAACAACTGTAAAATCACAGTATTGTTGTTAATGTCTCATCAGGACAATTTAAAAGATTGTGCTTACATGTATGGGACACTTCCAGGCCTTTCTTAAGCATTGGCCAAGTTGTAGATAAAAATTAGGTGTTACAGTCGTTTTTGAACGTTTGAGAAATCAGACAAAATCTCGTAGTCAAAGACTTTTTATGTCAGAGACAAATTTCAAGATCTATGACCTTTTGTGAATATTGCTCCAGTTGATTTAATTGTAGTAGCAACTTTTCTCATAAGTCTAGTACTCAGTGACCTATCTTTGAGGTCACTTGAAGCCACAAATATTACCACTTACATAGGCTTCAGTGTTGTGCATATATTCAAGTATTACATGTAAGCAAATGTAATGGCTATAATATACAATCAGTGAACTATTAGATGAATAGAAAAGGGTAATGAAGCTTGGAATGGAAAGTGATGTAAAGGGGGAACAAAAGAGAGAAACAATAGGATGAGAATGTGGATGTGGATGTGGATGTGGATGTGGGTGTGGGTGTGGGTGTGGATGTAGCAGTAAATGTGTCTTCAATCTGTGAATATTATTGTTGATACTAGAATTATATGAAAAGTGAATTTATGGATCTTTGGGAATGGCCTGTCTATAGTACACATCCCTTAGTGAACCATTGGTGATACCAGGGATGATATATGAAATGAAACAGTACCAGAATTATGTCCCTACACTCCCTTCCTCTCATTAACAGTGAAAAAAAACTTTGGGCAAATAGCCTGTCGGTTCTTTAGAGGCTGTGCTGAACTGACTTTCATTCTCAACTGACTTAGATTGGATTAAGTGATGAGTCTAAATATACTCAATGGTGCATCTACAGATTCTAAGGGAAAAAGGCAATTATTTTAGAAATATGAATGTTGTAATGTATATGCTAGGGATGGCATATACATAGTAGCATGCCATGCCCACAGTGAGTTTAGTTTATTAATTGTCTTTACATGGAGATGGCTTCACAAATACCCCCCCCCCCCCCCCCAATCCCTTGCCCATTGTTGTTGTGGGGGGGGCTTAGGAGGCGTAGACTGGGACCCAATGCTGGGGAACTCCTCAACCTTGGGACTCAGCCTTCGACTCAACAAATTTTGCATGGTCTTTTTTTTCCCCTCCTACTTTTTCGTTTCTGTCCCTTCACCAACCCCTTCTACTATCCACTTCCTAAGGTGTGAGAGCCGTGCTGAAAGGATGAAAGGCTGACTTTGTGCCAGTCCTGAACGGCCTGAGGGAGCCATGGGCACGGTATTTTGCTTTTAACCATTAACCATACCATTATTAGAGGCAATGAGGCTTGCCTATTCATCAAATAGCTCCACCAATTCAAACTTGCCCGATTCCCTGACCCCAGGCTCTCCTTTGACCACGGCTCTGAACACTACAACTAATACCCCCTCCTCAATGCTTACTAGTACAGTGTCCACCCTAATCAACACCCCAGGAGACATTTCTACTCTCCCAACATGCTCAACTTCAACAACTATACCCCCACAACCTTCTTCATCAACTACCCCATCCTCCCTTATTACTACCTTACAGCATTATTGTCCACCTCCCCATAACACTACTCCCTCTTTCACATGCCCCAACTACCCCATCCTCCCTTATTACTACCTTACAACCTTATTGTCCACCTCCCCATAACACTACCTCCCTCAACACTACTCCCTCTTCCACACACCTCCGTCCTTCTACTACCCCCATCTCTTCAAAATTCTTAAATACTCTATTTAGCCCAGCCAAATGGGACCGATTTTTTGTGATCCCTCCCACAACTTCTCACACTTTCTGCTTTGACAACTTGTTTTTATTCCTCAAATGCATATACATCCTTCACTTGCTCTAACCCCTATACATTACCTTACCCGACCTTAACCCATTTAATCGTCAATTCCTTTGCCCAGCTTTGACAACTAATCACTAACTCAACCACCCTTCACTACCATTTACTATAGTGCTACATGACCTTAGATGTCTAGCACATTTATTTGCTTTTAATCATTAACCATTAACCATTCACAAATACCAAGTCACAGATAAGGCAATTACTAGTACTACTAATGTCACCCGTTTGTACTTTTACTTAATTTTTGGAAATATTTCCTGTTACCTTATATTGCTGTTAATAATGTCAGTAGCATTATAGTATTTATGTATATGCGAATAATAAAAGCCTCAATATTGATAGCTTTAGTATAGGGAAAAAAAAAAAAAAAAAAAAAAGCACTTGTGGAGCCATTTGCATGTAAAGATATATTTCACAAAATAATATTACAGTGACTACTAAATTTCCTGGCAGCATGGTGTTAAAATGAAATAACTATTATGGTCAAATGTCTTAAAATATTTCTTTTTGCAGGATTTGAACACCACTTGATACTTCTTCAAATATCCTGCATAGTGCAAGTTATAGGAATTGTTGATTTTGGTAAGTCACCCTTGTGTGAAAAGAGGACCTCTAAGCCATGTACATAGTGGAAAATTATTTGATAGATTTTTTGTTTTTTTGTTTTTGTCTTCTGAAATGTAGCTTTAACCCAATGGCGACGAGTCACGCCAATAGGCGTCATAACAATACGCTCGAAATGTGGCGTGCGGCTGGCCTCCGCGGCGGCGCATCAAAGCGTTCCGAGGCAATGATTCGGCTTGATGTACCGAATTCACACGCTCAAAGTCGGCGCGTTGTCGTGGTTCGCCAGAGCGAAGAGTTTTTTTTAATTTTCTATACCCGTCGCCAATGGGTTAAGCAATGACCTAATTTTATGAAGTTACAAGATCCCATCTTGATTATTTTATATGAATGCTTTTCTTCTTATTCTAACCCTCAAATATGGTCTGATGAATACATAGGTAAATACACCACATAATTCAGAATAGTAAGGGATGAACCATATGAAGAGTATCATGTTTAATTTATTTATTTTTTCTCCAAAATTGATTTAATTTATAATAGACAAGAGCAGTAGAACTTAACTCATTTTTTATTATTTTAATAATTGTAAATATTTTTTGGGAAGTTACTACAGTAATGGTTAATGGTTAAAACAAATAAATAAAGGTTATACAGTATTAAGGTAAAGTATTATGGCAAAAAGGGATAAAAATAACTGAATTAGGATAAGTGGACAGAAGAAGGGGATGAAGAAGAGAAGGAAAAGGAAAGGGGGAGAAGAAAGGACCATGCAAGATTAGTTGAGACGAGGGCTTTGGTCCATTGTTGCTGTTGGGGCAACAGTGAGCAAGGGCTTAGGGGAGGAAATTACTACAGTAATATATGATATTCTGCAGGTGAATAATCTGATATTTGTCTGTGAAATCATGACTACTAAATGAATTAGACTGTACTGTCTTGCCAAATCTGTTCTTTTTCCTATAATGTAAGATTTCTTTATTCATTTAACTCATTCATGGTGGGATAACATCACGTGACATCCTAGTACATCATGGAAGATCACCCTTCACACTGGGATGATGTCAAGTGCAGTTAACCCAATGGCGCCGGGTATAGCAAATTAAAAAAAACTCTACGCTCTGGCGAACGGCGGCAGCGCGCCGACTCTGAGCGCGTGATATCGGTCCCTCAAGCCGAATCATTGCCTCGGGGCGTTTTGGCGCGGCGCCGCTGCGGACAGCCGCACGCCGCACATCGTGCGTATTGTTATGACGGCGATAGCCGTGACCCGTCGCCATTGGGTTAAGCCTACTATAAGATGTTAACACTAAGCAGCTGTGCACTTGCTTATCCCTGGCTGCTTTTGTTCAAGACTTGTAGCCCCTCAAAAGTAGGCTAAGATATTCTTTTTAGCATCATTACCTACAAAATTGTTTATGCCACAGCCAAGAGTATAGAGACTGGGTAATTTTATGTTACCCATGCTTATGATTTTTCCACAGGCACCACATGTGTTCAGTATGGTCCAGGGTGCTCCTGTCAGGATTGTTATTTCTCTGAATTATATCTGTCAGTAACATAATTATTGACCCCCCCCTCCCCATCCCTTGCCCATTGTTGTCGCAGGGGGCTTAGGAGGTGAAGACTGGAACCCAATCCTGGGGAACTCCCCTGTCTTGGGACTCAGCCCTCGACTCAACTAATTTTGCATGGTCTTTTTTCCCTTCCTGCTTTTTTGTTTCCATCCCTTCCCCAACCCCTTCTACTATCCACTTCCTCAGGTGTGAGAGCCGTGCTGAAAGGATGAAAGGCTGACTTAGTGCCAGTCCTGAACGGCCTGAGGGAGCCATGGGCTCAGTATTCCCGTTTTAGTTGTCTATCCCTTACCCCTCAAAGGGACTCTAAGGTGTGGACTGTTTCTCTCCCAACATACTCCAGGCTTACCATGGCTAATAATGAAGATGTTATACCCTTATTAGGGGCAATGAGACTTGGCCCTTCATCAAATAGCCCCACCAATTTAAACTCCTGACTCCCCGACCCCAGGCTCTCCTTTGACCATGGCTCCGAACTCTGCAGCTACTACCCCCTCCTCAATGCCTACTAGTACAGTATCAACCCTAGTCAACACTCAACCCCCAGAAGACATTTCTACTCTCCCAACATGCTCAACTTTATCACCTCTTCCCTCACAACCTTCTTCATCAACCACCCCATCCTCCCTTATTACTACTTTACAGCCATATTGTCCACCATAATACTACCTCCCTCAAATTGGTCAGATAATGAGAAGACTTACTTGCTTGTCTCATGGACTATGATGCGATATCAGTACAGGGCTACTTCATTCCTCCTAGAGGGCATTGTTAGAACCCCACCAACATTGCCAAAATTTCTTTCCATAGACATGACCTTCCCTTTAATGTTTACATTGGTGGAGAATCCCTCCCTGTCAGACTATATCAATCTCCTGAACATTGTTGGCATTTAGGACATCCTGCCAAACACTGCCGTTCCACAGCCCAATGCCCTCTATGTGCCCAACCTGGTCCTAACCGATCAAACTGCTCAACATGGTCATACACTTGTGCCAACTGTGGTGGCCCTCATGATGTATTTTATAGGGGCTGCCCCACCTACAAGTTTGAGTCTGAGGTGGCAACTCTCAGATTCAGACTTGGACTCACTCTACCTCCCTCCTTGCCCATCTTGATACAGTCCACCACTGCGGTCTTTGCTTAGCCCTAGGCGCCTTCTGCTCCACTCCAGTTGAGAGCCTGTACACTAAATCAGGCATCCATAGTGCTTTAGCACAGCAGTGGCGGCGGTGTACAGCCGCACGCCACAGTTCGAGCGGTTTGTTATGACGCCTCAGTGTGTGACTTGTCGGGATGGGGTTAACTCATTATCTCTCATAAAGTCAAAACACTCAACCAACCCCCTTGTTTGTAAGATCCAGAACTGGTTGTTCTACCTGTCCACATACCATAAACCTATCAGATTTTGCTAGGTGCCCAGCAATATTGGAATCCTCGGCAATGAACAGGCAGATGCTCTAGCACACTACGCTGCTATGTCCACATCAAACCAACCATGTTTCTCATGTATTCTAGCTCCGGATTATTACCCCCA
>NC_061821.1:15878434-15888434 GCF_019202785.1 Penaeus chinensis | reverse complement strand
GTGCGTTGGGCTGAGTATTTTGAGCATTTGTATCAGGTTGATCCAACAACAGTTAACATGGATGCAAGTAATGTTGAGATTCCTCTGCCTGACTCACCCATCATCAGATCTACCCTGTCTGACTGAAGTCAGGGGAGCGATCTCCAAGCCGAAGAGTGGTAAAGTAGCAGGTGTTTAAGGCATCCCACCCCCCCAATCCTTTGCCCGTTGTTGTCGTGGGGGGGGGGGGGGGGGCTTAGGAGACGAAGACTGAGACCCAATGATGGGGAACTCCTCAACCTTGGGACTCAGCCATCGACTCAACTAATTTTGCATAGTATTTTTTCCCACTCATACTTTTCGTTTTAGTTTCTTCACCAATCCCTTCTACTATCCACCTCCTAAGGTGTGAGAGCCGTGCTGAAAGGATGAAAGGCTGACTTCATGTCAGTCCTGAACGGCCTGAGGGAACCATGGGCACGGTATTCCCCTGCCATACCTGGCCCTTACCCCTCAAGGGGACCCTGAGGGGTAGACTATTTTTTTCCCCAACATACTCCAGGCTTATCATGGCCAATAATGAAGACATAATCCCAATCTTAGGGGCAATGAGGCTTGCCCCTTTATCAAATAGCCCCAATCCCAGCTCTCCTTTGACCACGGCTCCGAACACTGCAACAACTCCCCCATCATCAATGCATACTAGTACAGTATCAACCCTAATCAACAACCAACCCCCAAGAGACATTTCTACTCTCCCAACACGCTCAACTTCAACACCTTTACTCCCACAACCTTCTTCATCAACCATCTCATCTCCCCTTATTACTACCTTACAACCTCATTGCTCACCTCCCCGTAACACTACCCCCCTCAACACTACTCCCTCCTCCACACGTCCCCGCACTTCTACTACCCCCACCTCTACAAGAATCTTAAATACTCTATTTAGCCCAGCCAAATGGGACCGATTTTTCGTGATCCCTCCCACAGCTCCCTACTCTCATACAATGCCTCCAAAAACAAGTAGGCAAAGTCTCTTTCCGTAGCCGGCGCGACCACTCCCGTCTCGTCACAGTAACAACTGAAAACGAAGCTATAGCATTAACAAAACTAACTGATCTATGTGGTAATCCCATCCCTACAGAACCTCATCCAACCCTCAATACTTGCACTGGAACTGTCTCGATCTCCCCAACAGATTGCCCAATCCATGACAAAGAATGGTCAGATTGTGGAGAGGACTTACTCGCTTGTCTCACAGACTATGATGCAACATATGTACAATGCTACTCCATTACTCCCAGAGGAAATCGTAAGAAATCCATCAACATTGCCAAAATTACTTTCCGTAGACATGACCTTCCCTTAAATGTTTACATAGGTGGGGAATCCCTACCTGTCCGACCATACCAACCTTCTCCTCGTCAGTGCCAAAATTGTTGGCATTTAGGACATCATGCCAAACATTGCCGTTCCACAGCCAGATGCCCGCTATGTGCCCAACCTGGCCATACTCGATGTGCAAACTGTGGCGGCCCCCATAATGTATTTTATAGAGACTGCCCCACCTACAAATTTGAGTCTGAGGTAGCAACTCTCAGATTCAGACTTGGACTCACTCTACATGAAGCCAGACAGGAAGCACGTCGACAAGGCTTTTCTCTTACCCCCTACTCCAGTAATGTCGCTCACTCTGCCAATTCCCATACCTCCCAAGCTCCTACACCCTCTCCTAAACCCAACCCCCCTCCATCTAAATTCCCCTCTTCTACCTCCTACCTTCCCCAGTCAAACTCTTTTGCCATCCTTAACCCAGACACTCCAATCTCTACCCAATCAAATTATTTTACTATCCTAAATCCAGACACCCCAATCTCTACTACAGCCCCAACACCTTCCCCTCTCCCTCCCCGCACTACCCGCAGCAGACAGAATAAACGTTCCACCCCCTCTTCCCGTACCTTACAATCCCCTCCACCTTCCTTTGCCCTTATTTATCAGACACCAGACTTATCTTCCCCCCCTCACAAGAAAACCTTTATCTCACAAAACTCTACAACCAACCCCATTACAGAAACTCCTTCCACTCCCTCCTGGATACACACGTGAAACCCTCATGTCACAAATACCCTCTTCCCCAGACCCTCTACCTCCCGACACCCCTCCTGATACAACACCACCTCCCCAACCTCATTCTTTATCCCACCCTCTAGCACCTTCCCCTTCAAATTCTCCAACAAGCACTGCAATCTTTGCCACTAAATCAACGAAAGTATAACAATCCTTCCTCTTTTTAACATTCGCGGTTTCCGCTCTCATAGACCTGACCTCCGACATATCCACTCCTCTTATAACCCATCCATTATATGCCTCCAAGAAACTTTTTTTACACATTCTCCAATACCAATCCCCAATTACCATTTTGTTTCTTCCCCACACTCCCTTTATGTCTCGTCTATACTTATCAACCAGAAAACACCTTATGTCATACCTCCCTTTCAAACCACTGTCCCTTGTACAGTTATTCGTATCTTTCTTCGCCGCTGGATCACAGTGATTTCAGTCTACTTCCCTTCCCACCCCATTAACTTTGTTGCTTTTGAAAACCTAATTTCCCAACTTCAATCACCTTTCCTCATAGTAGGTGATTTTAACTGCCGCCACACTCTTTGGGGTGATTCTATCACCAACACCCGTGGCCGAGCTCTAGAGCGCTTCCTCTCCACAGCTGATCTTATTATTCTAAATACAGATCGCCCCACACACTTTGATACACACACAGTCTTTTTCATGCATTGACCTCTCTCTATGCTCCCCTTCTGTTCATTTAGATTTCCACTGGTCAGTTCTAGACCACTTTCCCTATAGCGACCACTTTCCAGTTCTCCTTTCTCCAACTTCATATGTACCACTTCCCAACTCCCCACGCTGGTGCTTTGATAGAGCTGACTGGCATACTTTCACTTCACTCTCTACTATTCATACCCCTCCATCATCCCTCTCATCCGTATCAGAAATGATACAATTTTTCATAACTGCAGTCCTAAGAGCTGCCCATACAGCTATCCCTCGAACCTCAAGACCCTATACCTCCAAATGTGTTCCATGGTGGAATTCTGATTGCACTAAAACACTCCGTGTAAAATGTGCAGCCTGGAACAGTTACCGCTACAAACGAGGTACCCCTCATCAACTATCAGCTCTTATCTCCTTTAAAAGAGCATCTGCCTGTTTTCGTCGTACAATCCGAAATAGTAAAACCAATAGCTGGCGAAATTATGTTTCCTCAATTACATCCTCTACATCTATCTCAAATGTTTGGCGCCGGATCCATAAACTATCAGGCAAACATCCCCCCCATCCAGCCCCCGTCCTCTATATTCGAGATACCCTCATCTCTGATCCTCCCGAAGTCGCTAATGAACTGGGTGACTATTTCAGTTAGGTCAGTAGTGGCTCTCACCTTTCTCCACACTTCTCTTCTATTAAAACCATCAGGGAACGTACCCCCATTATCTTCACCCTATCCTCTGCTGAGTCCTATAATGCTCCCTTTTCTTCCTCTGAAGTCAATGCTGCCCTAAAATTGTGCCGCAACACTCATGAAGGGCCCTGACGGTATTCACTACCGTATGCTCCGACAACTCCCATCTTCCTCATTATCTTTCCTATTAATAACTTACAACCACATATGGACATCAGGAAATTTTCCTTCTCATTGGCGAGAAGCTCTTATCCTCCCTTTCCTAAAACCCAATAAATCGGGTACCCTCCCTCAAGACTATCGCCCCATCGCACTAACTAGCTGCTTATGCAAACTACTAGAGCGAATGGTTAACTTCCGCTTAATGTGGTATCTTGAATCCCACAATCTTATCTCACCTTCCCAGTTTGGTTTTCGCCGTGCCCGAAGCACAGCTGACCCCCTTGCTCACTTTGAGACATATATTACATCCGCATTTGTACGCCACGAATCCGTACTAGCTATGTTTTTTTACCTAGAAAAAGCATATGATACGACACGGAGGTACCATATTCTCCAACAATTGTCCTCTCTATGTGGAAATATGGGTGTCTTCATAAAGTCTTTCCTCTCCCAACGCACTTTCCAGGTCAAAATTGCCTCTGCCACATCATCTTTTTTCCTCAAATTGAAGGTGTCCCACAAGGCAGTGTGCTTAGTACCACCTTATTCCTTCTTGCTGTAAATGACATTGCCTCAGTTCTACCACCAGGAGCCCGGTCATCACTCTATGTTGATGATTTAACCATCTATGCCTCTGGCACATCCATACCAAATCTCTACCAATTTCTTCAATCTGCAATATCATCAGTTTCCTCCTGGGCCACAAACCATGTCTTCCGCTTTTCTACCTCCAAATCTTTCTCCATTCTTTTCTCTCGCACACGTGTAGGTCCTCTACCTTCACTCTTCTTATATGACACTCCACTTCAACACCATTCCTCTGGTAAATTCCTAGGCGTCATTTTTGACTCCAAACTATCCTGGCGAGACCATATTCTAGATTATGGATGCCATATCTACTCCTCTGCCTCAACTTCTCTCCTTGCTCACCTTGATACAATCCACCACTGTGGTCTTTGCTTAGCCCTAGGTGCCTTCCGCCCCTTCCAGTTGAGAGCCTGTACACTGAATCAGGCATGCCATCTCTCTCTCGACGCCGTGCCCTCCTCTCTCTCCGATGTTATGCTCGATTCCACCAACTTCCCCTCACTAAACTATCCCACGATCCCTACTTCCTACCATTGCTTCTTCTCCACGTTTACCTACTCCTTTCTCCACTCGCATGGATAATCTCCTCTCCCATTCCCCTTTTCCCCATCTCCTCCCGTTCTCTGTCCATTCAGTCCCTCCATGGCTTATACCTTGCCCCCATATTTGCTCCTCTGTCTACCCTGACCCACCAAAATCAAATATTCCTCCTACTGTCCTTCTCACCCATTTCCTTGACCATGCCTCCACTCATTCCTCCAGTATTCCCGTCTACACTGACGGCTCCAAAACCACCTCCGGTGCTGGTTTTGCAGTAATCTTCCCAACTCGTACTTTCAAATACCCCCTCCCTCCTGAATCCAGTGTCCTTACTACAGAACTGTATGCTCTCCTTTTTGCCGTAAAACACATATACTCACTACCCTCTTCCTCTTATACAATTTTTACTGACTCCCGTAACTCATTAACCCTCATAAAGTCAATACACACGACCAACCCCCTTGTTCGTAAGATCCAGAACTGGTTGTTCTACCTGTCCACACGTCATAAAACAATCAAATTTTGCTGGGTACCCAGCCATGTTGGAATCCCCGGCAATGAACAAGCAGATACTCTAGCACGCTACGCTGCTATGTCCACATCAAACCAACCACGTTTCTCACATATCCCAGCCACGGATTATTACCCACACTTTAAGACCTTCTTGTATAATCGATGGCAATCTTTTTGGTCAAGTCTCCACACTAATAAATTACATACTGTAAAACTGTCAATCTCCTCCTGGTCAGCTCCATTCCATCGGGACAGACGTTGGGAGACGGCCCTCGCCCGCTTACGCATTGGCCACACCCGTCTAACACACTCCTATCTAATGTCACAATCCAATCCACCCCTATGTCCCTTATGTAATGTTCCTCTTTCAGTCCCACATATTCTATTGTCATGCCCACGTTTTGAAGCAGCCCGTACCTCTACTTTCTCCCACCTATCCTCCCTACATAGACATCCCAACTTATCAGACATACTTACAGAATCTCACACTTTCTGCTTTGACAACCTGTTTTCCTTCCTCAAACGCATATATATCCTTCACTTGATCTAATCCTTTACATTACCTCATCCGACCCTAACCCATTCACTCACCAATCCCTTAACCCAACTTTAACAACTAATCACTAACCCAAACACCCTTCACTAACAATAACTATAGTGCTACATGACCTTAGATGTCTAGCACATTTATTTTGCCTTTAACCATTAACCATTAACCATTACTCATGCTTTTTTTCTTCCTTGCTACATCCACTTCAGTGCTATATGACCTTGATGTCTAACACATTTATTTGAATCAATTAATAATTATTCTACATACACTTAAACCAGTTTGCATGATGAACCTCCCCAAGCAGACACTAAATTCTATATAAAAGTATGTGTATGGGGAGGGGTGATAAACATGAACTTATATGTGTGCATGCACATTTGTACTTCCAACATTTATTTTAAAACTAACTACTGCTAAACAGGTTTATTTATCTTCTAAGTTATTTTGGGTGACTAATATGATTAATGATGTATATATATACATATATATATATATATATATATATATATATATATATTTTTTTTTTTTTTTTTTTTTTAATGCATCATTATTCACTAATCATATAAAAACGAAGAAAAGGAAATAGAAAAGAGTAAAAGAAGAGAGAAGAAAGTAGAGAGCCAATAGCCTTATGAGCAACATTTCATTGCATTAATTGTAATGTATGGTGAACTCTCTACGTCTTGAACCATAGACACTACAACACTGTATCTTTTTTCTTCACTCTACTTGTTCCTCTCCACTACACACATGTATCTCTTTTAAGTACAATATTTTGTATTCTGTTCTGTTTATAGTCTTTTCTGCTATCAGCATCACAATGGTCTTAAATAGCATGTGTAACTTTCTCTTCCTCCTCAAATTGGGTTGAACCCAATGTCAATGAGTGCTGTCAGTGTACCGCCCCCTTTAGATTTTAGTGAGTTTCATTACATACAGATGGCTCCATGTGTGCTCAGTTGGGCCTTGAATTGGCGGGAAAATATGTTTTTCTTTCTAATACTATTAATAGTGACATTGTTATCATTCTTATTGATATTATGATTATTAAATTGATATTAAAATATTAATAACATCAAAGACAATAAAATAATAAAAGTGATTCTTTCAAAAAAAAAAAAAAAGGAAAAGGGTAAACAGATGAGATAGTTAAGACTAATACCTGAGTGCTTGGTGACTAAGCACTTGTAGAGCCATCTATGCGTAAAGACATTAGATCAAACTTTTATTACAGTGGGGATGGTACTGTAGTCTTATCGCACTCATTGGGTTAAAAGGGGACACTATATATATCTTTGGCTGTACTTGAATACACAACTTGATGCCTTTGCTGTTAAACTTAAGCGGGAGTCAGCAGAATCTGAAATATAGTAGAAAACACTGCATGAAATAGTGTATTTTAACTTATAAATTCCCATTAGAACTGGGTACTGAAAATCTATTTTTTTTCCTTATTACATACTTCTGCTTTCTTCTTTAGAGTAAAATTAACAGCTTGTTCTATAAAAAGGGACGGAGACAGAGTAGAGGGCAGTAATAAATGAAGAATCATAAGCAAAAATAAAGGTTATTTCCTAGAGCTTTCCTTTCACAGCTAAAGAGGTACAAAATAACAACAGTTGATTTAGTAAAGAAGCATTACAATTGGGATGGGAAAGGTGAGAGAAGTATGCAATAGTTACTACAATTAGACAAAAGACCACAAAGCAAAGTGAATCATAGCAACAGCTTTAGCAGGTCCTAAGTTGAATGGATCATACACAAACACTTTATTAAGGTGTTGAACATATTGAATTTTGTTATTGTTGCATAATTATGGATTTAAAAAAAAAACAATTTTAGCACATAAAAAGCAACCAAATGAGTACTTGCAAAATACAATTAAGAAATATATTCTGTGATTGTTTTACAAGCAATAAGAAGGCCTCACATTATTCTAGTACTTTTCCTTTTAATCAAAAAAATAATGATCAAAGAGCACCATAAAAATGTTATCTGATCAATCACCTTAGCTCAACATATAAAAACCTGTTTTCCCCTTAGGAAAATAAAATGAAGGTAAAAAGAACAGATTTATAAATATCAGTAGTCTACACCAGAATCTATGCCTTCAACTCCTATACACCTCACACTCTGATTATTATAATGCATAATTAAAAAAACCTGTATAAAATACACAACAATATAATATATTACTTTACCAAATTATAATACATACAAAAACAATATTAAAATTGCATACCAAGGTTGTGAACAATATAATACATGCACCAATTAATAATCTTAACATTAATATATCTATCTAAAAACAAAAGAGAAAAAAATCCAACTATTATATATAATTTTCTTTTATTGTAAAATATATCCCATTGCTAGTAAAATATGTCTCAAAGCATTCTGTATCTCCCATCATAATTTACATAAAAAGGTGATATCTTTACATATCTAGTCTAATGTTTATACTCTAAGTGCAATTTCATATGTGGACTAAGACAATCTTTTCTTGAGAATCTCTTACCACATACCTCACAAACAAAGGACTTTTCCTTTGTGTGTGTCCTTCTGTGTCTCAATAAATGACCTTTATCAGAAAATTCTTTGTTACATATTTCACATCTATAAGGTTTCTCTTTTGTATAAATTCTTGTATGTGTCACCAAATGACTTTTCACAGAGATGGCTTTATTGCATACTTTGCAACTAAAAGGTTTCTCCTTTGTATGCACTCTTACATGACCAACTAGTGTATCATTCCTTGTGAATTTCTTATTGCAAATTTCACAGGTAAAAGGCTTCTCATTGGTATGTATTCTCATGTGCATTACAAAAGAACCCTTTTCTGTAAATGTATTATTACAAATTTCACAGAGAAATGGCTTCTCCTTTGTATGCACTTACTGATGTCTGGCTAGAGTAGCTCTTTCAGAGAAACCCTTTTTATATACATTACAAAAATGAAGCATCTCCTTAGTATGCAATCTCATGTGTGTCAAGTGGCCATATTTCCTAGAAAATTCCTTGCCACATATCTCACAACTGTAAGGCTTTTCCTTTGTATGTACTCTTCTGTGTGTTACTAAACTATCTCTATATGAGAATTCCTTACTACATATTTCACTTTTTGTATGTATTCTCATATGTTTTACTAGAGTATCTCTCACTGCAAAGTCTTTACTGCATACCACATAACTGTAAGGTTTCTCATTTGAATGCCATTTGATATGTTTTCTCAGAGTATCTTTTCTAGAGAACTCTTTATCACATATCTCACACCTAAAATGTTTCTCATTAAAATGTACTATCAAATGTTTTGCAAGGGAATCTTTTAGTGTATACTGTTTGTTACACACCTCACAGGTATGAAGATTCTCTTTTGTGTGTAACTTCATGTGTGTCTGGAGTTTATCTTTCCTTGAGAAATCTTTGTTGCATATATCACAAAATGACTTATCTTTCTTTTGTAATACTTTGTTTGCAGTTGCATTCTGTGTTCTTGCCTGCACCATCTGATCACTATCAGTAGACTGAATTTTCCTATATTCCTCAATAACATATGGTACTAATAACAATGGATCTTTAGTCATAGTTTCCTTCGCATCATCATATATAATATCACGTTCAGTTGCTATGTCATCAAAACATTATTTTTTTTCATAATATGAACACTCAAGCTTAATAAAGACCTTACTTACATTGTTAATGCAATGACTATTCCTATCTTTCACTTTTAAATCAAAGTCATTATCATTTATTCTGTCATCTATATTTTTGTTTCTTCATAAAAATTACACATGTCACTGATTGTATCATCTTCAGTTTTAATATAGACACTATTAATTTCACTAATGCAAATGTCTTCCTTGTCTGGTATCTGGACATCAGAGGGACTTTTATTTATCTTGTACTCAAGGTCACTCATTCCTTTCAGAAATGGACACTCATTCTGACTGTCTGTCTCACTCTCTACCTTTATATAAATATCATGAATTACATTCAGGAAAGCATCCTTTTTGTTCTTTACTTCTAGGTAAATCTCACTTAAATAGATATTTCCTTCTTCCATAATGTTCACCTCTTCCTCCTCTATCTTGGCATACAGCTCTGCTTCTGAACTTTCTTCATCTATGATGACCAATGAAATCACCCATCAATCATGTCACTATAAAAAAAGAAAACAC
>NC_061821.1:15855934-15863434 GCF_019202785.1 Penaeus chinensis | reverse complement strand
AATTATCTTAAGGGTTCAGTGTCACTTTATTTTAGTCCTTTAACTTTGTTTTTAGTCCTGAGCTTTTATTTTGATTTTACCGCATTTATCCCTGGCCCACCGTGCCTTCGAAGGGTACTTACCGCTCGGCCGCTCCGACACGAAAAGCCCTCATTAACAAATACAAGCATTGCGATAGTTGCATTCACTACAGCGTCGCAGGAGTTGCCAGGGCGAGATCGCACGCGGCAACAAACTGTCTTCGGGAAGCCGGCTCTGGATTTGTCCTCAGGGTTGTCTCCCGAAGCCTTTTCATCGTATTGATGCCACATGCAGTAGATTGTTTTGCATAACGTGGACTCCCATAGGCTTTGGCCATCCACGGACTGAACTACAAGGCAGCAGTCGGGCACCACTGTCGTATCTAGGGAAGACTAGCCCAATTTTACTAAATCCGTGCGTGTGGTTACGTGCGCATATATATATATATATATATATATATATATATATATATATATATATATATTTTTTTTTTTTTTTTTTTTTTTTTTTTTTTCGAACAAACATTCATTCCAATGCAGGAATGTGTGTGTGTGTGTATGTATGTATATATATCTGTGTGTGTGTGAATGTATGTATATATATGTGTGTGTGTGTGGATGTATATTTATAGATATATATATGTATGTTTATATATATATATATATACTTGTATCTCTATCTACCTATCTATATGTCTGTCAATATACATATATAAATATTTATCAATCTATCTATCTATCTATCTATATATCTATCTATCTCTACCTCTACACACACACACACACACACACACACACACACACACACACACATATATATATATATAGTACACACAGAACACACACACACACACACTCATATACATATATATCTATATCTATGTCTATCTATCTATCTATTTGTCTATCTATACATACATACACACGTTATGTGTGTGCGTATGTGTGTGTGCGTGTGTGTGTATATTTGAATAATGAATCCCTATTCACATGCATTCGAGGCCCCTCCAGCAGACATCCTGCGCTCGGTCGTGCGGCGACGGCGGGCCGCAGACGCTCTGGAATGACGCCCTACTACGAGGGGGATACGAGCTCATCGATTTCTTTTATTCGGATAAATGGAGCTGATTTTTCCCTTATCGGCGAGGTAGGATTGGATGAACGATGAGGAAAGTGGGGGGGGGGGGGTTGTCGTGACATCCCTGAAGGAAAATTCTGGATGCTTTGTTGCCTGGGTTAGAGGGTGGTGCGGGCAGGCAATTCCGTTTTCTCTCTCTTCCTTTTTTCTATATTTTTAAGGTTATTTTTTTCTTGTTTATGTTTATGTATATCTCTCTCTATGTGTCTGCCTGCTTCTTTGATTATCTGTATGTGTGTGTGAGTGCTCTCTCTCCCCTTCTCTCTCCGCCCTGCTAGCAATGGCTAGCAGGGCGGTAATAATTGTGTAACGGTTTGAGTACAACACAGTAAAGGTTACACACGAGACGTTGTCTTAGGGTAAGCGCTGAGTGCGGTGTCGCGTGTCCTGCCAGCCTGCCCAGGGGAGCCGGAGGCTGGTGGGGACCTGGGCACGGTGACCTCTGGGAGCGAACTGAAGGGTCAGATATAATCGTCATCTAGGCCCTCGCCGGTGTGATGGTTCCAGATTGACTTAGAGCCACGTGTTAAACAGCCACGTGGTCTATTGGTCTCGTGGCTTACATAATTAGTCCTAATGTACATGCCAAACTCTCTCTCTCTCTCTCTCTCTCTCTCTAGCCGCCGTAGCGATCGGACGTGTTTTTGCCTCCTCTCCGCCGCATCCAAACAGCTTAGCAAA
The DNA here is from genome assembly GCF_019202785.1 of Penaeus chinensis. NCBI lineage: Eukaryota > Metazoa > Arthropoda > Malacostraca > Decapoda > Penaeidae > Penaeus > Penaeus chinensis. The sequence goes on along the minus strand of NC_061821.1, from coordinate 15,861,595 downwards.
CCATACCGTCTCATGGTCCCGCAAAGTCAGACTACCCTCCCCGGGTCGAAGGGGGCCAGCCAGGGGGCTTCCCCGGTGCTTCCTCGGGCACCTAGCTCGAGCTCTTTTCCCAAGAGTGATCGGGGACTCTTGGCCCAGGGTATCGTGCCCTCTCCCCAGGGTAACGGGGCCTCCGCCCAAGGCAACGGGCCCCACGGCAGCGCGGGTTAAAGCTGCCCCCCCGCCCATGACAATCGGCACCCCCTCGACAGCCGGGATCAAGGCTGCCCCTCCGCCCAGGGTACAGGGCTATTTAACAACCCTGACATCCCTTTCAAACACAGCAATGAAAACAGTGCATCCAGTGACAACAGTATTGCAAAAAAAAAAAAAAAAAAAACAATGTATCAAGCAGGCAACATAACAATAGTGCTGAACACCATCCTTTGCTTTATCGCAACAAAAAGAGCATGGGCAAGGATGGTCTTGTGCGACCATATAAAGAAGTTGTACAGCCCTGAAGAAATTAATCAGGCTCACAACATCTAGACGTATCGGAATCTAGAAAACCAAGGAACACGACATGTGACATCAAAAGGATGATAATGGTCATCGTGCATACAATGATTGATCAGTGTTTGAACAATAACAAATTAGTGTTCGCAACGACAACAACAAAACATTCCAACCACAAATTGGTCACCACCAAAAAAATCCGCACCCTTTGTGAAATTCTTCCACAAACCAAGTTACCAAGACATCCAGACACACAACGAGCCAGCTACGATCAACCAAGATATCATCAAAACAAGATAGACTTGCTGATTGGAATGTTCTGTCACCAGCAGTCCACTATCAACAAATTGCTTGGCCAAGACGTGATGCCTACTCAGAAGCAGGAATGCGGAGAGGAAGCATTATTCGCAGCAGATTCACCCCACTCCCTCCAATACCCGTCCTCCCTCCCCTCCCCTACCCACGACCAATCCTCCTACCAACCCTTCCCTTTCGCATCCCCTCCCCCTGTGAGAACGTCTCATACCTCCATCCTGCAAAATCATGAACACTCACACAACCTTCCCCCCTATACAACCTCTACGCCTGTGCCCACCACCCCTGCGAGCACCCCACCCCCACCCTCCCCCCGCGAAGGTCACATCATGCTATACAATCAAAATAGAACACATCAATGCGCAATTGAAGAAATTAAAATGATGATCACGGAGAGAAACATCGACATGGCTTCATGAAGAAATGTGAAGTAATTTCATCAACATTAAAAATTTCAATGTTTATAGATGTGATGCAGGGCGAGGTGGAGGAGTATGCATATACATAAGGGACACCTTTAAATCAAATGTAATTTCCACCACGATTGTGAATGATACAGCTGTAGAGGACATTTGGGTAACGCTACACAGTAGTATGTACCCCTCCTTCATTATTGGTACAATCTATAGACACCCGCATGCTACAGCTGAATCATTTGACTACCTCGGAGATGTTTTTAGAGAAATGTCAATGACTTAAACGATGATCTAAACAAACCTAATGCAAAATTATCCGGGATTATTAAGAAAAACAAATTAAACCAGCTTATTAATACAAATACCAGGATCACAAAACACACCTCATCCATGCTAGACATCATTATATCAAACAGACCTGACCTCATTACGTATACTGACGTTATTCCTTGCCACGAACTTTTAACTATGACAGTAGATATAAAGAGACCCAAGCGACAACCAGTCATAAAAACTTCCCGTGACCTGACAAATTACGACCCCCAATCACTTTGTCAAAATATTAGTACCAGACAGTCGACCCTCTTAGAGATTCTTACAACAGATGACGTTAACAAACAAGTAGACATTATCTCAAACGTACTAAAAATCAGCATAGATGCCACTGCTCCACTTAAGACCAAATCTGTGCGACGTCCCCCCGCCCCATGGATAAATGAGGACATCAAAAGAGCTATAAATGACCGTAACAACACTCACAATATTCTCAAATCAAATAGAACTGATATGGTCCTTCATTCTGAGTATATACAAAAAAGGAAAATGTTAAAACATTAATTCAATCAGCAAAAACTAAATTATTTTCAAAATAAGTTCAATGACTGTAAACACGACGCCAAACAAACATGGAAAACAGTTAAAACGTTAGCACCAAACAAAAAACACCACACAGACACGCCCCTAGATTCCTTAAGTAGTGTAGAATATCTAAACGACTATTTCGCAAATATCGGAAGACTCACCTACGAACAGACAGCTGCTTCCTTGGCACAAAACACAACCAGGACAAGGCTCTCAACAAATGCTTTCAGACCACAGCCAATAGGAGTGGAAACAACAATTTTAACAATAAAACACTTACGTGAAACAAATGCTGTAGGTGTGGATAACATTGCTTTTCGATTCACCAAAGAAAGCTTACCCGCAATGACTTTCTATTTAACTGTCATTATAAACACATCCATAGTCACCGGTGACTATGGGCATCATAACACACCCATTTTCAAATCAAGAGATGCAGAACAACTGAACAATTATCGTCCTATCACTCTACTCCCAGTGATATCTAAAGTGCTAGAAAAAAATGTTGCAAATCAACTATCAACATTCTTAGAATCCAATCACCTTATTTCCCAAACGCAATATGGGTTTAGAAGTAAGTTATCCACTGAAACAGCTTTACTAAAAATCTCAAACAAAATTTATGATAACATAGACGAGAATCAAATAAATCTACTCACATTATGTGGTTTTCCCAAAGCGTTTGACAGTGTCAGCCATAAAATCCTGCTTGACAAAAGGAAACATCATGGAATAGACAACTATTGGTTCAGAAGTTACTAGTCTACAAGAACGCAGTCAGTCAAAATTCGTAACAATATGTCAACTAAAAAAAACAGTCTCTTTCGGTGTCCCACAAGACTCCATATTAGGCCCGATCCTCTTCACTATATTCATAAACGATCTATTAAACATTGCAAACAACTGTCTCCTTGTCCAATATGCTGATGACTCTCAGTTTCTTCATGCTGCCCCTGTAAGCAATTTATATGAATTTATAAAAAATACGCAACAGACTCTTACAGAAGCAAAGATGTATTTTGACAACAACGGCCTCAAACTAAATCCCGATAAAACCCAATGCATCTTTATAGGCAGTCGGAAAAACATAGCCAAAATCCCCATAAACACAATCATAGAATTTGAAGGCCATCATATCAAACCAAGCATTACCGTGAAAACTCTAGGAGTACACATAGACAGATACATGACTTTCGAAACACACATAGACAACATTCACAAAAAAAAGTGATAGTACACTGATATACCTAAATCACATAAAAACAAAATCCCCGCTGAGACGAGAATTATTGTTGTACAAACACTTGCACTAGCATTATAAACTACTGCTCCAACATATGCGGCTCAACCAACAAAACTCAAATACAAAAAGCACAAAAACTACAAAACTTTGCCGCAAGAGTGGCAATAGGCAACATAAATAAACATGACCACATAACCCCACACTTGAAAAAATTAAAGGGTTAAAAGTTCCTCAAAAATGTCAATTTGATACATGTATGCTTATTCACAAATTCATTAAGGGCGATTATCCTCATTGGTTAATGCCTCTACAAACAATTGGTAACAAAACAGGCTTCCCAACCAGGCAGATTAACTCTCTGCACGTCAAAAGATCATACACGGAAACAGGATCAAGGCAAATGCAAATCTAAGGACCCAAGATCTGGAGCAACCTACCGCAAAACATTAGAAACATCTCCAACCTGGTTACTTTTAAAAATGAATCAAAGGAGTATCTCTTAAATTGTCAATGTCATAAGGCATTTACATACAAAGCCAAACCATGTAACTCAATTTCGGATGATGTGACCATCATATTCTATTTAATTTTATTTTATATCTCCCCCACCAATGTATTTACTATTGTTTCTATTTATTCTGTATTACTCTACGATGCCGTAATCTATGTAAAAAGAAGAACCATTGTAATTAATGGAATAAAGTATTTTTGACTTTGACTCTCTCTCTCTACCCCCCTCACTCTCTCTCTCTCTCTCTCTCTCTCTCTCTCTCTCTCTTTCTCTCTCTCTCTCTCTCTCTCTCTCTCTCTCTCTCTCTCTCTCTCTCTCTCTCTCTCCCCCTCTCTCTTCTCTCTCTCTCTCTCTCTCTTTCCTTCTCCTTCCTCCTCCTCCTCCTCCTCCTCTCTCTCTCTCTCCCCTCCCCCCCCCCCCTCTCGTCCTCACCTCTCCCTCCTTCCACGAAATAAACGACCATTGGAGAAAGGACTCGTGCTTATAAGGTTGATATAAGATATAATGTATACACTTGAACCTTCCAATAATTATGGGGCCTGAGTAGGAGTCCTTGTGTTATGCAGATACTGATGATAGATGGGATGTTTAATGAGGTAATAGATGAGGTAATAGGGATTTTTTGTTCTTGTTCTTGAATATTCTTGTAACTTTTCTTTTTTGCTGTTTCCGTTTTCTAATTTTTGATTCTCATTTTTATTTTTGTTTTACATATCTTTCTAGTATTTTTATCTGCATATCTGTTTATTATTATCTTGTTGGTAATGTCTTATAAATACATCTGCAATATCTCGATTACCACAAATAGTCAGCATGAAAAAGGAAGAAGAGAGAAAGAAATAAAGAAAAAAAAATAAAAGCCAGGAACTAATGAACCAAATTTCGCAGCTCCAATTTCTTCCCAAAGGCCAAAGTACAAAGAAATCGCATTCTTCTACACCCTCTCCGTCCGACCTTATCGTGCACGCCATATGGCAACTTCCCCTTCGTGATCCTCCCCCTTTCCCTTCCTCCCTTCCCTGTCCCTTTGACTCTTCCTCTCCTCTCTCCCTCTCATTCTTTCCTTAACTTTCGCTCCGTTCCCTCTAATTCCCCCTCTCTCTTTCTCTCTTCATACGTTTTTTTCATCTTCTCCTTCTCTGTCCCTCCATCTCTCTGCCCTCTTCTCGTCCCCTTCCTTCTTATATCCCCTCCCTCCCTTCCTCTATTTCCTTATCCTCCCTCTCTACCCTTTCCACTCCTTTCCACCTCCCGTTCCTCTCCCTCCTTTCTCCCTCTCGCCCTTCCCTCTTCCCCATCTCCTATCTTCATCTCCATCTCATTATTTCCCCTCCCTCTACCTTTCCTCCCCTCCTCTCTCATTTCCTCCCTCCTATCTCCTTTCTTTCCTTTCCGACATCGAGATCTCTCTCATTCCCTCCTTTTTTCTCCCTCCCTCTCTTTCCTTCTCTCCTTACTCCTCCTTTCCTATATTCTTTATCCGCTTGCGCCTTCTCGTTTTTCATTCTCACACTCTTCTCCTTTTCTCTCTCCCTCTACTCCCTTCTTATTATTCCCTCTCTCATTCTCTTCCCTCCTCCTCTCCATCCTTATTCCCTCTTCTCTTTCTCTAATTTCCCCTTCTTCTCCATTTCCTCCAAATTGACCTTTTGTCATTCTCATGAATCCTCCTCCTTGCTCATAACGCTTCATCGCCTTTTCCTAAATAGTAAGAGGATATGTGGTTGTGTGTGTTTGTGAGCATGTGTGCTTGTACGTGCCTCGGTGTATGTGTGTGTGTATGTGCGCGTATATGCCTCTACGTGTGTATGCGTGCATGG
>NC_061821.1:15835934-15838434 GCF_019202785.1 Penaeus chinensis | reverse complement strand
GCAAGGGAAAGGGCAGCTGGGATTAACAGTTCTTTTCTTTTATGGCACGTAGATGTGAAGTCGTAACCTTCTATCTTCTTCTTTAAGCGCTGGAGTCGGGAGTTATCAATCTAATGTGTATGAGTTAAGTATGGGCACCAGAGGTCTATGGTCTGTCATCAGGGTGAAGTGGGGCAAACCAAGTAGGAAATACATGCACGTCATCATAGCCCATACTACTGTCCCACATCATAGCCCATACTACTGTCCCCACATCTGCGAAAAACTGGGAACGACATTGCATGGGCTTTCTTTACATGGATGAATATTGCATCATGGTCAGGAGTCAATATGAAGGCACGCTTGGGACTCATGAGGGGGCGTAGAACATCTGCAGACCCTGCAATAGTAGGGGTGAACTCGGCCAGTTGATTCACCAAGCCCATAAATGATCAGAGGTCTGTCTGGTTAGCTGGCTTAGGGAATTCAGCAATGGCACAGACCTTCTCTTCATCAGCTGCGATTCCATTCCCTGACAGGATATACCCACAGAATGACACTTGTCAGCATTAATGGTAATGCCATGTGCACGTCATCTCATAAGGACTTGCTCTACTCGCTTTAGGAGGGATGCATATACTTCATCCCACAGAAGGACATTATCTACCATCTTTACACACTGCTGCACGGCTATGTCACCGCGACGGCAGTATTCATCACCTGTGGCTGAGAAGCCCATGGGTCCAAGATAAAAGCGGAAGAACCATAAGGGGTGATGAAAGTTGTTAAATGTTGATCTTCCTCTTCTAAAGATATCTACCAATAGCTGTATAAGGTATCCAAGGTGGAAAAGTACGGTTTCTTTGGGTCGATATGACATACATCAATATAAGGCGTCGGTGATAAATGGGTAGGATGGAGCATTTGACTGTTGAGTTTGGTGAGGTCAACAGTTATTCTGACACCGCCTTTAGGCTTAGCTACAGCCACTAAGGGGTGACAGTTCATCAACTGCAAGAGTAATGATACTATGGACCACCATGAAGTCCAACTCTTTCTTGATGTCATCCTGCCAGGCAAGGGATATGACACAGCAAACAGTTTGGCATTTTCCCTCACGAAGATCCTCAAAGGGGGTCCACACATCTCCTTTAGCTCCATAGCCTGGTGGAAATGTTGTTCATTATGAGGGGCTGGCTAGAGGCATGTGGTCTCCTGGGGTGGCACTGAAAGGGGAGCAGGCATAACTTTGGAAGTCGTAGCAATCCTCACTACCTGTGCAGGCTGATCTATTTGCAGGCTCTTGCTGGGAAAGCGTTTGCCACGTCGTCTGCTGTCACTGGCATGGACTTGCACAGTACAGTACATATGTGAGGCATCCTTATTATTCAATCTGAAGTCTGTAGAGGTGTCCAGGTCATCTGTGGTTAATCCTAGAGACTCTAGGAGGTTAATATCCAGCACGGTCGATGTGGATATGCAGTCCACATATCCTGAAGATTCCCCTGACTGCACTAACAGTCTAATTATCGGAGATGTAGGGCCTACATAGGATTTAGTCTCAACTGCGCAGGCCTTGGCTATGCTGTGTAAAACTGAGAAAACTCTCCCTTATGGGGGCGGCATCCTTTTCTTTAATGACTGACAAGGGCTGGCAAAGTGACCTACTTTGCCACAGGTACAGCAGGTGCTATTAGAAGCAGGACACTTCTTGATATGTGACCTGTATCCACACTGGTCACAAAGTTCCTTTGGCTGGGGTCGTGGAAACTGGTGAGAGCGACTGGTGGCTCTGGGCGCAATAGACGTACTTCTTGAGAGGTAAACTCGGCAGCTCACGAGACCTATACACAGTTATTACGTCATCAAGGGTGGCGTCTCTAAGAGACATTGTTTGGTCTCTTCATCTTGAACACCAATAAAGATGGCAAGCTTGATTTGGGTCTTGACATAAGCATCATCATGGCCCTTACACAGGTTCACATCATCTGCAGCATGCTTCAGGTGAACATAAAAATCAGCACACTTTTTATTGTGGGCTCGTACCTTTGGTCTCGCACGAAGTCCTGGATTCGCTGGAGGACATCCATCAGAGGCAGATCTGAAGCTGGAGACACGCCTAAACTGTGTTCCAGTGTTCCTCTCATGTCAGCAGATAAGCACGAATGCAACTGTATTTATCACTTATGCTGAGACAGGCTATGCAAATCAATCATGACGGCATAGTCACTTCCTCTGGTGTAGCCGCTGTTTTCGTTTTCTTAGGCATTTTGATAAATGTCTTGGTTTAAATGTGCGTTATACTTCGCCAATCCTGGGTCTCAGTGTCATGATAGGGTGGAGCTTCCTCTTTCTGGTGGTGCGGCGACAACAGTAGTGCAGCTAGAGACAGGATGCAGGGTGGTGTAGAGCATACCTGAAATGACCCAAATATGGGGGAATCAAATGAGAGCAGTATTCCCTGGTTACAATACACCACACAAGTTCACTGCGCTGCACTATCACAAAAGTAACTCAGACA
>NC_061821.1:15830934-15833434 GCF_019202785.1 Penaeus chinensis | reverse complement strand
ATGTCGGGGTTCGTGAACGTTTGGCTGAGTATTTTAAGAAGCAGTATCAGGTAGACCCTCCAGCGCTTAGTTTGGATGCAGGGAATGTCACAATCCCTCCGTCGGATCCATCCTTTAGTGAGAAATCTCCTGCCCTGGCCAAAGTAAGGGAGGTCATCTCTAAACTGATGGGTGAGAAAGTTGCAGGCATTTACGGAATTCCTGATGAAATATTAAAGGTAGGTGATAAACCTATGGCATTAGGCTTGCATATTGTCCTGGCTGCCACCTGGCAGTCCGATACCATTTCCCCAGCCCTGCTGAGGCATGTTTGCTGCCTACTTCGACCTCAAGAAGGCATTGTAGATCGCTATGGAAGATTCAGAGACAGGAGAATTCTGACAAGGATGATTGGATAAATCAGGAATGAAGTAAGGCTGTGTTCTTGCGCCAACACTTTTCAACGCTTGCATGGACTGGATAATGGGCGGAGTTACTAACCAAAGTCATTGTGGAGCAACAAAGGCAATATCAAGGTCACTGACCTTGACTTTGTTGCTATCCTATCTGAGTCTCTGGAATCGCTGGTGGCAGCTCTTGATATATTCAGCAATGAGAAGAAGACCTTGGGTTAAGAGGTCTCCTGGACCAAGACCAAGATCCAGGATTTTGGAGGCCTGGCAAGGGAACTTGGTCAGTCGATACATGCTTGCGGCGAGGATGCTGAAGTCACAGAGAGCTTTATATATCTTGCCAATGTAATCTTTCGCCAGGGTAAACACTCTCCGTCGCAACCTGGTCCACACCAGTCCTCCCCCTACCTCGAAGGTGGGCACCTATCCCGTTTCTTGTGCCTCCTGTGATGAGCAGGACAACAACAATGCCCTCTTCTGCCATCAACGAGACACAGGCCATCGGATGGATTGGTTAACAGCATGAAATATCTCTCCGTCCACTGATGCCCACGCCCACAGACTGGTGGAATCCTCCTTGAATTAGCAGCAACCTAATTTCGAGCTGAACAGCGGCTTTTCTCCGGCCGACAGTCTCCTCGCTTCCCACATCCCCCGCCTACTCCCTTATGCCGACCACCCTTCGCATAGACCGCCTGATCCTTCAACATAACCTGACCTCCCTTCGCTTCCGTCCACCTGTCCTCACCTGCTCTAAATTTAACGCGCTGCTTCTCCTCTTTCTTACTTGCTCTCCTTCCTTTCCCTTCCCTCATCATACTTGATGATGTTTAATAAATCTAGTTTGTTCATTGTGTCTTTTCTTATATATATATATATATATATATATATATATATATATATATATATATATATATATATGTATATCTGAAGCATAATGAAAGCAGATAAGTGAAACTGCGAATACGGATTCATTCACAGGGGCCGGGCGTGGACTGCGCAGAGATCCGCCTGTTGATTTCCTCTCAAGAAAGGGCTGGGCCGAGGGATGAGCAACCCTCTCCTTTCTCTCGTTTCGTCTCTCCCTTTTTTCTTAGTTTCTCTTTCTCTGTCTTTCTGTCTGTTTGTGTCTCTTTGTTTCTCTCTGTCACTGTATCATTCTCTGTCTCTCTCTCTCTCTCTCTCTCTCTCTCTCTCTCTTTCTGTCTGTTTCTCTCTCTCCCTCCCTCCCCCCTTCCCCCCCTCTCTCTCTCTCTTTCTTTCTCTCTCTCTCTCCCTTTCTCTCTCCCTCTCTCTCTCCCTCCCTCTCCCCCTTTCTCTCTCATGACGGAAAGGACGATTGGTAGAGGAACTGTGGATGGACGAAAGGAAACATAAGCGGTCACAGTCTCTCTCTCTCTCTCTTTCTTTCTCTCTCTCTCTCCCTCTCTCTCTCCCTCTCTCTCTCCCCCTCTCTCTCTCTCTCTCTCTCTCTCTCTCTCTCTCTCTCTCCCTCTCTCTCTCCCTCTCTCTCTCCCTCTCTCTCTCCCTCCCTCTCCCCCTCTCTCTCTCACGACGGAAAGGACGATAGGTAGAGGAACTGTGGATGAACGAAAGGAAACATAAGCGGTCACAGTCCCCAAGGAAAGAATATCGACAAGAAGCCCAACAAAATTATAATTTACTTAACAGACCAACAACTTCATTGTGATAAAAGGGAGACATGAAGCCCCAGAAACACTTAACGAAATATGAAAATATAGTATTACAACTGCATCAGTAACGAGAAAGTGACCAGAGGAACGAAGGAAGAAAGGAAGAAGGGAAGAAAAGAAGGAAGTAAGGAGGAAAGAAAGTAAAAAAAAGGATGAAAGAAAAGAAAGAAAGAAAGAAAGGAAGGACGAAAAAAAAGAAAGTTGAAAACTGGAGCTAGATCCCCTAGATTTATATCCGCAGATGAGGCTTCTTCGCGCGCCCACGTTTTTGCCATACATCACAAAGTCGAGATGTGCGGCGGTTGGGATGAGAGTTCTGTGAAAGTTATTTATGCTGATGTATTTGTGTGAGTCTACGAGTTTGTGTATGTTTTTGTGCATTTAGATGTCTATTCTGTGTAAAATTTATACATA
>NC_061821.1:15810934-15813434 GCF_019202785.1 Penaeus chinensis | reverse complement strand
GATGTAGTCAATTTGCAACTGAAAACCCCCACTTTGGTAGGTCATCTTGTGTCTTGGGGCTTTCTTGTAGAATCTGTTCACAATCCACAGGTTGTGTCTTATCGCGAACGCCACAAGCTCTTCGCCACCATCATTTTTGTCACCGTAAACATATCTGCCAACTGTTTCTTCTCTGCCTGTGTTGTCACTGCCAACGTGTCCATTGAAGTCTCCGCCCACCCAGAGTTTCTCTTCAGCTGGTACTTTTCTTACCTCCTCGTCCAGCTCCTCCCAAAACTCCTCCTTTTCATCATCTGTGTAACCTTGCTGTGGGGCGTTTGCGCTCATGATATTAACTATAATTTTCCCTATCTCCACCTTTAGCCAGATGATTCGATCTGAAGGTCTCCTCACATTATTATTACATTATTATTATTAATAATATAATAATAATAATAATAATAATAATAATAATATTTATTATTATTATTATTATTATTATTATTATTATTATTATTATTATTATTATTAGTATAATTATTATTATTATTATTATTATTATTATTATTATTATTATTATTATTATTATTATTATTATTGTTATTATTTTTATTTTGAGGGGGAGCGGGTTTAGGAAGGTATGAAATAATACTCCGCTTCAAGTGGCGATTCTGTGGCGTTGTATTAATACCTATGGTTATGTTTTATTTGGGTTAGAATAAGACAAATGTTCTACAGTTACCATAAATAGCGTTAAAGAACACAAATAAAAAGTTATTATTAAGATGAAAGCAATCTGAGGACGAAAAAAGCATAACTGAATAGAAACGTTGAATGCTTAACAATGTTTAATAATATTGAATAATGACAATAAGACACAAAAAATGGCCAAAATAAAAGAAATTACTCATTAAAATGTTGTATTATTCTGTGATTCCTCGGAGACCTAAACATCACTCGACGTCAAACCGCAGTAAGCCTTGCAGCGCGTGTGCAGGGAGCGAGCTAAAACTCCCTTAACTTACTTTGTTAAATTGGAAATTGAAGAATGTAAGATAGAGATAAAAAAAAAAAAAAAACGTTATGGAGCAACACATGCGAACATTAATGTAGTTCAATAGATAATAATAAGAAATTTATGTAAAAACAATTAAAACAGAATAGAGTGCATTTAAACAGAATAATAAATTATTATTATTATCATCATCATCATCATCATCATCATCATCATCATCATCATCATCATCATCATCATCATCATCATCATCATCATTATTATCATCATCATTATTATTATTATTAATATTATCATTATTATCATTATCTTATTTTATCGGTTCTCCCTAGCTGGAGGGAAGACAAAAACGGTTCTGGGACTCTGGCGTGAGGAGGTCGACTCCGAAAAGGTCCGCAGCCACTTCGTCATGGAGGACTTCCTGGGAGGTTGAGCCTCGCTAAGGCCGTGTTCGAGGGGCAGCTTAAAGACAGGCACCTCGTTCAGTCCTTGTCAAATGCAGCGGAAGTATCAGTTAGAGCCAAGACTATATGATGTTAATAATAAGAGGAAAGGACAAGAATATGCAATAATGGGAAACAACTTTAACAACTTCTCCACATATGACTGAAATGCAATTCTCGAATTTGCCAAGCTCTTGTTAGATGTGGAAAGGACTATACTGTTTACTTGACCAATACGCAAAAGATAAATTATATATCTAGATATTTGCAAAAATAGTTGAGGTATGTGTGGCGAGACTGCAGGAATGTCAAGGTAATGACAGAATGGCATTAAATCGGCATTTCGTCTCCTTACGGCCACCTCCGATATGCCTTTTCTAAATTCTTCACTTCCTCTGCGGAACGGAGAAAGTTCACCCACTCTTATAAATCTATTTCTTCGTAACTTCATTTTTGGATAAGATGCGGAAAGTTTCTAACGAAAAGTAAAAAACCTACAAAATACCTCTTTGGGCTCCAGGCTTATGCACAAGCCATGGGAAAGTCAAACGGCTTCCTCGACGTGTTCACTTTATTCGGTAAATTTCGCAAGCAGTGAGAGAGAGAAAAAATTGGATTAAACTAGAGATGGAAGTCTGCACGCTGCGGAATTTAATCTTTACTTACAAATTGTGTTATGGTTAGAATTGTCCTACTACTATTATTATTATTGTTATTATTATTGTTATTATTGCTGTTGTTGTTATTATTGTTATTATTGTTGTTGTTCTTCTTATTGCCCTTAATATTATTATCATTATCTTTACTGTTATCACCTTCATCATCATTATTATATTATTATTATTATTATTATTATTATTATTATTATTATTATTATTATTATTATTATTATTATTATTATTATCATTATTATCATTATTATTATTATTATTATTATTATTATTGTTGTTGTTGTTATTATTATCATTATCATTACTATCATTATTATCATTATCATTATCATTCTTTTATTATTGTTATTATTATTATTATTATTATTATTCCTATTATTATTATTGTTGTT
>NC_061821.1:15805934-15808434 GCF_019202785.1 Penaeus chinensis | reverse complement strand
CATAAGTAGTGTTATTTTTTTATCAATATTGTCATTAGTACGTTTCTTACAACCGTTGTCCATATTGCTATCAACAACAATAAATATTTGTTTTTGGACAATGCCCTTTATTGTTTATTTCATTGTACTTTAAAGCACTGATAAAAGTATCTCATTGAATTTAAACTGTGCAGTCAGTACATCGATTTTGTTGAAGTGAGAAGCACGACCAATTCAAGAAGGAGGTCACGGCCGATTTCAAATGACGGCCTTCTTAATCGGGCTTCGGGGAGGCTCCGTCAAGGCCCCTTGCTCTGTCTCCCTCCGGGATGACCCGAATGCAGCCCTTCACTACGAGAAGAGGAGCTGCCCCTCAGGCTTTGAGGTTGAGGCCCATAACGTGAAGTCCGCTGGTGGAACCGACATAGTGCTGTTACCTCTCGCACATCAAATTGGGCCGTACAGAGAAACTCGTTTAACAGCTGGATTCGAAGGGGCGAGGCATTCAAGCGCATCCAGGAGCTGTTCCCAGAGGAAGCGAAAACCAAAGTAGGAGTACCTGTGGCCTCTCAAATGAAGCGACTTATCTCCTCCGACTGCTTCCGAGGGCAGCTTGGACAGGCTTTGTCGGTAGTCAAAGGTCTCTTCGGATTCCACAAAGTAGAGAACTACGGGGAAATCATTGACGGTGGTTGTTGAGACGACACATGCTACAAAGCCCCTTTGATGATTAAGGATAAATAGATGAGTAAATAAATGAATGAATGAATGAAAAAAATATATACATAGGTAAATGCACAAATAGATAAAGAGAGCAAACAGATAAATGAAAAGAAATAAAACGTGGAGGCCACCCAGAAGAACAGAGTGAAAGATTTCACCGGGATGTCAGCTACTGTGAGAAACTCCTCAAGGGACAGGACAATCAAAGTATGACGAAGAACGAAAATACAGTCGCCATTATCGTAAAAACTTGATTAAATAATAACGCTGGAATAGTGACAATTTTGTTCCAGTTCTCTGTATCAATATTCTGAATCAGTGCTCTCCATCGCTGCACTGTATCACTGCCAGTCTGTCAACATATGATACATAATCATGCTTACTCGTCTTCCTATCTTCTATTGCGTTTGTAAAGGCGGGACCTGGAGAGCTCCATTTTCCATCACTGGTCTATCAAATTAATAATACAAAATTCCTTTGATTTGAATACAAATGGCGTGATTTTTAAATTAAGAGCCACAATGGAAAAAATCGATTTCGTCAAGTCAGAACCGTAGTTGCTCATTTTTACTTATCTATGCCCTAAAACATCTGAAAATAATACTTTTAAATCATAGAATAACTTCGTATAATGCAGTCTTATCATCATTATAATTTCCATTCAATCATTTTCTTCATCTCTATTATCATTGCAATAATATCATTGCTCCTATTACTATTACCTACAATCATTATCATCAATACCATACTTAAAGATAACCGTACTAAAGTAATTGCAAGATGGCCTTCAGAAATATCCATATAAATTTACATTTCCGCTTTCTGCATTACACAGAGGCACTCGAGATACGCCATGAAACACCCTTTTCCGTCCTTCTTGTTGCCTCGAGTAACGACGCTGCGAAGGGAGCATAATGGCCATGTGATACAGAGTGCGCGGTTATCGACTCGGTGTCTCGCCTTCAACATGGAGATCTGAGGCAAGGCTGGACTTATCTTCGCCAGAGAAAAGCAAGGAGATAGTCTGTTATCATAATAATTTTATTGTTATTGTTATGGTTATTCTTATTATTATCATTATTGTTATAATAATAATAATTATTATTATTATCATTATTATTAATTATTGTTAATCATTGCTATTATTATTGGTATTGATATCTTTGTTATTGTTATTACCATTATCATTATCATTGTTATTATTATTATTATTATTATTATTATTATTATTATCATAATTATAATTTCTATCGCTATTTTGATTATAATTATCATTATTAATATTATTATTAATATTATCATTATCATTATTAATAATAATATTATTATTATTATCATTATCATTATTATTATTGTTATCATTATCATTGTTATTATAAATGTTATTATTATTATCATTACTATTATCATTACTTTTATCATTATTATTATTATTATTATTATCATTTTATCATTATTATAATTATTATTATCATTATTGTTATTATTATTAATATCATTATCATTATTATTATTATCATTATTGTCAGAAATATTATTATCATTGTTAATATGTGTATTAGTATTAGCATTATTATTAGTTACCGTTATTATCATTATTATCATCATCATCATCATCATCATCATCATCATCATCATCATCATCATCATCATCATCATCTTCTTTTTCTTCTTCATCATCATCATTATCATTAATCTTATTGCTATTACTATTATTATCATTTTTATCGTAATCTTTATTTTGTCCATTGTCAAAATCTGCATATACAAGAAAAACACATTTGGAAAAACTTTGTAC
>NC_061821.1:15798434-15800934 GCF_019202785.1 Penaeus chinensis | reverse complement strand
CATCTTCGGCGAGAGTATCGGTTTCGGATGCTGAGACTATTCTGTTCCTCAGGTTGGCGAAGTTTGCGAGCTGTTATAATTCAGTATCATCTCTTACTATTCCATGGCCGCTAAAGGCATTTACTTTCTTAACAACTCCTAACTTTTTAAAAATGATTATGAAGTCAATTTCATTCTTGATCCAGGACAACGATTTCCACGTTCACCTTCTTTCGCTTTTTTTCCTCGAGAAATGTATTCATGGTACTTAGAGATAGAAAATCGGCAAATTCCGTCAAAATTGATCTTCTTTCATCTCAAGTATTTATTCCTCGATTCCCGGCTGAAGTTTCCCCCTTACCCTTTAACCTAGTTTAGCATTCAGGTCCCCAACGATCGTGGTGAGAAGGGCTCTTGCTCTGTCGATGGCTTCCTGTAGATCTACGAAGCTCTGTACCGCAGCTATATGGCTACAGGTTAAGATATCAACTTACACAACCTTTTCATTACAATTTACAACTAATTTTGATATTATAGGAGCTACTTTCCCGCTCAAACGATTAAACTTAACAAATTTATCTTCAAGGCACTTGTACACTAACAAAATTATTCTTGATTATCTTTTGCTATCCTGTGCTCTAGCACTCCACCTGTATTTTCTACACCTCGCCTAGTTCTTAACCTCATAGTCCTATACCATCCAATTTAACGAACAAAGGATCCTGAAGCAGATCAGACTGTACTCTCAAAAGCCATACTCCTGGTCTGACAGAGGACCATTGTCTTTGCCTGATATACACACACACACACACACACACACACACACACACACACACACACACACACACCACCCCTAAACAGTAATATCCTTCAAATAGGGGGCAGTTCATCCTCGGTATCTGAACAGCCATACGTGTTGAATAAACAAACGAGCGGAAATCTATCATAATAAAAAAACATTACCGGGTAAAAGTCTGTATGGATGTATGTGCGTATGTGTGCGCTCCCTGTTCGTGCAAAGCCTTTAATCCCGTTTTAATGAGTTTGGAAAAAAATACGATAGGAAAAAAAAAAAGAAAATAAGAAAAAATGAAATTGAAAAAAAAGTAAAAAGGGAAGAAAAAAAAATTAATCCCTAAATCAACACGTAATATTTAATAATCTTTTTACCCGAATATATATATATATATATATATATATATATATATATATATACATATACATACACACACATAGGCACATATATAAATGCACACACACACACACACACACACACACACATATATATATATATATATATACATATACATATACATACATATACACACATATATATACATATATGTATATAATGTATAAATATATACATATATACATGTATATACATAATATATATATATATATATATATATATATATATATATATATATATATGTTTCTTTCTTTTGTGTGTGTGTGTGCGTATGTGTGTGTGCGTGTCTATGTGTGTACAGGCCTACGTTTCACACACACACACATCACTGGTTAAATGCATCTCTTTAATTGCGAAGCTCTGCATTCTCAATTGCACCTACATTTGTTGCAATGAATACGGGCCTCCCCTCCTCCTCCCCTGACTTTTCCGCCTCACTGCTCCCCTCCTCCCTACCTCTCCCTCCTTCCTCCTCCTCCCCCTCCTCTACCTCCTACTTCCTCCCATCCTCTCCCTCCTCCCTCTTACTTCCTCCCCACTTCTACCTCCTCCCCTGCTCCCCACCTCTTCCTCCTCCTCCCTCCTCGCGCATTTAAGCCACAAGTCGTATCCATCATCCCTCCTCAGCGGCGCAGGAACTCCGCCCTTGTTCCTTGGCGCTTTGTCCAGCGGCGGAGGCTGACGGCGCCGCAGAGTACCCGCGTAAGTGAGGATGGGACGGGCGACCTGTTTTTCCAGGAGTTTTCGGGCGATTGTCACAAGTCTTCGTTCTCTTGGGGAGGGTATTTTGGGCTGGAGAAAGGATACCTCTATGACTAAAAAAAAATCTTTCTGTTTTGTTTTGTTCTTCGCTTTTCTTTTCTTTGTTTCTCGTTTTTTATTTATGAACTAGACAAAAGTTTTTTTTTCTGGTCTTGATGACTTTAGCATTTTTTGACTAGATGAAGAATCTCTTTTCCAACTTAAAAAAAAAGATGGATGAAGTGACTTTTTGATGTCCCTTAAAGAAAGAACACGCTGTTCAACCGCTTCATACATGAAAGGGAGGAAATATCTCGCAATCCTTGTCTCTTTGCAATTTGCCAGCACTCATTAGCGGTTTTTTTCCAACGCAGGCTTCTTCTACGAACTTCTTTGGCCACGATGTCAGTTATTTCTGAAATGCGGAGGATATTAAAGAGAAAAGAAAAATGAGGCGCCAACGTGGCCGTCACAACGAGCTCAAATTGGATAAAAAATGATTGCATCGTTTTCTGTGAGCCGCAAACTGTAGGGGGAAACTCATTTAAACTGGCAAAATCAATTATTGATATAGTCCGTGCCCGGAAA
>NC_061821.1:15780934-15785934 GCF_019202785.1 Penaeus chinensis | reverse complement strand
CGTCAGGTGTCTTGACTGTGAAATAGTGGTTTCAAGCTAATGGTAAATTAGGATATTTTACAGTATCCTTGAATTTTTATGTTATACCATGCATATGCAGAAGCATTAATCTGAAGTGTGATCTTCGGTTCTCTCCAAATCAGAGGGAAAGGCATATGGTGTGAATCTTTTGCCTTGAAGCGAGAGGCCTGACGCAGATTGCACAACGCACACGCGGGCCCGGCCTTTATCTCGGTCACCCACTTTGCTCCCAAAGTAATGCTCGTTGCATTTTTAGATTAAAGGTGTGATATGGCGTTTTTGTGATTTGAACGTTTCTTCACTACAAATATAGCAAATACATAGGTTGTTTATAGAGTTTCTTGACATTATGTAAGTAAATGGAAAATGTGGACATAGGTAAGCTAAGGTAAGGTTTCACAGAAGTAAATTTTGAGCGCTCTGCTGCAATTTCAAACTACACGCATATGATCAGTCGACAAGGAGATGAACTGCTAGCGAGTTCATGCCTACACTTTAAACACAGCATTGACAGAGGTACGTTAGTCTCACTCAGTATTTTCAAGTTTCAGTGACTTGTTGCAGCATGCTGTTACCAGCACGCTTTTGTCACCGCGCTGTGGTGACTCAGTGTTGCCACGGTGCTGTTAATGGTGCATGATCGTGGAACAGAGAATATGTAGGTAGTGTAGATAACTGGACATGATTTTTGGATTCTGTCGGGAGGAATAGACGAACAACGTTGGCCAGTGTAATGATGATAATAATAACAACACTACTACTACTAATACTTCTGATGATAACAAACCTATACAGATATAGATAGATGGATAAGGAGACAATTAAGCAGATAGAGAGACAGATAGATATGCATACCAAACCGAATGACTAAACAGAGTTCCCTCGCCGGCCGCGCCTTCCCCTCGGCGCTAGGACGTCCCTCCTCCTCCCAGGATTGTCTCACAAAGATACAAATTGATGGGCGGGGTCATCCACAGGGGAACGAGCTAGGTGCCCGTATAGCCTGAATTGGCGGTCCCAGATTATGCAAGTAACAGGTCCAGTCTCACGGTGTAGCTCCTGGCTCCTGTTACCAATCCAATATGTATACTGACTTCTTGGTCTGACGGCCCAAAAACATGGACTACACTACCAAGGTATGTAAAGCTCTCTGTGACTTTAACCTCCTCATCGCAATCATGAATCGACTGAACGGGCTTCCCTAATAGGCCCCTAAAGCGCTGAATCTTAGTCCAGGAAACCTATAGGCCCAAGAGCCTTCATCAGTGATTACAGAGACTCAGATAGGATAGCAACATCGGTAATAAAGTCAAGGACCTTGATATTGCCCAGTGGTGCTCCACATTGACGTTGGATAGTAGCTCTGCCCATTATCCAGTCCATGCAGGTGTTTAAAAGTGTTAGTGCAAGGACACAGCCTTGCCTCACCCATGAATTAACAGGGAAGAAGTTCGACAGGCCCCCACCACACTTTACAGCACTTTCAGTGCCAGTATATAGGCTTGCTATTAGGCCAATAATCCATGTTGGAATTATGCTAAATCTCCCATAGCGATTCTTGATATACCTAATCAAATGTCTTTTTGAGGTCGATGTAAACTGTTAGCAGTCCACGACCAATTTCACGACGGCGTTCAACAATGACTCAAAGTACTAGGATATGGTCTATTGTGGACTTGCCAGGAGTGAATCCTGACTGCTCTGGTCTCTGGTGCCTAAGTAGGTGGTCACGGATCTGTTTCAGAAGAATGTGGGCAAAAACCTTGCCTGGTATACTTAACAATGTGATACCATGGTATTTGCTACAGTCCCAACGATCCCCTTTCCTCTTCCAAAGAGGAATGACCACACCTCTCAACAGGTTAGGGGAAATGGAACCAGACTGCCAGATGGCAGTCAAGACTGTTTGTAAGCCCCATACCATAAGTTCGCCCCCAATCTTTAGCAGTTCAGCAGTGATGACACATATGTCTGCAGCTTTCTCACTCTTCAGTTTAGAAATAACCCTCCTAACCTCAATTAGGGTAGGAGTTTACTTGCTGATGGGGGGTCCGGTACAGGTATTGTGATACCACTTGCATCCAAACTAACTGCTGGAGGGTATACCTGGTATAGCTGCTCAAAATACTGAGCTCAATGTTCAGGAACCCCACAATGATTGGAAATAGTCTGTCCATCCACTGAGCAGACTGCAGTCATCTGCGAGGAGGGCAGTAATTCAAGATTGCTACAAAGCAACTGAGTTGATCACATACTGCAGTGGTGAACCTCTTCCTCCCCTCAGTCTGTCCAAGTGATTGATTGATCCAGTGGCACTAGAGTGGCCACTGGAAGGAAGAGGAGTTTTGAAGTGGACCAGTAGGGTAGCCACAACCAGCCTATGGTCAATGCCACAGAACTCGGTACTCCGGTAAACCCTTCAATTCTGAAGGATCCTCCAGTAAGTGCTGACAAGAATGTGGTCAATCTCCTTGACCACAGTACACGTAATGCTGTGCCATATCCAGTGATGTGGGTTGGAGCACTGGTACCTGGAGCCAGAAATCCTTAATCTCTGGGACCTAGCAAAGTCTCTGAGAAGGAGGCTGTTCTCTGGGATCAGCTTCTGAACCATGGGGACCGACAGACATCTCGTAGCCAGCTCAATCACAGCCGGATACTGCACTGAAGTCGCCCAGAACAATGCTAAGGTCTCGCTAGGGACAACTATCTGCCACAGATGTGAGTTCGGCATAGAACTCCTCTTTCACATCGAGTTCGCAAACATTACTAGGAGCATACACAGCACAGCTTCAGTCTCAGTGCCATAATATGCTCATCAACTGGTGTTACCTCTACTACAGTCTTTCTTTACACGCGGACCCCGACCCATTTCCTGCCAGACGTAGTGTTTCAACTGCGGAAACAGCCTCCGTGCCAGCTCAAGCATACCCAAGGATTGACTACGTGGTAGCGCAGAGCACAAAGATAGTTTATTTTATTTCGCCGTAGTTTTGTGTATTGTGGCTTTTAACTTTGTGATGAATGAGGAAAGAATACCAAAGTGATCATGGGTTAAGGCAGGAAAAAGGAAAAGACCTGAGGGCCATAATTATGCTAGTGAAGGAACAGCCACTGGAGGACGGTCGCGGGTTTTACAAATTTCGAACACGGAGGCGTTTTCTTAATCGTTACTAGTTGCATCTTATGAAACCTCGCATTGAGAAGAAGGATACTCAGCTGAGAAAGGCAATTCCTGCAGACCATCGATTGGTTAGTATTAAATAAAATATTAGTTTTAATCGTTTGTGCATGATTTTGCTGGTGTCCTTTTGTTGTTTATGTGATGTCTAATTATTATGTGTGTGTGTGTGAGTGTGTATATTTATTTAAATGTGTATATATACTTATTTATACGTGCATGTTTTTACTCATATACTTATATATGTATATGTATATACATATATTGTGTGTGTGTGTGTGTGAATATATATACATATACACATACATTTACCTATTTATTTGTATATGTATATATTCATACATACATATATATACACACATATATATACATATATATATATATACATATATATATACTTATGTATACATATATATATGTATATATTTATATGCAAATACACATATATATGTGTGTTTGTACATATATATGTATACATGTACATACACGCATATGTGTAGATAAAAATATATGTAGATGCAAATATATATATGTATTTAGTATATATATATATATATATATATATATATATATATATACATATTTATATATACATCTTCGCACACACGGACGTGCCTCGACGTAAGATGATTATTTATTGTACTTTTGTACAATAAATAATTTTCTAATAACTGATACATAGCAGGTAATACAGATAATGTTATAAATCTTCCATTAGCTTTCTAAATGCATAGAGTTGTTTATAATCATTCTAAAGAAATTACACCCTGGAGTAGCCCATGAATTCAGAAATGCGCGTACACAAGGCCAGTTGAAACGCCCCTTACCGAGAGTTGGAATAGAGTTCATCAGTAATTACGTCCCATTCCCTTAGCAACGGCGGTTCTGGTTCTAAACAAAATCTCATCTCCTTGGATACAGTAGGAATGGCCGCATCACGATAACTGCCCTTTTATCTTTCTTCCACGATGAACCAAAATCTATCGACAGAGGCGAAAATCATTACAAATCGGATCACATACAAGCATTTTCGTGTGCTGATCGAGTTGTTCGAGGAGAAGTGCAAGCCAGCATGAAGAACAAAGTTTAAAGAAGTCACGGTTAGTGTTGTTGATTCTTAGGCCTCTTTTTAGCGGGTTACTAAAAGTAATCAAATTTATACAAATTAACTCTCAGATTCAGTTGATGGCATTGTTTACGAGGATGCTGATATTAAAGAACTTTTATGTTTTTTATAATTTGCTTGCAAAAACTCTGAAAGTTTGATATCTTTATGGCTTAATACTAGAAAATTAAGGCCTTGAAAAGTATTTTACTTTCTGTCAACAGATCTATCTTGATGATGACTTTGGCATTCAATCAACTGAATTACTGTTATTTTGAAATATCTTTGCATATTGCACTATAATCCAGAAAACCTTTTTTGTAGGAATGCCCGTTTCCATGCAAAACACATTTTCTTTTATGTCATGTACAAAGAAGATCGTTTTTGCATACTCCTGCTCTTTTTTTTAACATGTTAAGCTCTTCAGAAACAGTTCATTTTGCAAAATTATTTCATCAACAGAATGACCAGTAGATGGTCCTGCATCTTGTTCCATTGGTGGTTCTTCCAAAGAATCAGATGGTCAAATATTCTTTGTGGTTCTTTTCTTCTTAGACTCTGGTTCTGATGGAAACAGCTTGTCTGAGTTCCATTTAAAAATCTCATTTTTCTTGTCACCATCCCGAAAATGACAGCTGCACACTCTCGAATTTGTGTTTGGCTCTCTGTCTGCCCTCCTGTAGTTGAAAGAAA
>NC_061821.1:15765934-15768434 GCF_019202785.1 Penaeus chinensis | reverse complement strand
TAAATTTTATATATAAAAATGCCACACACACACACACCACACCCACACACACACACACACACACAACACCACACACACACATATATATATATATAAAAATATATATATAGCTGTGTGAGTGGTGTGTGCGTGTGGGGTGTTTATATCATATTTATAATTTTAATCATTTTTTTATGTTTAATAATGACAGTAATGATACGTAAAATTATTGTAATACTGGGAAAAAAAAATAATAGCAAAAAACAAAAATAATAAGATAATAATAACAATAAAAAAATAATAAAAAAATCGTTATAATAATAATGATAATAATAACAATAAAAAAATAATAAAAAAATCGTTATAATAATAATGATAATAATAACAATAAAAAAATAATAAAAAAATCGTTATAATAATAATGATAATAATGATGATAATAACAACAACAAAAACATTTTTTTTTTTTTTTTTTTTTTTTTTTTTTTTTTTTTTTTTTTTTTTTTTTTTTTTTTTTTTTTTTTTTTTTTTTTTTTTTTTTTTTTTTTTTTTTTTTTTTTTTTTTTTTTTTTTTTTTTTTTTTTTTTTTTTTTTTTTTTTTTTTTTTTTTTTTTTTTTTTTTTTTTTTTTTTTTTTTTTTTTTTTTTTTTTTTTTTTTTTTTTTTTTTTTTTTTTTTTTTTTTTTTTTTTTTTTTTTTTTTTTTTTTTTTTTTTTTTTTTTTTTTTTTTTTTTTTTTTTTTTTTTTTTTTTTTTTTTTTTTTTTTTTTTTTTTTTTTTTTTTTTTTTTTTTTTTTTTTTTTTTTTTTTTTTTTTTTTTTTTTTTTTTTTTTTTTTTTTTTTTTTTTTTTTTTTTTTTTTTTTTTTTTTTTTTTTTTTTTTTTTTTTTTTTTTTTTTTTTTTTTTTTTTTTTTTTTTTTTTTTTTTTTTTTTTTTTTTTTTTTTTTTTTTTTTTTTTTTTTTTTTTTTTTTTTTTTTTTTTTTTTTTTTTTTTTTTTTTTTTTTTTTTTTTTTTTTTTTTTTTTTTTTTTTTTTTTTTTTTTTTTTTTTTTTTTTTTTTTTTTTTTTTTTTTTTTTTTTTTTTTTTTTTTTTTTTTTTTTTTTTTTTTTTTTTTTTTTTTTTTTTTTTTTTTTTTTTTTTTTTTTTTTTTTTTTTTTTTTTTTTTTTTTTTTTTTTTTTTTTTTTTTTTTTTTTTTTTTTTTTTTTTTTTTTTTTTTTTTTTTTTTTTTTTTTTTTTTTTTTTTTTTTTTTTTTTTTTTTTTTTTTTTTTTTTTTTTTTTTTTTTTTTTTTTTTTTTTTTTTTTTTTTTTTTTTTTTTTTTTTTTTTTTTTTTTTTTTTTTTTTTTTTTTTTTTTTTTTTTTTTTTTTTTTTTTTTTT
Source organism: Penaeus chinensis (assembly GCF_019202785.1). Classification (NCBI taxonomy): domain Eukaryota; kingdom Metazoa; phylum Arthropoda; class Malacostraca; order Decapoda; family Penaeidae; genus Penaeus; species Penaeus chinensis. Next base: position 15,767,078 of record NC_061821.1, on the reverse strand, counting down.
TTTTTTTTTTTTTTTTTTTTTTTTTTTTTTTTTTTTTTTTTTTTTTTTTTTTTTTTTTTTTTTTTTTTTTTTTTTTTTTTTTTTTTTTTTTTTTTTTTTTTTTTTTTTTTTTTTTTTTTTTTTTTTTTTTTTTTTTTTTTTTTTTTTTTTTTTTTTTTTTTTTTTTTTTTTTTTTTTTTTTTTTTTTTTTTTTTTTTTTTTTTTTTTTTTTTTTTTTTTTTTTTTTTTTTTTTTTTTTTTTTTTTTTTTTTTTTTTTTTTTTTTTTTTTTTTTTTTTTTTTTTTTTTTTTTTTTTTTTTTTTTTTTTTTTTTTTTTTTTTTTTTTTTTTTTTTTTTTTTTTTTTTTTTTTTTTTTTTTTTTTTTTTTTTTTTTTTTTTTTTTTTTTTTTTTTTTTTTTTTTTTTTTTTTTTTTTTTTTTTTTTTTTTTTTTTTTTTTTTTTTTTTTTTTTTTTTTTTTTTTTTTTTTTTTTTTTTTTTTTTTTTTTTTTTTTTTTTTTTTTTTTTTTTTTTTTTTTTTTTTTTTTTTTTTTTTTTTTTTTTTTTTTTTTTTTTTTTTTTTTTTTTTTTTTTTTTTTTTTTTTTTTTTTTTTTTTTTTTTTTTTTTTTTTTTTTTTTTTTTTTTTTTTTTTTTTTTTTTTTTTTTTTTTTTTTTTTTTTTTTTTTTTTTTTTTTTTTTTTTTTTTTTTTTTTTTTTTTTTTTTTTTTTTTTTTTTTTTTTTTTTTTTTTTTTTTTTTTTTTTTTTTTTTTTTTTTTTTTTTTTTTTTTTTTTTTTTTTTTTTTTTTTTTTTTTTTTTTTTTTTTTTTTTTTTTTTTTTTTTTTTTTTTTTTTTTTTTTTTTTTTTTTTTTTTTTTTTTTTTTTTTTTTTTTTTTTTTTTTTTTTTTTTTTTTTTTTTTTTTTTTTTTTTTTTTTTTTTTTTTTTTTTTTTTTTTTTTTTTTTTTTTTTTTTTTTTTTTTTTTTTTTTTTTTTTTTTTTTTTTTTTTTTTTTTTTTTTTTTTTTTTTTTTTTTTTTTTTTTTTTTTTTTTTTTTTTTTTTTTTTTTTTTTTTTTTTTTTTTTTTTTTTTTTTTTTTTTTTTTTTTTTTTTTTTTTTTTTTTTTTTTTTTTTTTTTTTTTTTTTTTTTTTTTTCCGCCGCACACCCA
>NC_061821.1:15743434-15745934 GCF_019202785.1 Penaeus chinensis | reverse complement strand
TAGTAGTACGAGTGCGAGTAGTATTACAAATGTGAGTAGTAGTACGAGGTCGAGTAGTAGTACGAGTGCGAGTAGTAGTATGAGTGCGAGTAGTAGTACCAGTGCGAGTAGTAGTACCAACCCATAAGCCTCCTTTTAGTTATTTACAACTTGTATCTCTGACAATCTGGATTGTAACCAGCCTAGAGAACAGGCAAGCTTCCGCAGTGGATTCTCAACAACAGACCACATACACACACTCACCCAAATTAGAGAGAGGAAAAAAAAAAAAAAAACGAAATAGGAAACACCTATGTATGGCATCCATCGATTACAAAAAGGAATTTGAATCTGTACAAATACCAGGTAGTAGTTCTAGTGCGAGTAGTAGTATGAGTGCGAGTAGTAGTACTACTACTCGCACTCGTACAACTACTCGCACTCGTACTACTACTACTCACACCCGTACTACTACTCGCACCCGTACTACTACTCGCAGCCCTATTACTACTCGTACAAGAACTACTACTCGCACCCGTACTACTACTCACACCCGTACTACTGCTCACACTAGAACTACTACTTGCACCCTTACTACTACTCGGGTACTACTACTCACACTCAAAGTACTACTCGTCCTACTACTCGCACCCGTACTACTACTCGCACCCGTACTACTTCTCACATCCGTACTACTACTCGCAATAGAACTACTACTCGCGCTCATACTACTACTTGCACTAGAACTACTACTCGCACCTGTACTACTACTCGCACCCATACTACTACTCGCACTCATAATACTACTCGTAATACTACCCGTACTACTAGTAGTATGAGTGCGAGTAGTAGTACGGGTACGAGTAGTAGTAAGGGTGCGAGTAGTAGTACGCGTGCGAGTAGTAGTACGAGTGCGAGTAGTAGTATGAGTGCGAGTAGTAGTACGAGTGCGAGTAGTAATACGAGTGCGAGTAGTAGTACGAGTGCGAGTAGTAGTACGAGTGCGAGTAGTAGTACGGGTGTGAGTATTAGTTCTAGAGCGAGTAGTAGTACGAGTGTGACTAGTAGTACGGGTGCGAGTAGTAGTTCTAGTGCGAGTAGTAGTATGAGTGGGAGTAGTAGTTCTAGTGCTAGTAGTAATAGGGTTGCGAGTAGTAGTACGGGTACGAGTAGTAGTACGAGTGCGAGTAGTAGTATGGGTGCGAGTAGTAGTTTTAGTGCGAGTAGTAGTATGAGTGTGAGTAGTAGTACGAGTTGGAGTAGTAGTTCTAGTGCGAGTAGTAATAGGGCTGCAAGTAGTAGTACGAGTGCGAGTAGTAGTACGAGTGCGAGTAGTAGTACGAGTGCGAGTAGTAGTACTACTACTCGCACTCGTACAACTACTTGCACTCGTACTACTACTCACACCCGTACTACTACTCGCACCCGTACTACTACTCGCAGCCCTATTACTACTCGCACTAGAACTACTACTCGCACCCGTACTACTACTCACACCTGTACTACTGCTCACACTAGAACTACTACTTGCACCCTTACTACTACTCGGGTACTACTACTCACACTCATAATACTACTCGTCCTACTACTCGCACCCGTACTACTACTCGCACCCGTACTACTTCTCACATCCGTACTACTACTCGCACTAGAACTACTACTCGCGCTCATACTACTACTTGCACTAGAACTACTACTCGCACCCGTACTACTACTCGCACTCATAATACTACTCGTAATACTACCCGTACTACTAGTAGTATGAGTGCGAGTAGTAGTACGGGTACGAGTAGTAGTAAGGGTGCGAGTAGTAGTACGCGTGCGAGTAGTAGTACGAGTGCGAGTAGTAGTACGAGTGCGAGTAGTAGTACGAGTGCGAGTAGTAGTACGAGTGCGAGTAGTAGTACGAGTGCGAGTAGTAGTACGAGTGCGAGTAGTAGTACGAGTGCGAGTAGTAGTACGAGTGCGAGTAGTAGTACGAGTGCGAGTAGTAGTACGAGTGCGAGTAGTAGTACGAGTGCGAGTAGTAGTACGAGTGCGAGTAGTAGTACGAGTGCGAGTAGTAGTACGAGTGCGAGTAGTAGTACGAGTGCGAATAGTAGTACGAGTGCGAATAGTAGTACGGGTGCGAGTATTAGTTCTAGAGCGAGTAGTAGTACGAGTGCGACTAGTAGTACGGGTGCGAGTAGTAGTTCTAGTGCGAGTAGTAGTATGAGTGGGAGTAGTAGTTCTAGTGCTAGTAGTAATAGGGCTGCGAGTAGTAGTACGGGTACGAGTAGTGGTACGGGTGCGAGTTGTAGTACGAGTGCGAGTAGTAGTACGGGTGCGAGTATTAGTTCTAGTGCGTGTACTAGTACGGGTGCGAGTAGTAGTACGGGTGTGAGTAGTAGTACGGATGCGAGCGAGTAGTAGTACGAGTGCAAGTAGTAGTTCTAGTGCCAGTAGTAGTACTAATGCGAATAGTAGTAACAGTGCGAGTAGTAGTACGAGTGCGAGTAGTATTAAAAGTGCATGTAGTAGT
>NC_061821.1:15733434-15738434 GCF_019202785.1 Penaeus chinensis | reverse complement strand
ATATTCCCCTACGATCAGAATTATCATATTTATTAGAATATCACTTTTATACAATCTTCTTCTTCTTCTTCTTCATTTGTCCTCAGACTGTATTCCAGTTATTTTCTTCATCGTCATGTTTTTCTTGCGGCCAGAATGATCCTATTCATTTAATCATTTCGTATAAGTCTTCTTGCATATCACTTTTTAATCTATATTTCCCCCCAAACACACGAGAGTTCGATACTGCCCTAAATTCACATCGCATATCATCCCATTTTTCAGACAAGTTGCGTCTCGATGAATAATTTATGTTGCAATACGTTGCAGATATTGACGTTGAGGATCATTTAGTGTTGGTGGTGTCTGTGCAGGGGGGGGGGGGCAAACTTTGGTTCTTGCCTGGAAGTGTTTAGCGAAGTTATATATATATACATAATGTTTTTTTTTTTTTTTTTTTTTTTTTTTATTGTGTTACATTGAGTGGCTGTGTGTCTACATGTCTCTCTCTCTTATCCTCTCCCTCCCTCTTTCTCTCCTCCTACCCGTCTCACAAAACATTCACACTTTCAACACCCCCCCACAGCCCCCCCTCCATACAAACACACCCCGAACCGCCTGCACACATTCAAACACACACACACATTCATTCCCTGATTCTCAGCTCGCCGTCCCTCCCCGATTTCCATACCGTCAGCCCCAAATACCTGTCACTTTCGGCGTCGGAGCGGAAGGGTCGTCGTAAGCCTGGGGATCAGCGGCCCGGCCTTGATACTTTCTTAATGAAGGCCTCTTGGAACCTCCGGCGCTAGGCTCATGAAGAAGGGTTCAGGCTTCTTTAGATTTTGTTATCTTTAATTTTACTTTGTTTTATCTTACTTTTATTCATTTAATTATTCCTTTATTTATCTAAATTTTATCTATTTCAATAGGTGCAGCAAGACTGATAGATAGGAAGAGAGAAAATATAGATTGACGTTTGGTTTACTGGGAGACTGGGTGGTGGATAGAGCAACGGATAGATAAAAGATATGAAAGAGAGGGAAAAATAAAGAGATAAATACATAAATACAACTATGAATGGTCTATGCACAGTCAAAAATGTAAGTATAAATTCCCAATGTGAATCAAAATGTTGAAACATTACTGAAATCCAAAGAATGTTGCACGGACAAGCGGAGGGTTCTTGCTAAATGAGCTGTGCTGACTCATTATTTTTGCCTTTGATGGAGGCCTGTGATTCCTGCTGAGATCACAGGGTGGGTGGGAAGTGAAGGTGGAGAGAGAGAGTGAGAGAGGAAGAGAGAGAGAGAGAGAGAGAGAGAGAGAGAGAGAGAGAGAGAGAGAGAGAGAGAGAGAGAGAGAGAGAGAGAGAGAGAGAGAGAGAGAGAGAGAGACAGACAGACAGGCAGACAGACAGACAGACAGACAGACAAACAGACAGACAGATTAATAAACATATTAATAGAAACAGACACTGATAACGACAGACAGACAACCAGAGGGCCAAAGAGGAAAAGAGAGAGAGAGAGCTGGAGAGAGAGAGTACCCTTTTCTCGTCAAATTTTCCTGGCAAATCCCAAACTAGTTATTGACTTAGTCGCCTGAAGCCCCCATTCCCCAATGCGATTTCAGCCCCGGACACGACCCAATTGGGACGGTCAATGTCATCACCAAAGCAAGGAGAGGATGAATGAAGTGGGGGGAAAAATACATGCAATAAAGGCAGAAGGAGGGCAATGAACAAGTCAGTATTAGAAGAAAAAAAATGTTACGATGATTTGAGTGTAAGAAATTGCCCATCCCCCTGCCTCACTGGTTAAGCCTCCATACATCCATCTTTTTAGCCATTTATCTATTAGTTCTTCTATCTCTCTAAAGGTGTATTTTCTTATATATGTATCCATAGCTATTTATCTTTATAATCTATTTATTTACAACAGTTAGTCTATCTTTTTCTACTTATATATCAATACCTAAACAAGGTATTGTATATTCAAAAGACGATTATAACTGTTCAACCTTCAACATTCCTCAGGTTAAAGCAATTCAGTTAATGAGAGCCAGATACAGTTAATTAAGCATTTAGAATCAAATTATCTCCCCGCTTCTAGATTTAAGGTTTAACTCTCCACAAACACATCCAAAGGTACAACGATGTACAGTGCAACATTCATTCATAAAAACAAATGTGTTCAACAAAGGAGGGCCAGTTGATTAACTGAGAATGAAAGACAAGGAGAGAGGAAGAGAGATAGAGATAGAGATAGATAGATAGATAGATAGATAGAGAGAGAGAGAGAGAGAGAGAGAGAGAGAGAGAGAGAGAGAGAGAGAGAGAGAGAGAGAGAGAGGGGAAGAGAGAGAGAGAGAGAAGGGAGGGAGAGAGAGAGAGAAAGAGAGAAAGAGATGTGTTTGTTTGTGTATGTGTGAATATATATATATATATATATATATATATATATATATATATGTAAGTATATATATGTATATATATTTATATATATATGTATATATATATATATATATATATATATACACACACACACACATATATGTGTGTGTGTGTGTGTGTACGCACGTGCGTTTATGTATCATCATCATCATTTGGGAGCTAACGTCGGCAGGGGCGCATAGTCGCTTTCACCTACGAAGGTCCCTCATGGCGAGCCGCCAGGCAGGGGCCCGGCCCATCTCTAGCTCCTCACGACAGGTTTGATCGACCTGCCCAAGCCATGACTGACAACCTGGTGGACAGGGTCATCCTGCAGGAGATGAGCCAAGTGGCCGTATAGCCTGAGTTGGCGATCGCGGATTGCGCAAGTAACAGGTCCTGTACCGGTCTCACGATGCAACCGTTGGTTGGACACATGGTCCCGCCAACTGTACCCCATGATACGGCGCAAGGATCTGTTACAAAAGGCATCAAGACGAGATTCCAAAGCACAAGATAGCGTCCAGGTTTCACTACCATATAGTAATACTGGCAGCATCAGGGCCTTGAAGACACGTAGCTTGGTTCTTCTGCACAGATGTGATCGATCTCCTTGGCCACATACCCGTATCGATGTACCAAGTCCAACGATGTGGGTCAGAATGCTGATACCAGGATCCAGAAATCCCCAACTACTGAGACCTTGCAAAGTCAAGGAAAAGGAGGCTATTCTTGCTGCCAGCATCAGCTCCTGAGCCATGAGGACCGATAGACATCTCATAGCCAGCTCGATTGCAGCCAGATACCGCATTGAAGTCATCCAGAACAATACGAATATCTTGCCAAGGACAGCTGTATGTCACAGATGCAAGTTTGGCGTAAAACATCTCTTTCACCTCAAGTTTATATACATCCGTAGGAGCGTACACACCATTAAAAGCTTCAGTCTCAATACCATAATTTGCTCATCGACTGAAGTGACCTCTACTACCGAGGGTCTGCTGGAGATGGCTATGGCTACTCCCTGGAGATGGTGGCCATCGCTGCGGCCCGACCAGTAGGAGGTGTAGCCACCCACACTAATCGTGCCGCTGCCAGGTCTTCTCACCTCCGAGAGAGCAGCCACCTCAACTCTCAGCTGCTTCAATTCCCTCGACAGTAGTGGTAACCAATCGTCCTGTCGCAAGGAACGGACGTTCCAAGCCCCCACCCTGACAGCCCTCCTGAGGTCTAACTTCGGGCAGTCGCTCCGGGTGGGAGCCACCTCTGCCACCCTGGGGCTTTCCCCAGCCTATATATATATATATATATATATATATATATATATATATATATATACACACACACACACATATACATACATATATACATATATGTGTGTGTGTGTATGTGTGTGTGCGTGTGTGAATAAAGTGATACGACATAAAGATAAGTAAACTATAGTGAAAAGGGATTTTCCCAATATCCGGTGTCCTAAGCAAAGGGAGTCTGCAATACCAAATTCACTTTACCATTATGGGGAAACCATAATGAAGCACTCTGAATATATTCTCTCTATATATATTTGTATCGTTATTTGTTGAAGATAACAGGAATACGTATAAATGTGTTTTTTTTTTCCGAGTTGTGACAAAAAAAAAAAAAAAAAAAAAAAAAATACAGGGCTTCATCAATACTGTCCCCAAGTCCAATTTTTATCGGCCTGAATAGATTAAAACAGAATGAAATCAGATAAAACATCATTAATAATAAAGAAAGTGAATAATACATTAATCGATTAATGCATATTTCACTGACTGCATCAAACCTCCTGTCTTTGCAAGCAAGACGTATCTCTCCTTTAATGTTGCAGAGTTGTTTGCAGTCCGTATTGGCATAATGTGCATTGAAACGTTGCAATTTCAGCAGTTCAATGCCCAGATATTAAGGAGAGCAGTTCGGTGAGGAGTCCTAAAGCACTTACACCTGGCTCATTGCGTGTCACACTTTTCCTTCAGCACGATGAGCCAAAAGAAATTAGCTTTGTTGTTGCATTGGTAATGAACTGCATTAGCGGTATTCTTATTAGTAATGCTATGGTGATTATGGTTATATTAAGAGGAATACGTAGAAATGATGATAATGATAATGAAAAATAGATATTGTTGATAAGAAAAATTATGATTATAACAAAAAAATAATAATGGTAATGATGATAATGATAATGATAATTATTAAGATAACAACAATGGTAATGATGATAATGTCGATAATAATCATGATAATAATGATAGCTATAATACTAATGATAATGACCATAATAATAACAACAGCAACAACAACACAACAACAATAATAATAATAACAATAATGATGATGATAATAGTAATAATAAATAATAATTACTACAACAATGACAACAACAAAAATAATAATAATGAGAATAATAATGATGATAATGAGAATAATAATAATAATGATGAAAAATAGTAACTAATTACTACTACTTCTACTAGCAATAATGATAATAATAATCATAATAATAATGATAATGATAATAATAATAATAATAATAATAATAATAATAATAATAATAATAATAATAATA
>NC_061821.1:15725934-15728434 GCF_019202785.1 Penaeus chinensis | reverse complement strand
TAATCAGTTAATCGAGTTAAAGCTACATCATAATTCAAATACGGCAATATGCCAACTGGACACACACACACACACACACACACACACACACACACACACACACACACACACACACACACACACACACACACACACACACACACACACACACATAGACACACACACACACACACACACACACACACACACACACACACATACACACACGCACACACACACACACACACAAACACACACACAAACACACACACACACACACGAACACACACAAACAAACCAACAAAAACAATCACACACTTCTCTCTCACTCATTCTATAAAAACCTTCACTCACCTCCACGTACACCAAATTAACACTAATGCACGAACTTTGTTTTACGATGACAAATCACTATCATGTTTAGGTAAGACTAACCCAAAATTTGTAAATCCTTATATATGTATATATATATGTATATATAAGGGTATATAAATATATATATATATATATACGAATATATATATATATACATATATATATATATATATATATATATATATATATATATATACACACACACACACACACAAACACATGTGTAAAACCATCTGATTATAATATCCACACAGAAATGGCAATAAATCTCAGCAAACACAGCTAAGGCGACGCGCGCCAAGCCCGGAGCGCAGCGCATAAGCGGGCGGACGGCGAGGGCGACGCCTCCCTCACAGCCTTTGACACTGACCTCCAGTGAGGCGCGTCAGTCTCTCTCCTTCTTACGACGCAATTCACCAGAGTTAATAAGTAAACATCAAAGTCTTGTGCAATCGGCTTCTCGCTCCTCCATTAAGCAATTTCGCCCTCAGTGGTGCACGATAAAGAAATATTTGGAAAGAGTAATAGGGGGAAAAAAGAAAGACCCTTTATTCCTCACGCGCGTCACTAGTTCCAGCTGACGCTAAGGAGATCGGGAAAGATTTCCATCGCGTTTTGTTTCAGGAAATCCTTGTTGCATGTCGTTGGAGATAATTCTCACTTGATTGCACGGTTATTTGGCGGGCGCGCGGGTCACATGAGGCCTGTGTGGAGGGGGAAAGGATATTTAATCCCTAGAAAATCGCCTTTAATTAAACCTCGTGTCTTGGAGAGCGTTGGAAGCGGTAGAGCATTCAAGGGATCATGATAATGAGGGAATCTCGTCCATGAAGGGAAATTATGGGAGTGAATCATTACGGAAGTAATATAATGTATGTATGTCTCTAGTCCACAGGTAAGTACACAGACATATCTATCTAATTATCTATCTAACTGCCTCTATAATTATCGGCTCAGTGCTGTTCTGTCACACGTTGCCGCCCGAGTGTCCCGCCTCGGCCCCCACCGTCCCTCTGCCTCATTTATCTATTTACTTTCAGGTCCAGTGAGGCAGCCTCGGAATCCATCCCTTGTTTGCTCTCTCGGGACTTTCCCTTTGTTGCTCCTTCGTCATTTCTCTTGTATTCTTTAGTCTTCTTTCTCTCATTTGTTGACTCTTTCCTCGTTTCTTTGTGTATTCCCAACACGGATTTTTCTCTTACTTCTTAGCTTATTCTCTGCTGGTTTATGTAGTTTCCAAGATTCACATCCGTATGTTGTAACTGGGAGCATACGCTGGATATAAACTTTGCCTGTGGTTTCCAAATTATTTCCATGCCTTTTATTTATTTATCTATTAATCTATTTAGTTATTATTATTATTATTATTATTATTATTATTATTATTATTATTATTATTATTATTATTATTATTATCATTATTGTTATTATAATTATAATAATAATGATAATTATTATTTTGATGTTTTAATTGTTATAATTCTTCTTATTATTATCATTATCGTTTTTATTATTATTATTATTATTATTATTATTATTATTATTATTATTATTATTATTATCATTATTGTTATTATGAACATTGTTATTTTTTGTTATTTGTGCTTGGTTCTGCCAATATATATGTCCGCGCTAAAAGTCAGTTTCGTTTTGTCCTGTTCCCTTGGAAACTCTTTATGGTGAGATATTATACTTTCCTCCCAAAGACTCTAGAATGAATGGGGGAAAAAGAAACACACACACACACTGACCGCGAATCTTAGACAATCTGCGTATTCTCCAATTATATATAATCTTTTTGTCTTCAAGTCGCTCTTCCAGACAAGCCGGAATAATATTATTTTTTAATTATTATTATTATTTTTTTTGGTATATTGCATCTCCGTGTCTCGCCCCCTTTGTGATCTTTATTCCATCCGAAATGTATTCCGTCTCCTGTGCGGCCATTCCATTCGCGGAGAAGCCCTGAACGAGTCGTACAACATCGTCCGTTGGTCCTTGCCTCCGCGCTGGACGAAAGATTGCCTCTTGTTAGTCCGCAAAGGGTAGGTATGTTGGCTTATTACCTTCTCTGCGTTTCACAGTAAACCTATTCACGCTTTGCAGGTGTGATCCGTGGTTGAATAGCTTGGCCTTGATCCTGTCT
>NC_061821.1:15690934-15703434 GCF_019202785.1 Penaeus chinensis | reverse complement strand
GTGCTGAAGGTGGTGATCCTGATGCCCAGGAAAGAAGTGACGGCTTCACTTTAGTGAAGTCGAAAACTAAGAAAAAAAAGCTCAACGATGCCGGTAAGACACCACTGGCACCAAAAAGCGATTATGTTCGTCTCGCCTTCCCTGAAGACACCACGAAAAACGATAAACTGAAATGGCTACAGAACCTCGGCAACGACTCTCGGGCCCAGGGGGGTACTCCCCTTGACCTTGTGCGAGGACACTCTCTCTCCTCGCCGTATGTGTACGTCGCTCGCTCTCAGCGAAAATATGTTGACGACCTTATTGAAGGATTAATTGGAGGTATTATCTTCAAACTTTGTGATGAGCCCAAGAAGCAAGAGAAATATGACGAATACCTTGTGACCCACTACAACAAGGATTTTGATCTTGAACATGCGTATGCACTCGAAGGAGTTCATAAGGCCATAAGAGTGCACAAAGACAAGAAACCACTCAACCGTATACGAATCATATGGAAAGGAGAGCAACCCCCTCCCAGTACATACCACTTCTTTGGGAAGTACATACCCGCCAGCCACGTGAGGCCGTGGAGGGCATCCTCCGTCATCTGTTATAACTGCATGGAAAGTGGCCATGTAGCTAAATACTGCAAGGGCAAGGCGCGCTGCGCAGAATGTGGAGAACAACATACTGCCAGGGAGTGTCCTCGCAGTGCAGCAGAAGAGAGTAATGCAGAAGCACCAGCTATGGTCCCATCCTGCTTCAGGTGTGGGATGACAGGTGTGACTGCCTGGCACTGGGGGTGCAAGGGCCTCCCTGCCCTGGCCCCTCCCCCCCACCCCCTGTGGTCCCAGCACCGACCGCGAGTGACCAGCGCGACCCTCCCAACCCAACCAGCAGACAGGGTGCCGGGGAAGCGCCAGACCGTGCCCTGTGTGACGTCACCAACCACAGAGATTTCCCGCGGCTGCCGGCGAGTGGGGGTGCAGAGGAAGCCGAACTACGCGAAACGGTTGCGCAAATGGCGGAGAAGGTGAACAAGATACTGTTGATCCTCACAGAGGGTGACTCGGGCGTCAAAGCTGCCACACTCTCTGAATTAAAGACCACGCCCCCCCTCCCTCCCCGGGAGCCAGCCGAGGCAGCCGTCCCTCACCCTCAGGCAGGGATGACCGCAGGCCAGGCGGGGGAATCCCCCGCACAACCATGTGACAGAAGTGACGTCACGCCAGCTGACCAAGGCGACATTAAAGTGCTTGAACTTTTAAAGGAAATAAAAGGTCTGAAAGAACAAAACAATAACTTAATTGATGAAATAACGATGCTCAAACAGGAAATGGAAAAAATTAAAAGTGAATGTCATTGCCGTGATACTCGTGCTACCATTAGTGCTACAAAAACGAACGAGGAGAACCGATGTCAGACCGCCAGTGCTGATAACCAGAGTGGGCGTGTCAGCGGTGACAGCCGCCACGAACAATATCAGGATCCCTGTGACATCGGGTCCAGTGACGCAACCAGCCCCCCAGGTGCACCTAGCACAGCAACCGGAGGGACTGTGCTGAGAAGTGGAACAAAGCTAAGATCAAATGTTTAAAATGGTTAAAAGTACTTTTAAGTTTAAGACTACCATCTGTAATGAAAACCACAATCATAGAGCTATATGTTTATGTGAATATATAATTTGTAATATTAGAGGATATAACAGCATGAGGTACAGACTGCCTAATAGAGCACTACTCACTTATGAATAACCGCACAATCAAATTTATATCATGGAATATGTGTAGTATAAAGCCTAGGCTGAGTGACCTGGAGTTTTATATCCGTAAATATAATACTGATGTTATTTGCGTGCAAGAACCTTTTGCTGCTGCTGCTAAGATGAAAATAGCACCTGCAATTCAGGGATATTATTCATATGTGAATACAGCCATGACTGGATTATTGACATATGTGAAGGTAACACTGCCGCATAAATTAGTTAAAAAATCCGAGAACACTGATGTTCAATTTCATAATTTAAAAATTCAGACTGCCACTGGATATTTTTCACTGTATAATGTATATGTCAGATACTACAAATTTCTGGCTAGTTCTCTCCCCAATTTTCACAACCAAAGCACGTTATGTATGGGCGACCTCAATGCAAGGCATCCACACTTTGGAGACAACCAACGTAATAGTAATGGGGAAGAATTCAAACATTTTATCAATAGTAGACCACTGACAGTATATGGCACAGAAGCAGAGACTCATTTGGGAGGTGGCAGATTAGACTATGTATTTGGCAAAAATTTAGTTCATGGTAATGTCTGTACTTCACTGGTGCGAGAGTTAGTTAGTGACCACTTTGCAATACGAACAGATTATACTGTAGACAGCAATTTAGCCACTAGATCACCTAGGCTCCGAATAATTATCCCACCGGGCCTGGAGCATCACTTCAAGGCACGGGTCTATGACTGGTATAACACCTATGAAGTAACAGCTGTTGAGAAATTTTCTCAGGATCTAATCAAAGTTGTCACTGACTACTATGACACATGGGTCTGTTCACGAAAACTCTCAAAGAAAAAGAGGCCCCAGACCTCCCATGCACCGAGGTGGATCAATGACCCAATTCTGGCAAAGGAATATAAACGGGTTCAGGAGCTTGCTAATTGTTATAAAGATAATAAGACGACAGATAATCTTCTGCAGTTTATGAAAGCCACCAAGGAATTCAGAGAATTAAAAACTCAGATTCGTAGTAAATACTGGGAACAATTCCTGCAAAGTATCAATAGTCAAACTTCTATAGCTGACGTATGGAGAAAAATTAAAAGACTGACAGGTAAAGCCCTCACAACACCGCAGTTCCACAGTCCACAGGAACAGGCTAATATGCTGCTAGAGCAGTGGGCAGGAAATTCTCAAGTACACTCACTTCCACAAGGGATAAAAAATCAGCTCAACAAGTCGAAAATAGATAGAAATTTCAATATAGCAATAGCATGTGCTGCTATTGACCCCTCCGACTTTGTCGAAATAACCGAGTGGGAACTGAGCAATGCCCTTCTGAAAGGTAAGGCAACCGCCCCTGGCGAGGACGGCATTACTTACAGCGTCCTTCGCCACATTGCTCAGGTACCAGGCAACCCACTTTTACGTCTGTATAGACTCAGTCTATCACAAGGAATCCTCCCAAGCTCCTGGACTAAAGCTTAATCATTCCTATACCCAAACCCAATACTGATAAATACAGACCCATTTCCTTGACCTCCTGTCTGTGCAAAGTACTTGAGAGAATAATTCTGAACAGGCTCATGTATCGCATAAATGCTAAGTTATCCCCCAGACTGTATGGATTTCTCCCAGGGCGTAGCAGTCAGCACTGTTTTGCAGAGTACTTAACAAACTCAAACCCAGACATGCAAACCGTATTTCTTGATCTTAAATCTGCTTTTGATATTGTAAACAGGGAAATTATCCTTGAGCAACTAGCTAGCTTTGGTTTTCAGGGAAAACTGTTAACATGGATTCAAATGTATCTGTCGAATCGATCGGCTCAGGTTCTCTTCAGGGGCATTAAGAGTACTCATACAAAAGTATTTGAACTCGGCACACCTCAGGGAGGCGTACTTAGTCCCATGCTATTTAATATCCTAATGCATAGATTACTGGCCGATATACCACTTGCAGGCAATGACTCAATTATTTGTTATGCCGATGACATCTGTATTAAATCCTCATCCGAGGAGAGAATGCAAGAGATCCTAGATATACTTTCTGCAAGGGCTACTGAGTGTGGCTTGATAATTTCATCTGAAAAAACAAAGGCACTTAACCCACAGACAATCCCTCTGCCAAGGTTTCATATAAATGACGTTGAGCTAGATCTCTGCCATCAATACAAATACCTTGGGGTGATTGTTAATGATTCAGAGTACATTAGAAACCTGAAGAAAAGGCTGTGGGAGCGGCTGAAGCCACTTAAGACACTTGTCGGCAAAGACCATGGTATTAATGTCAATATTGCGAGAATCTTTTACTTGTCATACATAAAGTCGGTCATAGATTACCATGCGTTGCACCTAGTATTGTTCAAGGAATCAGAGTTGACTAGTCTAGAAAGTGTACAAAACGAAGCCATGAGGATCATTCTTGGTGCCCCTAGAACAACAAGGATTGTGAATATGAGAACAAAACTTAATTTGCCTTCTGTTTATGAAAGAATATTATACATAAATACCACATTTAGTGTCAAATCAATTAGAGAACCCCTCCATTGTACAGAGTTCCAAAGACAACTAAAACACAGAATAGAAGAGCTAACTTTGAATAACAACACCGATTCATACTCAAATCCATGGTTACAAGTGACGTGTAAACACTTAGCTCAGCTGAACATACCCATAACTAAGACCCTACATGGACGTTCTGTACCACCGTGGAAAATGTCGGACCTAAGTGTATATTATACAACTGCCCCCAAAAATGACAGTGTCCCCCCTGCTATACTTAAACAGTATGCATTTGCAAGTATAAATCATCTAGACACTCTTTCCAATGCATATGAATGCTACACTGACGGATCCTTGCAGTCTGGGAGCAGAGCAGGATGCGCTTTTGTTGTATATAAAAACAATATTTTGCAGCACCAGGATTGTAGGAGGGTTCATGACTGGGCTAGCACTATGCAAACCGAGTTGGCAGGAATACTCATGGCCACCGAATTTCTATTGAACCAAGGCTCAGAGGTCATTTTCTGCGATTCACAGAGTGCTCTCCAGGCTCTGAACACTCTAGACAAAGATGCGGGAAATATTGCAAATGACATCAGGATACACGTGTATCGTGCAAAAGAACGAGGCCATAATATACGTTTTGTGTGGATTCCATCGCATGTTGGAATCCCTAGGCATGATCATGCTGATCGCCTAGCAAAGTCAGCGTAATGTTATGACCATGCATTAAATGTACCACAGCTTGCCCACGCCTGTGTAGTTAGCCAGGGTGGTAAATAAAGGACTAAACTAAACTAAAATTTTCATGTTTGATTTTCATATTACTCGCAAGTCAGTTTCATGAGCGTAGTGATGTTATCATAGTTATATTTACAAGAGTATGTGGAATAATACCATTATCGAGTGCCAAGTAATTCACTTGTCACTAGGCGGGCGGGCCAGGCACTGCGGTCACCCAACGATGGGGAGAAACCGCGATGAAAACATGGAGGTGGAGGACTCGGGTAATGCTGACGGAGGAAGTGACAGCTTCACATTAGTGAAGTCGAAAGCTAACAAGGAAAAGCCCGATAGTGCCAGCAAAACGCCACTGGCACCAAAGAAGAACTATATCCGTCTTACCTTCCTTGAAATTACGACGAAAACCCCCCAAAATTAAATGGCTTCAGAACCTCGGCAACACCTCTCCGGCCCTGGGGGATAACCCACTCGACATTGTGCGAAGAGACACTCTCATTTCACCATATGGTTATGTCGCTTGTTCCCAGCAGAATTTTACTTACAAACTTACTGGAGGAATTACCTTCATACTATGTCATGAACCAAAAGAAAGAAGAAGAATATTACGAATACCTCCTAAAACACTGCATCAAGGAACTCGATCTTGAATATCCGTATGCACTCCTTATAGTGCTGCAGGACGAGAGAATTTAATCATTGTTATTATCACAATTATTACAATAACATTTTATTTTGTAATAATACGAATAATAAAAATAATAATTTTATCAAAATTCTGATTCATTTTATCATCATTATTATCATGATTAATACAATTATGTTCATTAGTATCCCTATTATCCTAATAATTGCCAAAATCATCACTGAAATCGAAAAAAACAACATTTTGGAGGATTCTCCGAGAAGGCATTGTCAACGTTTGGGATTTTTGTTTCTTTTTCCTTTTTATTATAAAGGGACACCATTATTGTTACTATCATGATTATTATCACCATTATCATTATTATTCAATTTATTAGCACCATTATTATCCTCATCATTGTAATTATTGTCGTCATATGTATTTTTTATTTTTTGGTAATTATGCTAATAGTAGAAATAATAGTAAATAATGATGATGAAATTCACATTTTTAATTTACTATTATTATCATTATTATTGTAACTATTACAGTTACAATATTCATTTGTAATCATACTACTACTACTATTACTACAACTAAAATAATAACAATGATTATAACTATAGTAACGATATTATGATAATTAATATTATCATTATTTTCATTATTACCGTCATTGTTGTAATTATTACATTTATTATATTTTTGTAATTATACTAATAATATAAATAATAATACAGATAATGATAACAACAACAGTAACAATGATGATAATAATAATAATTACAATATTATAATTACTATTATTATTATTGTTATTATTATTAGTCATCTTTACAGTTGTATTTTCTTGGTAATAATGCTAATAATAAAGTATCAATAATAGTGCTACTCATGAAAAATGATGACAACAATAATATTAATGATAATAATTATAATAATAGTAATAATAATAACAATATTGTTATTATTATTGCAATTATTCCTATTATCAAAATTATTATCATAATTATAATCTTATAAAAATTTTGATAATTCTCATTTTTATCCTCATTACTGTCATGGTTTTGGAACATACTCTCAAATGGCTATATTTCGCTAGATTTTGCCGATTTTTCGACTTTTGGGATTTTTTTCATCATCATTATCATCACTACTATCATAATTATCCTTGATATCATAATTATCATCATTATTATCATCATTATTATTATAATTATTATCATCAATATCATCAGTTTTTTTTTTATAATGATTACAATATTTTCATTGTTATCGTTTTATTGTAATTATTAGTTATAATATATATATATTTTTAAATTATATTAATAATGAAAAAAATAATAATTATAATATTTACAATACTACTACTACCAATAATAATAATAAATTATAATAACAATATTATATTTAGTATCATTATTATTGTCATTATTATACTGTTATAATATTTCATTTGTGTAATAATACTAATAATGTAATAATATAGCAATGATAATGGTAATAATAATAATAATAATAACAATGATAATAATGATAATGATGATGATGAAGATAATGATAATGATAATAATGATAATAATAATAATAATAATAGTAATAATAATAATAATGATGATGATGATGATAATAACAATATTCTTATACTTATTCTTCTTATCATTACCATTATTATTATAACAATTATTCCCAATATCATCAAAATTATTATTATAATTATCTTTATTCTCATCATTATTGTGATGACTAAGACAAAAAAAAAAATTTGAGTCAATTCGCAAAAGGCTATATTTCGCTAGATATTGCCGCTCTTTCGACTTTTGGGAGTTTTTTCTTTTTCCTTTTTTATTATTAATGGACACTATAATGGCTATCATCATTATTATTATCAGTATAATTATTATTAACTTGATTATTATAACTCTCATCATATTCATCATTACCATCATCATTATCGTCAAAATCTTAATTATTATTGTAATTATTGCCGCCATATATATTTTTTAGTAATTATACTAATAGTATGAATAACAATAATAATAAAAACAACAGTAATAATAATAATAACAAATATTAAAATTATCATTTTTATCCTTACTATCATTATTATTGTAATAATTGGCGCTATACACACATACACACACACACACACATATCTATATCTATATCAATATCTATCTATCTATCTATATATATAGTATAAATAATAGTAATAAATACAATAATAACAATAACAGCAAAATAAAAAATCTGTCATTATTATCATTAATTTTGTAATTATTACAATTATAATATAATATTTTATTATACCACTACTAAAAAATAATAATAATAACAATAATAATAACAATTATTATATGATAATTAGTATTACCATTATCGATATTACTGTAATTATTACATTTGTAATATTGTTTTGGTAATTATGCTAATAATGAAAATAATAATAATGATAATAATAGCAATAATAATAATAACAATATTATAATTACTTTTATTACCCTTATTATATTCATTATCGCAGTTCTAGTTTTTTTTTTTTTACTAATTAAAAATAAAGATAACACTAATAATAATAATAATAATAATAACAATAATAATAGTAATAATAATAATACTTTTTATTATTACTATTGTAATTATCCATTATTATCAAAATTATTATTTAATGATAATTTTGCCGCTCCTTTTTTTTTATTATAAAGGGACACTATTATTGTTACTATCATCATTATCATCCTCACCATCATCATTATTATCATTTTTAACATAATTATTATGATAATAATAATAATAATAATAATAATAATAAGAAAATAAAAATATTAATAGCAATAATCATAATAATAAAGAAAAATGTAAAATTTATATTTTATTATTGTTATCATTATTAACATTATAACTGTAATTATTGCCACCATATATATATATTTTTTAATTATACTAATATTGGAAATAGTAGTAATAATAACAATAATAACAATAACTAAACAATAATAATTATATTATAGTAATCATTATTATCATTATTTTCATTATTATCATTATTATTGTAATCTTTACAGTTATAATATTTTTCTAATTATATTAGTAATAAAAATAAAAGAATAATTATAGTAATAATAATAATAATAATAATAATAATATCATCATTATTTCAACTATACCCATTACCCTCAAAATTAATATCATGATTATAATCTTATAAAGATTTATATTATTCTCATTATCATCATTATGATTAATAAAATTACAATCATTATCATCATTGTTACCCGAACAATTGCCAAAATCTTCCTTATTTCAATAATTTTGGAAATAATTCGGGTAATAATGATGAAAATGATTGTAATTGTATTAATCATAATGAGGATAATGGGAATCTTTTTTAGATTATTATTACTATCATTATTTATATTTTCATTACTAGTATAATTAGAAAAAAAATATTATAACTAAAGATTACTATAATAATGATAATAATGATAATTATAATATCAATATTATTTTCGAGATTATTCTCAAACGGGTATATTTCGCTTTTTTCCCCCTTTTTCGTGTTTTTTTTCAAAATCACAAATGAATTTTTTTTTCATTATTATCAGTATCATTGTTTTCATTATTGTCATCATTATTATCATTATCATAATCATTATAATAATTATCATTGTCATTATCATAATGATCATTATTATCATCATCATCATTAGTATTATTGTTATTGTAATAATTGCCGCAATATATGTATTTTTTGGTAATTATACTAATAGTAGAAATAATAATGATAACAATTATTACCGCTGTATATACTTTTTTTTGTAAATATGGTTGGAGTAGAGATAATAATGTTAATAAAAAAAAATCTATCACTATTATTATTATTATTGTAAATAATGTAGTTATATTTAATGCAACTACACTAATAATATAGATAATAATAATAATATTAATAACAATCATAATTATAATAATAACAATAACAATAATAAGAAGAATAATATTAACTTTAATAAAGATGCTTAGATCAATTTTGTTATCATTATTTTCATCAATATTGTTATTATTATAATTATTACAGTTATATATATGTATATATATATTGTAAACATACCAAGAGTAGAAATAATAATAATAATAATAAGAGTAACAATAATAACAAACAATAATGATAATTGTAACAATAATAATAATCTTAATGATAATGATATAATAATAATTACAATTATATATTTTTTGTAACAATGCTAATAGTAAAAGTAATACTAAGACTACTACTACTATTAATAGTAATAACAATGATAAAAATAATAATAATAATAATGATAATATAAATACTACTAATATTATTATAAATAATATTAGCACTAATGTTATTTGGCAATCATTATTGTCATTATTAATTATAAAATTTATCATTATTTCTCAATAGACTATATTTAGCTAGATTTTGCCGTTTTTCGGCTTTTGACAATTTATTTTATTATAAATGATTTCTTAGTATCATTATCATTATCATCACCACTATTGTCATTATTATCATTATTAACTATTGTTGCCATATCTTTTCGGATAATTATACTAATAGTAGAAAAAATAATGAAAATAAAAACAACAACAACAATAATAATGATAATAAGAATAATGATGATAATAATAATGGTAATAATAAATCATATTTTTTTCTATAGGTATTATTGTAATTATTGCTGCCATATATATGTTTAGTAATTATATTAATATTAGAAACTAAAACGATTGAGACAACAACAAAAGAAATATATTATATATTCTTATCATTATTATTTTCATTATTATAGCTATTATTGTCATCATTACAGTCATAATATTTAAATATGTAATTATCCTTTAATGGTAATAAAAATAATAATTATAGTAACAATAATAACAATATATTATTATCATTATCATTATTATCATTGTGTTGTCATTATTACATGTATAATATTTTTTGTAATAATACTAAATACAAAGAAAGGGTTCTTGTAATAATCATTCTTAATAATGATTATTAATAATAACAATAATAATAATATCATCATTATTGCAGTTATTCTCATTATTATCAAAGTTATAATATTGATTTATCCTCATTATTGGCATGTTCATTTAAGATAATTATTAGAATCACTGAAATCGATAAAAGGGATTTTGGAGTATACTGCCCAAAAAATATATTACGCTATGTTTGCCTTTTTTTTTCATTAGACATGGACAGTATTATCATTATTATCCTAACTATTATCATTACTATCATTATTAGCCAAACTATTATCATTACTATCATTATTATCATCATTATCATTATTATCATTATCTTTATTGCTGCCATATATGTTTTTTGTAATTATACTAACAGTAAAAATAATAATAACAAGAAAAATAATTACAATAATAATAATGATACCAAAATCAGAATGAATTTTTTTTCTCATTATTATTGTAATTATTACCGTCATATATATTTTATTGGTAATTATATTAATAGTAGAAATAATGATGAAGATAATATAAACAATTATAAAAATGATTATAACAAAATTAAAATTTTAAATTTCATCATTATTAATGTTGTTATTATCATTATTGAAGTTATTAGTTATACATATGTTTTTGAAATTATACCCCCCCCCCAAAAAAAAAAAATAATAATAATTATAGTAATAATAACAATAATAATAACTAAAGCATGGTAATGATTACTATAATTTTCACTATTATTGTTATGATTGTAATCATTACAGTTATATTTCTCTTTGTCATTATACTGATAATGAAAATAATATTACTGATAATAATGATAATAATAACAACAGCAATAATAATAATAATAATAATAATAATAATATAAATAACAATATTATTATTATTATTAACATTATTATATCATAGATAATAATAATAATAACAATGATACTACTAATAATAGTAATAATAATAATGCTATATCTAATAGTAATTATAATAATATAAGCAATAGTAAACATAAAATAATAAAATAATAATAATAATGATGATAATGATAATTATTGTCATAATATTATTACAATTATTCTCATTATCACCTTAATTATTGTTATAATTATAATCTATCAAAATTCTCATTATTTTAATGTTTGTCATCATTATTGTCATGGATGATACATTTACTATAATCATTATCATTATTACCCTAAAATCATGAATAAAATCAAATAAAAGGCATTTTGGAGTAAACTCTCAAAAGGCTAGGTTTTGCCGCGTTTTCTACATTGGAGATATTTTCCTTTTTCCTTTTTATATTGTAAATGGATACTTTTATTGTTATTATCATCATTATTATCATCATTATCAGCATAAGTATCATCATCTTTATCTTTATTATCATCATTAGTATCATTATCATTTTTATCACTAATATCTTAATTATTGCCACTATATAAATCTTTCTGGTAAGAGTAAAAATAATAATAATAATAATAATGACAATAATAATAATAATAATAATGATAATAACAATAATGATAATAATAATAATAATAATAAAATCAATAGCAATAGTAAAAATAACAAAATTAAAATTTTCCTTTTTATTATTAACTATTATAATTTTTATTGTAAATATTACAATATTTTTGATAATTACATTAAACGTAGAAATAATAATAACATACTCAAAATTGTTATTATTATTATATTTTTTCACTATTATTGTAATTATTACAGGTACAATATATATATATATTGTAATGATACTAACAGAATAGTAATAACAATATTAATAAGCAGAAGAACAAGAACAGTGATAACAACAATGTTATAACAATTATCATTATCATTATTTTCATTATTATCGTTATTATTATGATTATTTATAATTATTCTAAAAGAATAATGATGATAACAATAACAATAATAACAATAAGAAT
>NC_061821.1:15683434-15685934 GCF_019202785.1 Penaeus chinensis | reverse complement strand
AAAATGATAATAATAACAATAATAACAATAGTAATGATACTAATAACATTAATAACAATAAAGATGACATTACAATTACTATTATTATCATTATCAATTTTTTGCAACAATACTAATACTATAAGTAATAATGATGATAATGATGAGAATGTTAATAATAAAAAAATATAATGATAATGATTATGATAATAATAATAATATTGCAATTATTCCCATTATTATCAACATTATTATCATAATTATAATTCTATAAAATTTCTTATTATTCTCATTTTCATTATCATTATTGTCATAACTTATACAACTATGATCATTATCATCATTGCTACTCTAATAATTCTCTATTAGCTTTTAATTGGAAAACGCCTCCAGTGAATTATAACAAGCATAAAAATAATTATTATGGTCATGCTTATTATAATCATAATAATCTTAATGCTTCTTCTTATTATTATTACTATCATTTTTACTAATACTGTTATTATCTATGTTATTCATTAGGGTTGCTGTTATCATTATTACTATTATTACAATGACTATTATTATTATAATTATTATCATCATCCCTCAAAACATTATTACAATCTTTAATATCAATTTTATTATTAAGATTTGTTTATTATTTTGATTATTGATATTAGCATTATTATCATTATTAATATTTATATTATCAGTATATTTGATTTTATTATTTTCATAATTATCACTGCTATTGAGTCGGCTATAATAGCAATACTAATAACAATTATTATTATGCTAATTATAATCAAAATCATAATAACCCTCATCATTATTACTTTGATTATTATTATTTAATACTATTTTTATTATTACTATTTTTATCATTTTTGAAATTATTATCATTTCCATTATTACTTTTATTATTACTAGTACTGTTATTATCATTATCATCATTATTATTATTATTATTATTATTATTATTATTATCATTATTATTGTTATTATCATTATCATTGTTATTATTATTATTATTAATAGTATTATTATTATTATTATTATTATTATTATTATCATTTTTATTATTTTTTCTATTATTACTTTTATTATTACTAGTACTGTTATTATTATTATTATTATTATTATTATTATAATTATTATTATTATTTATTATTGTTGTGATTGTTGCTATCATTGTTACTATTACAATAATTATTATTATTATCATTTAAATTATTATTACTAATGTTATTATTGTCATTATTATTATTATTATTATCATTATTATTATTATTATTATTATTATTATTATTATTATTATCATCATCATTTTTTATCATTACCATTATCATCAAAATTGTCATTTCTATCAGTGTTATTATTGATGTTATTAACTTTTTATTTAGTCAGTAATAAGAGCGATAACATTAATAACAATAATAATAATTATTTTTTATTATTAATGTTATTATAATTTTATTGTTATCACTGTTGCTATAATAATCCATATTGCCATTAGTATTATCAATTTGCTTAGTAGTATTGTTATTGATATTAGTATCATTTTCTATTATTATGATAATAATAATAATGATAATAGTAAAAATAATAATAATAATGATAATGAAAACAATAATAATAATTATTATTATTATCATTACTACTACTATTTATTATTATTATTATTATTAATATTAATATTACTATTATTATTTTTATCATTATCATTATCAGTATCATTATCGTGATCATGATTATGATTATGATTATGATTATGATCATGATCATGATCATTATCATTATTATTATCATTATTTTATTATTATTATTATCATTATTATTATTATTATTATTATCATGATTATTGCTATCATCATTATCGTTATTTATCATAATTGGTATTATTTTTATGATCATTATCAGTATTGCTGTTATTATTTATTTCATTATTATTATTAGTAGTAGTATAAGCAATAGTATTGTTGTTGTTATTTTCATTATTATTATCATTATTATTAGTAATAGTATTATGATTAACAAGCAATGTTAATCTTTCTTATTATCATTTTTATTATCATAAATTTCATTACCAATGTCAATTTTGTTATCATTGTCATCCTCCTTATTATCACTAGCAGTAGTAGTGTTAGTAGAAGAAATATTATCTTTAATGTTATTGTTATTATATCATTCATCATTATTATTGACATTAATGTTATTATCACTATTATGATTGTTATTATAATTTTTAGTTGTAATGGTATTTTTATTATAAATATTATAGATATGTCAGTTTCTATTATTGTTATTTACATATTAATAATAAGATTTTATAATATTATTATTATTATTATCGATGCATTCTATAATTATTATCATTATCATTCTGAAAATAACTATTATCATTATTATATTTGTTAGTATACCTATAGTATATTGAATTGTAATTATTATTGTTGTTATTATTATTATCAAAATAATTGTTATTATTAGTTTTAATTGGTATTAAAAGCAATATTATTCTATATTTGCCATTATCATT
>NC_061821.1:15675934-15678434 GCF_019202785.1 Penaeus chinensis | reverse complement strand
TTATTATTATAATAATAATTATTATTATTTTTTTATAATTATTATTATTTTATTATTATTATTATTATTGTTATTATCCTATTACTATTGTCATTATTATTATTATTATTATTATCAATATCATCATTGACTATTATTATTATTATTATTACTATTATTATTATTATCATTATTATTATTATTACTATTACTATTGCTATTATTATTATTATCATTATTATTGTTGTTATTATTATCATTATTATTATTATTAATATTATTATTGGCATAAATTTTACGTCTATATTGTTGCTGTAATTATTAGTATTATCATCATCATCATTATCATTGTTATGATTGTTGTTTGTACTATTGTTACTATTATCATTATCGTAATTATTATTATTATTATTATCATTATTATTATCATTATTATTATTATCATTATTATTATTATTATCATTTTTATTATTATTATCATCATTATTATTATTATCATTATTATAACTACTATCATTGTTGTTATTATTATCACCATTATTATTATTATTATTATTATCATCCTTATAATTTTATTACTATTACTTTTGTCATTATTATCTTTTGTTATTATCATTGTTATTATAATCATTATTATCACTATTACTGTTTTTCAATTTCATTATCATTGTTGATATCATTATCATTACTAATAATATAATTATTTTATTTCTATTACAAATACTATTATTGATATTGTCATTGTTATTGTTATTGTCATTATTATTATTGTTATTGTCATTATTATGATTGTTATTGTCATTATTATTATTTTTATTATTATTATAGTGTTTGTATTTGTTATTATCATCATCATTATCATTATTGTTATTACTATTATTTTTCATACTTTTTTACAATTATCATTACTAATACTTCTACTATTACTACTAGTACTAATGATTATTATTATTATCTTTACAACTATTATTAATTTTATGAATATCAGTTTTATATTTTTATTGTAGTTATATATCTATAGTTATATTACTATCATCATTATTGTTATTGTTATTTCTATTCTATTATGATTTTAATTATATCATCATAATTATTGCTAATATTGTTATTTTTCTAATATTATTATTATTGCAATTATTATTATTATTATTATTATTATTATTATTATTATTATTATTATTATCATTATTATTATCGTTATTATCATTATTATTATTATAATCATTATTAATGTTATTATGTATATCATTGTTATAATTTTGATTAATGCTATTATTATTATTTCTATTGCCATTACTATTACCATAACTTTTACTATCCTTGTTATTATTACTATTGCTACTATTTTTTTTATTCTTCATTTATCATCATTGTCATTATGGTTATTATTATTGCTTTTATTATTTGTACTTAGTACTATTATCATTATTATAATCATTGCTATTAAGATTAATATACGATTGCTATAATAATAATAATGATAATAATAATAATAATAATAACAATATCTTAAAAAAATAAATATAATTTTTATTATTATTAAGAATATTGTTATTATTATCACTATAATCTTTAATTTTTTTTTATCATTGTAATTAGTAAAATCGTTATCATTTTGATGTTTGCTATTATTATTATTATTGTTATTATTATTATTACTATTGTTATTATTATTTTCATTAATACCAGCATTAGTATAATGAACATCATCCTTATGATTATCATCATTATCATTACTATTACTATTATATTATTATCATTATAATTTTAAGGATTATAGTTAATAGTATCACTATTATTATGAACTAAGTAATTTTTAGTGTTATCCTTTCCATTTTTTATTCTATTTTTTTTTTTTCATTTTATTTGTTATCCTTTTTATTTATTTTTATTTGTCATCAGTACTATTATCATTATTATTATTAACTTATAGTTTAAAATTTTTCTCATATGAATTATTATAATTATAATTAATAATAACATTAATCTTCATTGCTGTTTTCATTATTGTTATATATTATTATTATAATTGTTATTATTATAATTTTAAGTGATTATTTGTTTTGTTATTATATATATTTTTATAATTAATTATTATTACGATTTTTATTATTACTTTTATTATTATCATTGTTATTATTATCATCATTCTTTTTGTTATTACTAAAACTGTTTATTATAGTTGTTTTCTTTTACTACTACTAATCATTATCATCACCAACATTATTTATTATTCTGATTTAATTACCATTATTATTATTAAAACTATATTCATATTATTATAGCAACCGTCATCTAAATCTTCTTATCAACATCAATATAATTGTAATTGTAATGTTAATATTAGTAATAGTTGTTAGTACTGTTACTGAATTACAATATTATTATTATTATAATAATTATTATTATTATAATACTTATTATTATTATTATAATAATAATTATTATTATTTTTTAATAATTATTATTATTTTATTATTATTATTATTATTGTTATTATCCTATTACTATTGTCATTATT
>NC_061821.1:15658434-15668434 GCF_019202785.1 Penaeus chinensis | reverse complement strand
TTCGCCTTCCAAATAACTGGAATACCCAATTGATTCTTGTGGGCATTCACGCAGGGCAAGCAGAAGTAAAGGAATGTTCTCATTCCAGGTACTCTCGGTTTTTAAGTAGTATTTTGTAGCATTGAGTTTAAGGTCTGGTGAAATCTCTCATGACAGCCTTGTGACTAGGGATGGTAAGCTGTTGACATCCGTTGCGAAATGCCTAACACTTTTAAGTCTTCTTAAAGTAAGTCGCTTGTGAAGTTACTGCCTTTATCATACTGAATTTATTTAGAGATTTCAAATGAAGTGAACAGATGAAGAAAACATAAGCAGAAATGTTTTTTAAAGGATAAACAGCAGTACTTGATGTACTGACCATGTATCTAAAGTACGAAATACACTCATTAATAGTCCCTCAAGTTAAAATAAAATATGGTCTTTTTGATCATTAAGACTGTTTGAAGCAACATATCTACATTTAGCAAGAGAGGGATCATCATTCTGAGCTGCAATTAATGTGCTTCGAGTGATCTCTTGTTGTGAAATCAGATTATCAACTGGATCTCCTTTTGCCAAGGAAGTTTCAAGATTTAACTTCTGAGAACGACTAGCAACACATACAGGGAAAAAAATTTGCTTCTTGATCTGGGTCTTTGGTTTTGCTTCAGGGCGAAGGCTTAGTGACAACGTAACCTGTAGGTAAACTAATTCCGGTGCTACATCATGTCCCGGAATTAAGCTTACTCCATCTATCTTTACTTCCCCTAACACGAAGTCAGAACGAATACAAATATTAGCTAATTTATAACTAGATTTTGAAGTCTTTAACAACAAGCTTTTCACCCTTATCTTTTCCTCAATCCCAGGTAAAGCAGATTCATGAATGATAGTTTGTGCAGCTCCTTTGTCCCTGAGGTTGAGTATTCGATATGATTTACTCGTTAAAGGAAGAGACACACTGAATCTGGTGAGTTTACATTAGTCATACTTGTCACAGGCTTTGATTCAAAAGATCGGATACCTAGATGTATAAACTGTCTTGCGTGTATGCCAGACGTTCTGCACTTTTGTCTTTGCATATATATATGGTATGACCTGTTCGCTTGCAATACGAACAAAAGTATAAATGCGTACTTGTGCCAGCTTTACCACCACTATTCCCAAAGTTATCACCAGAGGAGGACCGTACATAAAAGTTAACCTTGTCTACCTTGCCTAACTGTTACCTTTTCAAAAGAGTGTAAGAATCTGCTATTTGTGCTGCTTCAAGGAGACCAGTTTCACCTCTCTCTTGTGTGTGTTCTTTTTACCTCCTCTAAAATAAGATCTTTTAATTGTGAGAAACACTTAGTTGAAGTAGCATCCAGCCATTTGTTAGTGAAAAATTCAGCAAAGTACTTTTGTCAGGTGTGATTGCATAATCATTAAGAATAGACTGTTTTACAGCTTCATAATCATCAATGCAATTAAGCTTAATTTCGGTTTGGAGAAGCTAGGTCGACTCAGTACGGGGCCATTTGAAATGTTCAGCAGTTTTCTCAAAGTGACGGAATGGGCCATCAGGATCCTTTTCAAAAATTAAGGAACAGGTTAAAAATTCTCAGCCAAATTAAATGATTCATTAAGGGCATTAATCGCCTGTGCCACTTCATTTAGCGTCTAGTTTTCTTTCTTCTAATTCATGTTTAGCTATTTCTATTTGAAATAATTGCAGGAATGCTTGCTAATAATTCCTCTTTCATATAGCAGAAGCTGATATGGAACAAAAAACTTTTAACGACGTACTGACACCCGAGTTAGATTATGGCTCAAGAATGCCATGAATGAACCAGACAAATTCTCAGCACGTTGACTTGCTTGGCCTAACTAGGAGAGAGCGAGAAAGGGGGCACGGGAGTAATGTCGACGGATGACTCTTATTCTCCTTCATTAACACTGCACTGATCAACCTTATCAAAAAGGTGATGGTAGAATGATAAGATACGGCGAGCGCATATTTGTATAACTCGTCGCTACGAGAAGCAAATTTACGGTATTGATTAACTCATGAGAAGATCCGGATATTCTACGTCAGTAGAATTCTCTGTTCCTGGTCGGACTGGCGCCTTCTGATAAAACGTGATTACAGATGCCCTGGCTAACCTAGCTACTATGCATGGCACGGGGAACCGGCGTTCTTTCTGCAGGATTACAGGTCAAGCAAGAAGGGAGTGATCAGATCCAGGTACGCCATGACTCATTTAGCAGGAATACTATCTCAGTGGAAGACACTTATACGTTTAAACAAAATTTATAGTACTATGAATTATCTTGACACACCTGCGATGAAATCAACAATCAAAAATACAAAGCAATATTTTGATGACGTTTGAGGGAAAAAATAATATCCCGGACGCTTGTAGTTCAATGAATAGATTTAGTCTTAGGGTAGGGGACTGACGTCACTACACACCCAGAATAAAGGTTGATGCATTAGGCTTTACCTCATTGAATTGTGATATTTCATATATTTACCAGATTGTTTATGTATATTAAAATTATTAGAATTATGCGCACACACACACACACACACACACACACACACACACACACATACACACACACACACACACACACACACACACACACACACACACACACATATATATATATGCATATATGTATGTGTGTGTGTGTGTGTGTGTGTGTGTGTGTCTGTATATGTATATGTGTATATATATATATATATATATATATATATATATATATATGTGGAAGTTTAGGAATCTTCCTTGAGTGTAAGAAAAGAAAGAAAAATCACGAGTGCTGGGCACAAGTGGAAAAAACCGTGATGACGAGACATCGTACGATGTTCGATCAGGTGATGCTGATGTCTGCAAAGGAGCGACCGACAGGCTGATCCTGGGTCGCTTCCCCAGTGGTCTGTGGGACAGGGTTCAAGAGAGATCGACGGAAGAGCCATGGCCAGAGCGTCCTTGGTGGTTATTTTGGTGAGCAGGGCTCGTCAGTTTTCATTTTAGAATTGTTAAAGAACGTTCCATCTTGTAAAATAGATTTAATGTATTTAACGAGAATATAGATTTATTGTAATCATATTGTAAAACTAAAAATAGTAAAATATATAAAACTTTAACTTTAGTTTACTCAGTACCTTCATTACAGGAATTATGATTTTAATACTTTTAAAATAATTAATTCACTTGGAGGAGATTTGTTTTCCCTGTTTTCTAATAAAACAGCGGTGGTGGCGGCGAATATAATTTAATAGAAATCTAATAACTTTATGATTTATCTAGATTTCCACAGTGGCGGCAGCGGTGATTTCCATGTCTTGCCCTCTGTCATTTCCTACCAATGTAATACTTAATTGGAACCACGGGGCGGGTTTTGTACAAATTCAAAAAAATCCTCGGAGGATAGGCATTAATCTTCTCTTTTGGTTTCAGGTGGCGCCGGGCGTAGCACCGTTTAATTTATGTTTTCTGAAGTGCCCCCTATTTTTCTGTGTTTTTAACATGAGTAATAATACTTATAAGTTTAGTAGAGGTAGTTTTTAATTTGCCTGCACTTATAGAGTACGTAATGATTAACAATATTTATACATTGTATAGATATAGGACTATATTGACATTTAAGCTGAGATATATATATAAATTTTTATTATCTTATTTTAGCTTTAGTATAGTTCCTATGTTGGTTTTGATTGATAGCTTATATGTTAACTTGATATATTCCCTTACAGAGCTAACAATACTCCTTAAGGCATATCAATAGCATGTTTAATTTTTTTTTTTGTGCTTGATTCACTTGTTCCCTTTTACTAGGTAGAATCTGTCACTGTAGTATATTAATGAATAAGTTTTACTTGTCCGTTTGGGTTTGCAACATGTTCTGATACACTTAAGTATTAAGTACTAGCAATTTTTTTCTCATTATTATAGTAAAGTGAAATGAGAAGTAGTGATGTTTGCTATTGGAGTGTGAAGGTAGGAGAGCGGGGCGGTGGAAGCGAGAGGTGCTAGGTCAGCATAGTTCAGCACTACGTAGACATAACAATCTTTGTTTTCACCCGTCGTTCGCCTTCGTGTGATGACGTCTCATTATAACGTCATAACCCCCACTCCTGACGTCACGGGCCTCCCCACATGTGAGTCGCGTTAGGGCAGATGTCAACTGCGAAAATTTTCCCGGGGAAAATTGCTACGCGCCGACCTTGCCTGTCAGCGGCCTTGTGAGCGGGGGTTACCATATGTTTCTTTACCGAATGATTTTCTTTATTTTCGCTGGGCGATGTGTATCGTATTTTCATGTTTTTATATATTTGGTATCATAGTATAATGATATTAAGATAAATGGATAATTCAAGGTATAGTACTTTGCTAAATAAATTTGTTGAAGATTTTTTGTGTTTCGTAGTTAAATCTACCGTGACACCTAAATCTAGCGTTATCTCTGATCTTGAGAAAAATTTAAATTTAGTTAAGGACTCAGTAAATAGGTGGGCGATTGAGCGCGCTCCTGCATGCGGTGTTACCAGTAGTGAGGGTTTGGAGACAGTTTTGTTAAACTTGTCTTATGCCCTGTTAAAAAAGGTCGTGCAGGACCCTAAGCTTTATTCGATTGCTATTTTCGTACAAGGCTGGGTTTTTAACTGTACCGACCGTAGTTATTTCACAGAAGGGAAGCGTAAGGATGCTGAGGAAAAGACAACAGGGTTAGCCATAGGGAAAGAAGAAAAAACAATGTTTAATCCAGGCGTAAAGGAGACCCAGGGGGCCTCCGGGGCGAAGGAGGAAAATGTCCAGGGGACATCGACTACCCAGCCGCCTCTTGATCTCAGGCATGTAGTGTTCAATGAGGAGAGAAAAAGACATCCTATAAGTGAGGTAGAACACCGCCTTCCTTTCTATGAAGGGAAGTGTCCTAAGACAAAGGGTGCCATAACAAATCTTGATGAATGGATAAAGCGTGTAGAAGATTTAACTCATAACGAAGTGTGGAATGATGATGGAAAGATTCGCCTTGCACTACGTCGCCTTAGAGACGATGTATTAGGAACATATGAAGCGTGGTATACAAGAGCTAAAGATGTCAATTATAGCTGGAGTTCCTTGGCGGACGAACTTAGAATGGTTCATGATGCCGTTACCCGCACCAGAACCGCGCTAGATATGTTTCTAGGTGCCAGGAGAGAGGTAAATGAGTGTCTTGAAGCTTATTTCAACAAATTGCGAATAGCGGCCGAACAAGTTAAGAGACAAGATAAAGAGTTTGCTCCTCTTGTGGAGAACATGATAGGTATTGTCTTTGCCAGGGAACTTTCAGAGGAGTTTTTTGATGCTTGTCCAGGGCTTATGAAGACGAAGGATTGCCGAATTTTTTCCAAGAGTACAGGATTTGGGCTAAACTAAATAAAGCTACTGATTATCGGAGGGCACCGGTAAAGGAGGAGACTCTAAAAAAAGGAGTAATAAGGGCGACTAATAAGGAGGGGAGCAGGTTCCCTAAAAAAGATGGGTATGTTGACGGTAAAAAGGCAGAAAGTCGAATTGATACATTTACACCGGAAGTGTTAAACAAGCAGGTCAGTGTTAGAAATAAACCGGTGGATAAAACAGAAGGTGGAAGGACAGACATAAGCTTAAAGAGGAATGTGACAATTGATGATTCTGTGACTTGTGGTTACTGTCAAAGGCGTGGCCACGGAACTGATAATTGCCAGTTGTTGACAGCTCGCATAGCAAGCTCTAGTGCTCATATGGGAAGGGGTCGTGGCAGACCTACTATGATATGTGGATATTGTCAGAAGACAGGACATACCATGGATAGATGTTTCTTGTTTGATCAGAAGTTAAGAGGAGAGTCAGGAACACGCCAAAATATGGAGGCTGAGACTAAATGTTTTAAATGTGGGAAAATTGGCCATTTCGCGAGAAATTGTCCAGAGTCTTGGAGGTCAAAAGCTCTTTCAAAAAACGAGTAAATACAAAGGGGGTTTCAGTCCTTCCTAAAGTTGCCCCTGTTTTGCAGGATAAGGCAAGGAAACATAGTCAGGATAGTAGAGAGGTTGTTGAGATCCTGTCCCTGGGGGATAGTGAAGGGATGCTGTTATTTGATGTTTATCTTGGGGATAAGTGCATTACAGCACTATTCGACACAGGAGCAGATGTTTCCTTAGTACATAGTGAAGTGCTGAAAGAGCTACGTATGCCCTGTAAGCAGGTTAGGAGATCTGTTTTTTGGGGGGATGGGTCTTTCCTAAATCACAGAGGGGAGATAGATCTCACTTTTAATGTAGGTATGATAAAGACTTCATTTGTGTTCTTGGTGGTGGATACCTGGGGTTTACCATGCCAGATGCTGATAGGAAACGACTTTGCGGACACAAATCGGGTTGTATATACATCATGCCCTACTACCTTGTCCATTAACGGTCAAGATGTGCAGGTTGAACGTAGCAATAAAAAAATCTGTCGCTGCCATGGCAACCGTAGGTCTGAAGGGACGCTGGAGGACCATGACGGGGAAAGCTGCAGGGGCCCCTGTGAAGTTTTCCCGCCTGGGAGACGTGGATTTAAATTATGCTACGGATGTGTGCTCTATAGATAACAGGTTTATTGATGAGAATATTACTGTAGTTTATAGCGGGGCTATAGATGAGGATGCAGTTGAGAATAATAAGGTTATTGATGAGAATATTACTGTAGTTTATAGCGGGGCTATAGATGAGGATGCAGTTGACAATAACAGGTTTTTTGATGAGAATATTACTGTAGTTTATAGCGGTGCTATAGATGAGGATGCAGTTGACAATAATAGGGTTATTGATGAGAATATTACTGTAGTTTATAGCGGTGCTATAGATGAGGATGCAGTTGACAATAATAGGGTTATTGATGAGAATATTACTGTAGTTTATAGCGGTGCTATAGATGAGGATGCAGTTGACAATAACAGGTTTTTTGATGAGAATATTACTGTAGTTTATAGCGGTGCTATAGATGAGGATGCAGTTGACAATAATAGGGTTATTGATGAGAATATTACTGTAGTTTATAGCGGGGCTATAGATGAGGATGCAGTTGACAATAACAGTTTTTTTGATGAGAATATTACTGTAGTTTGTAGCGGGGCTATAGAAGAGGATGCAGTTGACAATAACAGGTTTTTTGATGAGAATATTACTGTAGATTATAGCGGGGCTATAGATGAGGATGCAGTTGACAACAACAGGTTTATTGATGAGAATATTACTGTAGATTATGGCGGGGCTATAAATGAGGATGCAGTTGACAATAACAGGTTTTTTGATGAAAATATTACTGTAGATTATAGCGGGGCTATAGATGAGGATGCAGTTGACAATAACAGGGTTATTCATGAGAATATTACTGTAGTTTATAGCGGGGCTATTGGTGAGAAGGTTACAAAAGATAGTGGCGGGGCTACTACTAATGATGTTTTTTCCAGTGGAGGATCTAATAATAGATGTAGATTCGTGTGGATCTTTTTGTGTTTTACTCAAGGACATTAGTATAAATGATTTAAATGGATCAAATATGTTGTTTATTCCTCGAAAGGATTTAAAGATATGCTTAATGGAAGGCATAGTCACTCCTATTCCGTCATCAGATAGTGTCACGAAGTGGTTTCGGATACCATTTAAGAACGAGGGGAATAGAGTAGTTGAAATTTGGCAGAATACGACTGTGGGAGAACTAGCGAAACTAGTAGACATGTCTCATGGTGAAGCCAGAAGACAGGTAGTAGCAGGTGTTAAGAGCAACAGAAATAAAACTTGTAGATTATTAGAGGAACTAGACAAAATATTTGAACGAGGTTCAGAAGAGCACGGGGTGCTGGTAGACTTGGTTTGGGATTTCCCTAAGGTTTTTAGTCTAGATGAGGATCCTTTACCTATTTCGAATGAATTCTTCCACGAAATAAGGGCTGTGGGACCTCCAGTTTACAAAAAACCCTATCCCATCCCATTGAAACACAGAGACGAGATTAGGACTCAGATTGACTCTATGTTGAGGGAAGGGATTATACAACCTTCACGTTCTCCTTACAATGCACCACTGGTGCCAGTACGAAAGAGAGATGGGGGGTTGAGGTTGTGTCTTGACTTTAGAGCTCTTAAGAAATGTATAGAGGATGACCGATACCCTTTGCCTAACATAGATTCTATCCTGCAAAGGCTAGGTAGGAGTCGTTTCTTCTCGTGTTTAGATCTCAGGCAGGGATATCATCAGATACCCCTGACCCCCGCTAGTCGAGAGAAAACGGCATTTTCCACTATGGATGGCCACTATGAATTTATAAGGTTGCCATTCGGGCTGAAAGACGCACTTTCTGCTTTCCAGAGGATCATTAATCAGGTCCTGTCTGGTCTGATTGGGGATATAGGTTTTGTTTATTTAGACGACATTGTAGTTTTGGGAGACACATGGGAAAATCACTGTAATAATGTGAGACGAGTTTTAGGTCGTCTTCAGCAGAGTAATCTCTCTCTCAAACTTACTAAATGTTCGTTTTTTAAGTCAGAAGTTGAGTATCTTGGACATGTGATTAGTGAAAATGGTATTAAGCCACAAAAGAAAAAGATTGAAGCAATGGAGGGATACCCACAACCTATAAATTTGAAAGAGCTCCAGGCGTTTCTCGGTGCGGCTAACTACTATCGCAAATTTATAAGTAATTTTGCAGACATATCGCGACCGTTAATTGACTTAACCAGAGGCTGTACGACTAAAGATGGGAAAACGAAACTAGCGTGGACACAGGAAGCATTGGATGCATTTCACAAGTTGCGTACAGTCTTGTCTGAGGATATAGTGTTAAAGTTCCCAGATTTTTCCCGTCCATTTGTATTAGTTACAGATGCAAGTAACACAGCCATTGGGGGAGCTCTCCAACAGGAGGATGATAATGGGACCCTTAGACCATTGTCTTACTTCAGTCGACAATTAAAGGGTGCCGAGTTAAATTATTCTACTGTAGAAAGAGAGGCATTGGCCATAGTATACGGACTAAAGATAAACAGAACACTGATTCAGGGTTTTCCAGTAATAGTTCATTCAGACCATAGGCCTCTTCGTTATCTTTTTTCTAGTAAAGATGGAAATGAAAGACTAGCCAGATGGCGTATGTCAGTAGCAGAGTTTGATATTTGCGTAGAGTACTGGCCGGGCAAGGACAATCATTTAGCAGATGCGCTATCGCGGATCAGAGCAGCTGATCACCCGATAGACGATTTAGTTGTCGGTGTTGTTACTCGCCGAGCTACTACATCTTATAAAGGGATAAATCGGCCTGATAGTCCGAGGTTAGAAATGGTAGATAGCAGTGACATTAGTTCACCAGAGACCATTGACATATGGGGACTAGATAGTTTACGAAATGCACAAGATGAAGACCCACTATGGGGTAGAGTAAAACAATATTTACGAGGTGAATGTAACCTCACTATAGATGAGTTTAAAGAGATTTCAAGGAAAATCGAGAATTATCAGGTACGACCAGATGGGATATTATATAATGTTTTAGATAAGTCTTTTAGAAAGGTTTTTCGAGTAGTGGTACCAAAGTTGTATCAGAGTACAGCTTTAAGGTTAGCTCATTCGATTCCTGTTGCAGGGCATGGGGGTGTTTTGGTAACCTTAAAGAGATTGGAATTATTTGCATTTTTTCCAAACATGAAGAAAATAGTAAAGGAATATTGTTCGTCCTGCGACATATGTTTACGCTGTAAGCCAGGCAAACATATCCCTGTTCCTCTCTTGAGATATCCTGAAGTTTCAAGGCCTTTTGAGCGTGTCCATATGGATATAGTGGGTCCGTATCCGGAATCTGAAGGTTTTCGTTATATTCTTACAGTAGTAGATGCTTTGACAAAATACCTTGTTGCAATTCCGTTAAATCTAAGGATTCATTAGAAGTCGCGAAGGCATTTATGAATGGCTTCATTTACAAAGAGGGGACTCCGCGTCAAATCATTTCTGATGGGGGAGGGGAG
>NC_061821.1:15638434-15640934 GCF_019202785.1 Penaeus chinensis | reverse complement strand
ATATAAAATATGATAATAGTGATAATGGTGGTAATGATTATGATAATTATAATAATAATAATAATAACAATAATAATAGTAATAATAGTAATGACAATAATAATGATAGTAATGGCAATAACAATAGTAATAATAATAATGAAACTAATAATAATGATAATAATAATCATGTTAATAAATAATAACAATAACAATGATTATAATAATGATGATAATAATAATGATAGCAATAATAATAATGATAATGATAACAATAATGATCATAATAATAATAATAATGATAATAATAATAATAATGATGATAATAATGATAATAATAATAATAATAATAATGATAATAATAATATTACTAATAATAATGATAATTATGATAATGATAATGATAATGATAATAAAAATGGTAATAATAATAATAACAATAATAATAATGATAATAGTAATAATAATGATAATGATAATAATAATGTTAATAATAATAATGGTAATAATAACAATAATTATAATAACAACAGTATTAATAACAATAATAATATAAACAATAATAATAATAATAATAATAATAATAATAATAATAATAATAATAATAATAATAATAATAATATTAATAGTAATAATGATGATAATCATAATAATGATGATAATAATAATAATGATAATAACAGTTTTAATAACAATAATGATAATAATATTATAATGATAGTAATAGTGACAAAAGTAATAATGATGACAATGATATTGATAATAATGGTAATGATAATTATGATAATAATGATAATAATAATAATGATATTAATAATAATAATAATAATAATAATAATAATAATAATAATTGTAATGGTAATTATAGTAATTATAATAATAATAATAATAATGATAATGATAATAATAATAATAATGATAATAATAATATCACTAATAATAATATCAATAACAATAATGGTGATGATAATAAATGATAATGACAATTATGATAATAATGATAATAATGATGATGATGATGATAATAATAACAACAATTATAATGATAATAATAGTAATAATAATAATGATACTAATGATAATGCTAATGATGATGATAATAATGATAACAATGATAATAATAATAATAATAATAATAATAATAATAATAATAATAATAAAAATAATAATAATAATAAAGATAATTATAATAATATTTGTAATGATAATGATAATGAAAATAATAATAACAATGATAAGGATTGACAGTGATGATTGTAATGAAATAACCATGATATTTATATAAATAATGATTGTAATAATAATAATGATAATGATAATACAAGAATAATGATAATAGCAACGATATTAATGATAATAGTAAGAAGTATATGAACAATAGAAATAATCAGAAGAATAATGTTAACGATAACAATAACAGTTTTGATAATCTCAATTATAGTAACAATTATCGTAATAGAGATGATTATTTGCAAAATATAAAAGTAGAATAAAAGTAACAGGAATGATAACAATAAAAAGAATGAGGTAAAACATGCAGTCCCGGTTTTTATGCTCTGCAGTTTGGAAAATGTAAAACTGAAGCGATTTATTCTTGGGAACATTTGCTCCATTGACTTCAGATTTCCCTCGAGTGTTCTCTTTACGGGCCGTTATCTCTCTCGCTCTCCCTCCTCTCTCCTTCTTCATCTCTCTTTCTCTCTTCCTCTTCCTCTTTCTCTCGCTCTTTCTTTCTTCCTCTTCCTCTCTTTCTCTGTATTTCTCTCTCTGTTTCACGCTCGATTCCTTCCTTTCTCCCTCCCTCCCTCCTTCTGTCTCTGTCTCTCTCTCTCTCTCTCTCTCTCTCTCTCTCTCTCTCTCTCTCTCTCTCTCTCTCTCTCTCTCTCTGTCTTTCATACTTTCTTTCTTTATACATATATATATATATATATATATATATATATATATATATATATATATATATATACATATTTATATGAATATATGCAGATACACATACATATATATATATATATATATATATATATATATATATATATACATATATACACACACACACACACACACACACACACACACACATACACACACACACACACACACACACACACACACACACACACACACACACACACATACACACACACACACACATATACATCAATATCTGTCTCCCTCTCCCTCCCTCCATTCCTGCAATCCTCCCTTTCTCTCTCTTTCTATCCTTCTCTCTATCCATCAGGTTTAATATAACATTTTTGGTCTGTCGGTCTAAAGGCTACCTAAAAGCAGGAACAACATTAAAGTTATGAAATGTAAACTCATGATACACGAATAAGAATAGAAAGTCATCTAGTGCATAGATTAAAACTGTTGTTAAAAAGTTAGGCGCGATCTTTGATAGAGAGAGGCCCTGGACCGAGGAACTGCGAGACTGTTCTCCTGGATAGCGGCGTAGGTCATTCACAAGAGAGATCTACGAGAGGCCGAGAGCCAAGGCACTTTGGGATATGTGGCCTTA
>NC_061821.1:15590934-15593434 GCF_019202785.1 Penaeus chinensis | reverse complement strand
AAAAAAAAAAAAAAAAACATCCTCTGGGCGTTTGTTGAAGGAAACACACAGAAATGGCGTATTTCTAATCGTTTGTATTTTTACTTCTGGAATGTTGATGACTTTAGAGTACAGAAAGCTCCAAGAAAGAAAAATCGCTGCTACTCCAACTTTCGTCAAGTTTAGAGATCAATAGAGCCGGGAGACGCGAGACAAATGTATCCAATTTAGGCAGTTGTTTCTCTCACTGTACAAACGGACGTGCCCTGAGAGCTAACCATTTCATCTTTGTTCCTGTTAAAGAGAAACAGTACGAACTTTGAACCACACACACATGTGATAAGGTATGAATGGGAATGAATATCTTCAAAATGCAAGAGATGTAATTGACCCGTTTCGCTATATCTTCGTCAGAAATACATGTATTTCTGACGAAGATTTAATCGAAACCGGTCAAAGACATCTACTGTATTGTGAAGATATTTATTCTCATTCATACCTTTTCTACATTTGTTAACATGATATACGGTTCATCCACACACATATACAAAACGTTCATATTTATATTCTTTACTTATGTGAAACCAAAATCATTTCAGCCTTTGCTTACCTTTAGTGATGATGCAACAACTCGAGCCTATCGTTGCAAGAGAAATGAGGGATTTTTTTCTGCAAGTGTTGCATATACTTTTCTTTCCAGAAGGCTGATCTTACGAGAATGCTTGGCGTGGGAAGAGATTCCTTTTAAACTGTACATCTAATTGTCCACAGCTTGGTAGGTCGTTAAGACAATTTCTTGTGACAATCTTCATACAGCTGTTATTCTTAAGCTACGTTCAATCAGCGGCTTATGATATCGCAATGTTTTCTATAGCTGTACTTCTTGTGATAGAGTGGATATACTTCCTAGGGCTGATGCAATGATTTGCTGGATTTACCACGTTCTCTCTTTGAGGATAAGCTATTTCTAAGTGAATAACGAAATACGTTTTTTTTTTTTTTTTTTTTTTTTTTTTGTCAGGTGTACCAAAGATATAAAAAGAAACGAAATGTTGAAATAGCCTAATTGAACAACATAAAAAAAAAATAATTACGGTAACAATAATAATAAGAATAAGAATAATAACAGAACAAAGGAAAACAACAGCAACAAAAATAATGATGGTAATAATTTTTTAAATGCTTCTAAAAAAAAAAAAAAAAAAAAAAAAAAAAAAATAGAAACCTTTAGAATGAGGTCATTTGCCAGGGAGATAATTCAGACTGTAAAGACCACGTACGTTACGCAAATATTTTCAGCGTACCAACATTTTTAACATTATTTCAACTTTTTAATCCCACAAGGTATTCGCCGCTAATGACATGAGCTGTTGACGCGGCAGATGCTTTTAAATAATCAATTAATCACTGAAGAATGACAGCGATAAAATAAAGCCACGCGTCATTTTAGGTAAAAATACATCACCAGAGGTTGCATTTTCTGTTTGTAAATGAGCATCAGATTGTTCATTATCAGACATGTTCAATGACCACGGATTCATTATCATTTTTACCATTATTGTTGTTGTTATTGTTAATGTTATTGTTGTTGTTGTTATTGTTGTTGTTTTTATTGTTATTGTTGTTGTTTTTATTGTTATTGTTGTTGTTTTTATTGTTATTGTTGTTGTTGTTGTTGTTGCTGCTGCTGTTGTTGTTGTTGTTGTTGCTGTTGTTGTTGCTGTTGTTGTTGTTGCTGTTGTTGTCGTTGCTGTTGTTGTTGTTGCTGCTGTTGTTGTTGTTGTTGTTGTTGTTATTGTTGTTCTTGCTGTTATTATTATTATCATTGTTATTATTATTGATGTTGTTTTTATCAGTATTATTATTACCACTGCTACTACTTCAACTACTATTAGAAATGGCTAATATTCTGTCAATACAAAAAAGATAAAAAAAATAAAATAAAAACACAAAAGTGAAATGCAATGCCAAGGAAATTTGTCCTTCATCGAGAAATTCTCTGTCCTTTTATGCATTTTGCTGTTGCATGTATGTATTCTAAACTGTTAGTTCTTTATTAACCATTAGGATAATATGAAGGATAATGTGTGTTTTGCCAAATATGAATTTAGAGGAAATGGCAACGTTGCAGGTGAGTCATACACACTTCAAAATATTGACATGATAGTGACTAAATTTCCAAACTTTTTCAGTAGGCATTTCTTTTTTGAGCAATTCACTGAGTTTTCTTCCTCAAAAAGACATTGCCTTATTCTGTCACAGAGTTGTGACTGAAATAAAAGTCCCAGAGATGTTACATTTTGCTTGATAAAGACATAAAGATAAGATAAAGAGATGCTACACATTACTTGATAAAGAGATAAAGATAAGATAAAGAGATGTTACATATTTTTTGATAAAGCTATGGACACCTTTTTGCTTAAACTGAGGCGACTGTAGACAGGGTTATCACATGCGTATATTGTTAATTCTTCACATGATTAAACTCAGCCGTACGATAATGAGGTTAATCCTATTTTAT
>NC_061821.1:15558434-15560934 GCF_019202785.1 Penaeus chinensis | reverse complement strand
CTTTTCTTATACGGGAGTCCGTGGTAGATCTTGGAAATGATGAGGTCTTATTCTATTCAATACAGGGCAATCTAGGATGTAATGAAGGAGAGGTTCTTCAACAATATCTTCACAATGTATACATGTCTTTGGGACTCGGAATTGGATCTCCTAATTGCACCTGTAGCCTAGTCTGAGTCTATGGATAATAACAGCTTCTCGTCTTGACATAGATTTTGACAGTAATCAGTGGTAATATGATACCACTTTGTTGATATAGAACCCAGACTTGGTGTTGTATACTGTATATTTCATGGGCAGTATCTCGGGCACGTGTTTTGATTCTGCTGAGACTGGGCTTGATGATCTTTATATGCTCTTGACGTAGTATACATTTAGCGGGTTTATCAGCTGTCTCATCACCGTGTAACCCATCCACATGAAGGTTACTTGCTTCCCCTGGTCTGCTAGTTGATTCAACTTGAAGAGGACAGAAGTAATCAGAGATACATCG
The DNA here is from genome assembly GCF_019202785.1 of Penaeus chinensis. Lineage (NCBI taxonomy): Eukaryota > Metazoa > Arthropoda > Malacostraca > Decapoda > Penaeidae > Penaeus > Penaeus chinensis. Next base: position 15,560,441 of record NC_061821.1, on the reverse strand, counting down.
TCTGATACAGAGTCTTGCTGCAAGACATAGATTGCTGATAGAGAGTCAGTTAATATATAGATGATTCTCCTCTAGGAGAAGAGCGTAGGTTAATGGTCCTTTGATGACGTACAATTCTGCCTATATGGAAGATGAACCATTACTTATTCTGCTGTTGAAAACAAGATCTTTATGTGCAAAAGCAGAACACGCTCTGTTGGTTTGCTGGTCTACGGATCCATCTGTGTATATTAATGCAAGATCGCGTTCTTGTTCAAGGTTGTTTATTCGACATTCTAGATTTCTAACATCTGTGGGAGAGGACTGAGCTTTAGATCTTGTGAGACTGTTTGTGATGAAAGAAGCCACAGGAGGATGCCAGGGTTTAGGTGAGGAGTAGGCATGGTGTGATTTGTCCACTCCCTTTTCTTTAATAACTTGCAAGAGATTTAGTTCCTCTAAGGAATTAAAGACTCCTTCATGGAAGGTTTTGAAGAGGAAAATCCTGTAGATAAAAAATTATGTTGCATAGAGTGGAGTCTGTGTTGGAGTAGGACTTGGGCTGGAGTAAGGTTGTAGGACATAGCACTGTAGTCAATGATTGAGCGGATTCCATGGATGTAAAACGTATAAGTGGGTGTTGTGTCAATCTATCCGTGGGAAACCCGTGAGGGTAACCCTCTAAGACCATTTTGGTCTTTTTTGGAGGGGGCTGTAAGGGTGGAGATTGATATTCTTTCCTGAACTTAGTACAGAGGTATTCGCCAAGATCTGGAATATGACTTCATTCTTAGCTTGCAGAATGAAGTTCTCTATATTTGAGACAGATCAGAAGGTGTATCAGAGACGTCAGTCCTTTGTAGAGTGCAGTTAGTCTCACTTTCTTGGAGTATAACTGTAGAGGTGTCCATATCTTCAGTTGCTGTCTCTGGTGGAGCTCCCTTATTTAGGACTTTTGAGGTTGAGCTGTACCAGAAGAGCTCCCTTTAGGGGCTTTCTTAGCCTTGACCATGATGGCGTGGACAGCTAGGATGGCACACTTCCCCTACACAAATCCTCTCCACTACCTTTTACAAAAGGAGAAGAAACCTAACCCTAAAGCCAGAAACCCTTCTCCTAAGCTTAAAGCAGCCATCTTATGCCCCCCCTCCCCACCTCGTGGCACTGCCCGCGGGGTTCACCTTCGCTCAAGGTGGGAACTCTAAGTTGGAAGTGGCCAAGACAAACAACAAAAACAAGTGCATCCAACACCTCATCCCTGAGGTGAAAGGAAGATAGAGACTGTCAAAAGAAAGGCTGAGAAGGTAGTGCTGGCTCCTGAGACAGGGTGACTACGCTGAAGAGTTAGTGATGGTTCCCAAGGAAGGGCAACCACACTGAAGAAGGGAGTGCTGGGGATCCTTACCAACGAAAATGAATGCAAAGTAGCGATGGTTCCCAATGAAGGGAAACTGCGCTGAGCGATTGAGTCAGTTACTTACTAATTAGCAGCAAATAGTTTGCCTTTAAGTCGAAGAGGTCTGCTTCCGACCTGTCACTCAAACCAACCCATAATTGGAACAAAGCCTCTGATGCTAGCAAAGTCTGGGTATCAGAGCCGATCGGAGACCTACAATAAGAGAAGAAACTTTCAACGCAGAGGTCGTTAGTTATAGCTCCAGTGAATATCAATTTCAGTGCCAAAATACACGGAAGTAGGGTCATTGTGCCGCTGCTATTGACCGCCTGTTTTGATTACTGTATTTCGGCGTATAAGTCGATATATGAAGCCTAAAAAATATATTTAAAACTAGGGGTCAACTTGTACGTCGAATATAAAATGTGAACCTTTCCTGCTGAGGGCCAAACAAGGGAAACAGCCTGCTTAACACTTGCACAACACTTCCCATAACTCTCGCAGCCTACCACAATTATTTCGTATTGAAGCTCGTGTAGAGTTTGTGATATTAATGACTTCACTCTTAGGGTAGGTTAGGTTCATTAAAGTTAGGCCAGGCTAGTTTACTCTGTGTTAGTGTCGTAACCCAT
>NC_061821.1:15539658-15550834 GCF_019202785.1 Penaeus chinensis | reverse complement strand
ATACATATGTATACATATATCCATATAAATATGTATTTACGCACTAATATATCATAAACATTTATATAGTTATACATACATTTGTATGTATATTTATCTATACATATATACAGTAAAGATATATATATGCATATATACATATGTATATATACCTTATATATATTAAATGTATCTCGTCCTTAGTTCTTGTGGATCGATCTCTCCTCTGTCTCTTTCTCTTCTCCTTTTCTTTCTCTGTATTCTGCTTCGTTCTCTCCCTCCCTCTCACTCTTTCTCTCTGTCTCTGTATCACTTTCTGTGTTTCACAAGGTCTGAGGTACTTATTGCCACTGCTGTCCACCAATTTGTCAGGCCTGTGTTGGTTAAACGCTCGGTCCGTTTGTATGTACACATACATATACATACATTTATAAGTATAGATATAAATATATATACAATATATCTATATATATCTATATTCACATACATATACTTTATATATATATATATATATATATATATATATACACATATGTATATATTCACGCATATATATGTACTCTATATATATTTATATTTAAATTTATATATAAAAAATAAGCATTTCTATATGGAATGCATGTTCAATATACATATATGTAAATACATGTGTATATGTATATAAACTGCATACATACATATGTGTGCAGTATATATACTGTGCATATACATATGTATATGTATAGGTATGCATATTAATATGTATAAATACATATAAACATACACTATATATATATTGTTACATTAGCTTTAGCCCCTGAGCAGTGACACCCTCTGACCAAGGATAGGGTGGTAACAAATACCCATTAAGTAAGAGTATGAGATTATCCTTAAGCTTCATGTAGATGTCTAAGCGTTTTTTTGGGTTTTCTTTAAGTTCTCTCTGAATTTCTAATTTTCTCATTTGAAACTCATTATCAATTTCAAGTTCTTTCAATCTAATCATATGCGTATGTTCATGCCACACGTTCCCTGTATCTTCAACATGATTTAAAGCAGATATATCGAACATATCATTCTCAACCATATACTTAATTATTTCATTCCTGATTTCATTCTTTCTCATACCAACTCTCTCACTAATTCTGAAATATTCAGCAACTTTTAACAAATCGCTTTTACGCAGCTCAATCATTATTTCCACTGATGGTGACTGAACAAACTCGCTTACATCAAAAGTCATTTTAGTAGATCTTGCTTCTCCTTTACCAATACTAAAACACCTAACACTCAAATGCGAAAGTATCCCGGTCAGGCCCCCAATTTTGTTACATTAGCTTTAGCCCTTGAGCAATGACACCCTCTGACCAAGGACAGGGTGGTAAGAAATTCCCATTCATTAGGAGTATGAGATTATTCTTAAGCTTAATGTAGGTGTCAAAACGTTTTTTTAGGTAAATATAGAAGCACGAGCTCATTTCTTATCTCATTTCATTTGAGAAGTCATCAGTTTATTAACTCCATAATTCCTGTTTCATATTTAATTAGTTCATGCTCTAGTATGCTTTGAGTTATTCGAAGGTCACAGGTACTGATGCATAATTACTTTAAGGATGTAAGGGAGAAGCAGAAAGTCACTATTCATCTTAACACTATATTTACATTAACCATCACCACATCATCGAAAGTATTCAGCACGCTCACCATCATTAACACACTTATGTGACAAATCGATAAACAGAATGAATATATGTATATACAGATAATGAGTATATAGATAGGGAACCTATAAAAGACAAGATGATAGATAAGCGAACCACAACCGGCTCCTCCCGACCACCGACCAGCGCTCGCCAGCTCGTTCCCTCAGATGTCTAAGTATGTCCTGAGCTCCTTCCCCGTTATTCACCACACAATGAAGAAGGGTCGAACCATGTACTGTGAACCGTGAATCTGAATCCGACTAAGTATACACTATTCGAACACCAGTTTCCTAAAGCTACGTCTTGCAAAGTAAAAGTCCATAGTCGGGTAAGGAGACTAGCGCAGGTCGATGCTCAGGAAACAAACGTGGTTATCATCATCTCCAGCATTACCACACCTCCCTCCTTAAAAGAAAAAAACATTATGAGACTTTTTTTTTTTTTTACACAATACATATCAAATACACTGTAGGTTAAGTTATTTTAATATTCAGTACATAACTGAATCATTAAAATGTAATAACATGTTAATCTTTACTAAAACTTACAAACAGGGTAAACAAAAGAAAACGATACATTGACAAAATATTTCACCATGAAATAATATCACATGGTAATACCATTAACATGTTCTCACTGACATCTGTGAACAACACAAAATTAGTACAACTCACAACAAACATTACGAAAGGTAGTGATATGATGATTTACAAACATTAGATATTTGATTTCTAGACAGAACATCAGCAATTACATTTTATTTGCCTTTTATATGGTGGATATCAAGGTTATATTTCTGTAACTCTAACCTCCACCTCATTATTTTTTTGTTCTTAAAGCTCATCCTGGATAAGAAAGGAACTGTGGTCTGTGTAAACCTTAAGGGAATGCGAGGCAGGATAGACATACACTTCAAAATGCCTGAGTGCTAGAAGGAGTTTTTTTTTTTCACAGTGGAGTAGTTTTTCTGATGTTCATCAAATGTCTTTGAAAAGAAACATACAGGATGATCCGGACCTTTACCATTAGCTTGACACAAAACCGCTTCCCCGATATCACTTGCATCTATATACAATGTAAACCGTCGATTCCGACCATTTGAATTTTACCTTTTCCTTTAATAAGTCTGTCAGTGGGGCTACAACATCCGAAAAGTTCTTACAGAATCTGCAGTAATACCCTGCCATGCCAAGAAACCCCATCACGTCTTATTTTGTTTTTAGCACAGGATAGTTATCGATTGCCTCGATCTTTCCACTCAAAGGGCTAACTTGCCCCTGACCAACAGTATAGCCTAAGTAAGTAACCTTGGCCTGAGCAAAATCACTTCTGGCGAGGTTTACCCTCAAGTTTGCCGCAGTTAGCCTATCAAAGAGCTCCCGAAGCTTAGCTACATGATATTTCCTGATATTTGTATATATAATGACATCATCAAGGTAGGCTTTACATCCATCAATTCCAGCCATTATATTGTTAATTAGCCTCTGGAAAGTTGCAGTGGCTGTTCGAAGACTGAACGGGAGGACACAATACTGATAAAGCCCATCGGGTGCAGAGATGCGTTTCGCCCGTTCTGTGAGAGGAATCTGCCAATAGCCCTTCAACAAATCAATTTTGGTTACAAATTCAACATTGCCTACTAGATCAATGCAATCGTCTATCCTCGGAATAGGATACTATCATCTCTAATTAATGCGCTCACATGACTGAAAACCGTACAGAAACGCATAGATCCATCTGCTTTCGGAACTAATATACAGGGAGAACTCCACTCACTCATGCTAGGCTCGATAATGCCGTTTTCTAACATATAACTTATTTCTTCCTTTAACTGATTATGTTTTAAAGGGTTGATCCTATAAGGATGTTGTTTAACAGGAGAATGACTACCAACATCAAAATCATGATAAAGATGGATTTTGCTTGGGACATTAGAGAACAAATGGGAGTATTCATGCAGCAGACTACTCAACTCATCTTGCTGAGGTTCTGACAAGTGTTTAATCTTACATGTTAAATCTTTCAAAATTTCTGAGTGAGGAACACTATCTAGAGAATCAGCATCCTTACCATTACATACTTCCACAGTATCTATAATTTCAGTCACCATGATTTCTGCATTTTCACCCTTTTTGTCACTCCTAGGAAAATCCTTACATTCGAAATAAGGCCTCATCTGATTAATGTGACACATTCGCGTCTTCTTACGTCTCCCTTGAGTTTATATAACAATTTAGGTTACTTATCTTTTTATCTGCGACATAGGGACCAAAGTACCATGCTTTTAGTGACGCCCCAGGTACGGGTAAGAAGACCAGCACTTTATCCTCTGAGGAGGAAGACCGAGGTTTATTATTCTTATCGTACCACGACTTCATGCGTGTCTGGGCCTCATTTAGGTTTACTCTTGCCAGTTCACAAGCTTTTGTTAGTCTAGATCGAAAATCCATCACATACTCAACTACTTCTCTCTCAAAAGCCTAAGTGGACCTTTTGCTTCATAGCCGAAGACAAGTTCAAAAGGACTAAATCCCAAAGACTCCTGAACGCTCTCTCTCTCTCTATTAAGTCAAAATGCTAGTCTTCTTCTAAGTTATGTTGTATGACTTTGTAATGTTTTCCATATTCAATTAATACTACAATTATTGACAAAATTGCAAGCTTCTTTAAAGTCCCGTCAATAAGATTATATGATTTTCAGTTTACCTTAAAACAGGAAAACAAAGAGAACGTGATAAAGAAAAATATATTTTTTAAGGATAATCAAATACAATATCAAAAGAAATGCTAAATAACTCTATGAAAGAGAATACTCACTCAGTAGAATGCCGAGGATTACCGTGAAACGCCTTGGTCAATGACTGCAGCTAGAACTCAAATGTTAACAACCTGTCGGCTGGTGAACAACTGAAGTATCCCGCCTTTCGGAACGCTGGCCAGGATATCCACGTGAAAATGACATTCAAAATGCAAAAAAATAAAATCCAAAAATTGTTGATACACATTCAAAACGCTTATAAAGAAGGAAAAAAATACAAAGGTATCATTTAAAATATTAATGTTTAGCATAAATGCATAAAAGTACTCATAATAAGCTTTACGAAATTTCTTTACGCAGAACAGCTGTTTCTTCGGACGAATCCATCCCTGCTCCTTTCCCGTTATTCACCATACAATGAAAAAGGGTCGAACAATGTACTGTGAACCGTGAATGTGAATCTGAATCCAACTAAGTATACACCAGTCCCCTAAAGCTACGTCTTGCAAAGTAAAAGTCCATAGTCGGGTGAGGAGACTAGCGCAGGTCCATGCTCAGGAAACAAACGTGGTTATCATCTCCAGCACTATCACAATATATATAATGTTTATATATATTATCACAAACACACCTACACAGTAACGTGTAAACAAAAATGAAAACCAAAATGGTTTCGGTTTACTATTCATCTGAAGAGGAACTCGTAAAGAGTTCGAAACATTACGATTCATATTCATTTCTTACTGTGGTTGTTTTCCTTTTCAATGTATATATATATATACATACATGTATATGAACATATATATATATATATATATATATATATATATATATATAAGTACTGTGTATGTATACATATGCAAATTCTATATATATTGTATATATATATATATATATAAACATATATCATATATATATTAAATATATATACACATATATTGTATATACGTATATATATATATATATATATATTTATATTGAATATATGTTCATATATAGCGCTATATATCTATATACATAAGTATATACATATTAAAACTGAATATATATAAATATATAACTATGAACATATGTGTACATATAAGTATATATAAATATATATCTATATACATATATATGCATACACAAAGTATATATATAAATATATGTATATATATGTACAGTTGTAGAATTATATTTCAGTACACATGCTGGGTCCCACTTTTGTACATCTGGCAACCACATCGAGGTAAACATAGCGTAAATATTATTTTTATGAATGAGGCGAAAACCCTAGGTTGTTTGTAACAAAGAGCGTGATTGGTTGAATATAAATAGCCAGTAACGAAATAAGCTATTTGATATTTCCATTTTTTTTTTTTTTTTTCAAATAACTGGTTGCAAAATGTGTAGTATTATCCTTTTTATGGAATATTTTTCAAATGTGACTTTTTTAATTGTTTATCGAAATGGCAACACCTATGGATGTAAGGCGGCATTCCGACTTTATTTGAACAGAGCAATGATATTTGCATATTGAATATAGAAAACGCCTCTATGTATGGCAACTAAATCAAATAGAAATCTGCAAATTCGCTGACAAGTTAGCAAATGTTCGAAGCAACACCATCTAGTAGCAGCTGATCGAATTGATAAAGTGAGACTTTTCACCGAAACAAAACACTTTCAATAAACAGGAAAAACTACGTTATATTCTCTGTGAGCATGTGTGCGTATGCGCGCGCGCGTGTAATAACAATAATAATGATACTACTTTTACTACTACTACTAATGACAAACAATATTGTTAAAAATAATAAAAATAAAAAGAGTAATGAATAATAAAAGTATTATTGATGATAATGATAATGATAATAATAATAATAATAATAATAATAATAATAATGATAATAATAATAATAATAATAATAATGATAATAATAATAATGATAATAATAATAATAAATAATAATAATTGAAATAGTAATAAATTAAAACAATTTATAGTAATAATGATAATGATAATAAAACATGAAAAAATGCTAATAATATGAAAGATAATAATTATAACATTAATGATAATAATGATAATACGAAGAATAAATATTGATAAGATGATAATAATTATGATAAAAAATAATAAAATTATAATGATCATATCAATAATAATGATAATGATAATAAGAAGAATAGAAACATAGTAAATAATAATAATAATAATAATGATAATAATAATAATAATAATAATAATAATAATAATAATGACAATAATAATGATAATAATAATCATAATAATAATAATAATAATGATAACAATAATAATAATAATAACAATAATAACAATAATAATAAAAATAATAGTAATAACGATAATAATAACAATAATAACAGTAATTATAAAATAATAATAATAATAATAATAATAATGATAATAATAATAATAATAGTAATAATAACAATAATAATAATAATGATAATAACAATAATAATAATAATAATAATAATAATAATAATAACAATAACAATAACAACAATAATGATAATGATAACAATAATAACAATAATAATAATAATAATAATAATAATAATAATGATAATAATTATAGTAATAGTAATAATAACAAAAATAATAATACTTAATTATGACAATGATAATAGCCATAATAACTCCATAATTATATTACAATTATAATAACAATAACAATAAAGTATAATAATCATATTGATAATAATAATCATAATAATAATATTGATAATAATGAAAAAAATAATCATAATACGAAAAAGAAGAAGAACATTAATAATAGTAATAACGATAATAGTAGTGTTTATTTGATTTTAATAATAATAATAATAATGATGATGATAACGATGATACTACTACTACTACTACTAATGTTATTTATAGTCACCATCATCATCCTCAGCATCATCAATATCATTATGAACATCATTATTATCATCATCAAAAGTAATAAAACATATCAATAATAAGAATAATAACAACAACAACAGTAATAAAACATAATGATAATAATACATATAACAACAACAAAATTATATTAATTATATTAATATTAACTATTATAATGAGAAAAGTAACGGTTATTATGATAAAAAGGATAATGAAAATAATAAGAATAATATCAACAACAACAATAAAAAATAATAACATGAACAATAATAATATGTATAACAATAATATTAACAATCATGATAATGGTAATTATTATGATAATGATTAAGATAAGAGATGATAATAATAATGATAAGGATAAAAATTATAATAATGATAGTAATAATAGTAATAACAACAACAAGAATACTAACGATGAAGCAAAAATAAAAATAACAATTATAATTATATTAAAAATAATAACATAGATAATGATAATGATACGATAAATATAAAAGTTATGATAATAACAATATATAATGATAATGATAATTATAATGACAATAATAATAATAATAATAATAATAATAACACGAAGAAAAAGAAGAACAACAACAATGATTGTTATACTACTAATAAAAGTAGTATTAATAATAAAAATACTAATAATATTTATGATAAAAATGATAATAATAATGCAATAATAATATTAACAATGGTAATGATAATAACGGTAATATTAATGACAACGATAATAACCAATATATAATTTATAACACTAATTATGATCATAAAACCTATGATGATAATGTTGATATTGATAAATGCACTAATGATAATGTTAGTTTTGATAAATGCAATAATAATAATGATTATGATAATGATGATAAAGATAATAGTAATAATAATGCCAGTTACAGTGATGAATAATAATAACAATAATGATAGTAATAGTATTAATAATATTGATAATAATGATTATAATACTTATAAAAGTGATAGTAATTATAATAATAGTTATTATAATAATGATAATGATAATGATAATAATAGTAACAATAACAATAACTATATCGATAACGATGACGATGATGATGATGGTGAAGATGATAATAGATAATAGATAATAGATAATAATAAAAGTAATAATAATAATGATAATGATAATAATAAGGATGATGATGATAATAATCATGATGATGATGATGATGATGATGATGATGATGATGATGATGATGATGATGATGATGATGATGATGATAATAATCATGATGATGATGAGGATGATGATGATGATGATGATGATGATGATAATAATCATGATGATGATGAGGATGATGATGATGATGATGATGATGATGATGATGATGATGATGTTGATGATGATAATAATCATGATGATGATGAGGATGATGATGATGATGATGATGATGATGATAATAATCATGATGATGATGAGGATGATGATGATGATGATGATGATGATGATGACGATGATGATGATGATGATGATGATGATGATGATGATGATGATGATGATGATGATGATGATGATGACGATGATGATGATGATGATGATGATAACAACAATAATTATAGCATTGGCAATGATGCATAATAACAATAATGGTAGTAATAACAGCAATGACAATTATAGCAGTAATATTTATAACAACATCAATGATAATAATAATAATAATGATAATAATAATAATAAAAATAATGATAATAATAATAAGAAAAATAATGATAATAATAATAATAATAATAATAATAATGATAATAATAATATAACAATAGTAATAATAAAAATAACAATTAATAATAAAAGTAATAATGATAACGATAATGATAATAATAAAAATAGGGACAGTCAATGTGATCTTGGGTATTTGTATAACCTAAGAGCGCATTTCCAACCAAGTCTCATTACTTGGATGGCGTTGGAATCACAAGTATAGAATTAAGGATATTTATTTATTTTCTACTCTGAATGTCGTAAACATGTCAAGTCATAAATGCACAGTTTCCTCAGGATCGTTGACCTTGCTTTCCTTGCTCTGGTATTCTTTCTCTCCGGCGACGTCTGAAGTGTTGTGCTGAACTGAAGGGGATGATGGTCGTCGCGTAGTGGTCTTTCTCTCTCATGGTTGTTTGGATCCTTTGGGTTGTTTATCTTGAGCGGGTTGGTCTTTGGGCACTCATTTGCATATTTTCTTCTTTTCGCGGCATGAACGGCATAAGTACTCACGGTTTTGGGAAGGGAAATCACTTCGGTCCTGACTTCTGTCTTACTCTCAGGTTTATGTTATATATTTTTTTATTGTTGTATGAGATAACTGGTTTCGTTTGGGTTTAGGCGGGTAGCGTGCTGCGTTACAATCTGCAGTCCCAAAGTCCAAAAGCAGAATCCATCAAAGTGCTTGAGAACTAAGAAGTACCAAGTCCCATTGGCGACATTGCTTAAGGATTCGTACCTCTAATGTTGCCCTCAATTTTCATAAGGACCAAGTCACATAGGGAAACACTGCTCGAAGGTCTGTACCTCCAATGTTGTCATTAATTTATAACCAAATTATATATATTTTTTTTTTACCTCCTTTGAGAAAAGCTTTAGCCTTGCCATCAAATAATATAGGTTCTTTTTTCTTTACCGAAGTACTGTCTTGGTTGATTCCTGCCTCACCTTCTGGGTGTTGAGGCAGTCTTCGTGATCCATGTCTTATCCTTGTTCTTTTTATTTGTCCTTGGCCTCCGTTCCAAACTATGTCCAACATTTTGCGCTTTTAGTGTGTCTACACAAGTGTTTTTATTAATTGTTTATCAGCGCTATTTTTTCTCATTTTCATAAGTTAATCTCTATTTTGGGTCGGAGATTAACTTCATTAACTTAAGGATTTGCATGTTTTTTGTGCCGACACGATGATAACGTTTGTGGAGTTGGGACGCCATTTTAGGGGTACTTATATGTTCATGAGTTTAATGAAAGAGTATCTAGTATTGCTGTCTATGTGCATCAACCCCGCTGTGATAAATCGGTGATGTACGCATCTTTATCTACTCTCCATAATTGAAAACACTTGCAGGAATCCCTTGTGAATGCAACTTGCTCCTCAATACAAGCATCGTACCACCTTAGAAGTTTTACTCAGTCCCAGCCAGAAATTTAAGGTTATACTTAGAAAAAAAAGAGAAAAAAATCAGACTCGTTTCTCCTGAACAGAATATTGCTGGTTACTTTGATATCTCGCAACCCCTGTAAAAAGTACAGAGTACATCCAAGCTGATCTCTTGCCATCTACGTAAGAAGAACAGCCTAAAAATGACATCTAAATCGCTACACCTGCGTTCCCGCTTCCAGCAGGCGGATACTCAACCGAAGGGAAGAGTAATAATTTTATGAACCTGTCTTTCTCTTCCAAACACGTCGACGCAGACGCTCAGCCTAAGCTATCTCCCTTTTCAAACTAACACACTTACGCATCCAACATCCAGCGCACAGACTCTGTATTTTCTCTCCCTCATTCTACTCTACAACACTCACACCCCCATACATAACACATACGGTTCCTGAGCCTACTCATCGGGTGGTGGCAGCGTGAGGTCTGCGCCCCGATACAATGACAATGATATTGATGATGATGATGACGATAACTATGATAATAATGATATGTTGATACTAAGAATATAATTAGAAATAATGATAATAACAATAATGATAGATGATATTAAGACTACTAAAACTACTATTACTAACTAACGGTATCGAATGGTAATTATAATAATAATGAATGATAATACATATACTAATAATAATATAGTAACTATAATAATAACAATTATAATAATAATAAAAACAATGAAAGTGATGAAGATAGAAAT
>NC_061821.1:15524658-15534658 GCF_019202785.1 Penaeus chinensis | reverse complement strand
AGCTCTGCCCATTATCCAGTCCATGCAGGTGTTTAAAAGTGTTGTTAAAAGGACCTCTGAATTAACAGTTTGACAGGCCCCACCACACTTTATAGCACTTTCAGTACTGGTGTATAAGCTTGCTATTAGGACAATAATCCGTGTCGAAATTCCTCTAAGTCTCAGAATCTCCCATAGTGGTTCCCCCCTAACAGAAGCCGCCTTGCCGCTGTTGGGGGGCTTGAGGTCCCAGTGAGCTGGTGAGCTGGACCAGAGGGTTATCCATACTGGAGGGGTCACCAGTGAGGGAAGATAAAAAATGGCTTCCTGGTGCACCAAGGCCAGGGAGAACTCTCCCACGTGTCTTTGCCGTGCGTGGCGTCCCGTATTTCCAGGAGACAGGAGTCCTGGAGGTTGAGCGATGCTGCACGCTGCGCCCTGCAGCTAGCAACACACCTCTTTGGTCCTCTATTCTGGTTAGACAAGTGGCTTGATCAAGGCCCAGTCAAGTCAATCGGCAGGTTAAATATGGCTAGGGTCAAGCAGGCAATGTCCAATCGGTAGCGCATAGGTTTCGCTGTCGTGATCTACAAGATTAACCTTCGACCCTTCGTACGAAATATTTAAGCTGCCACCACCTGTTTAATTCGTCCAGGAACTTAAGTGTTCGGAAAGTGAGAGGCATGTAGAAGAGTGTAAGTAAAGTTAAAAGAAAGCAAGTGCAAGTGTATAGAAAGTAACAGGGTTCGAGGGTCAACACTGGTTAGCGTGATTACGCCGAGATGGAGTGCGTGTCGACCTAAAGCCGATATTGTGAGCAAATTTATGGCATTAAAGTTAATAAAATTACTTAAAAGTCCTTGGAACTTTAAGAGACAATGGAGTCTTAAAAAACAGGAATTCAAGTTACGAGGTTTATTAACACAAATATTTAAATCAAAATCACAAGTAAAAAATGGAGAATCCCCCAATATCCCAAAAACAAGCGGGAGTTAAAAAAAAAAAAAAAAAAAAAAAAATTGACATTACAAGGGTAAAACACTGAACACAGAACAAACAAGATAAGAATGCACATCGCCTCATTAAAAAGAGTGAAAAAGTGACCAACATGCCATCTCACCGCCTCTTAGTTGCCATCCTCGTGACCACGGACCAGCGCCTCACGGCTAAAAGATGCTCTCCCCCCTTGACCTGCCGTTCGGGACCTATATATACCCTTCCCAGCAAGCATGAATACAAAAATGAGGGGAATCTCGGGTCAAACGAGGTGAAGGTCGCGTCGCTACCAAGAGAGGGCGGCGTCTTCCCCGCTTAATAAAATACACTTTCCCTTTAAAAAGGTGGTTTAATTTAAAAGGAATCTTTTAAAAGTAAAGAGATTTATTAAAATCATAATAAATAAAAGTAAAAACATTATTATACGATCCCCCATGAGGCAGAATGTGCTCTCCTATGCTGTTAGGTAAAATAAAACGAGAATAAAAACCAATATAATCAATATAATTAACACCATAAAAAAAACAGCCAACATCATAAATACAACATACTTCCCCTCCCCAGCTCCCCGGAAACGGGCTTCCACCGGCATGGGCGGCCTCGTTTGTTTTTCAGAGGGGAGACTCGTGAATTCCCCAGGTTCTTCCATCCCTTGGCTGGAGATTCATTACACCGCGACTACCATCAGCACTCTAATAGCGACTGCGTATATTTCCTCACTACCTCTGTGGCTGTTGGGAAAATTTAAGCCCCAACTATAGCTTCCCTCGTTGGACTCCATTGTGTGTGTGGGGGGGGGGGGGTGAGGAAATGAAGATTTATAATTTTTATTATTTCTGCAAATTTACAAAGAACTTGCTCTTTCCCTGACGACCTTCGCAGTCACCTGGCCAATCCCTCTGTGTAAAGGATCTTTTGCTTTCTCTGGTGTATTTCGTCATAGAATCAATCACATCACTTAATTATGTTTTCACTTTCATTAAAAGGGGGTATTAAAAGATGTCATAACCATCACCATATATATTTACAATTGTTAAACAACAAAATAGGTATATATCCACGTCCCAGCAAGCGTATCAAACGGCCCAGGTGTCACGGGGCTTGTTCAAGCTTGGCGCTGCTCCGATTAATCTCGGGGGCACGCGAATCACAGTATCGTGGCGCCTGGCGTCAGCAACTTCGTTAAGTACATAAAAAGACTGAAAACAAGAAATGAATGTAAATAAAATGAATAAAAGTACCAACGATATACCACGCTATACGAATCAGCGTACTCAAAAGGTTTTCCTACTTACGAGGCGAGGGTCACAGTGTTCACACGAACAAGTGGTATGGCAAAGTGACCGATTACATGCTAGAGTAAACCCAGGTGAGGCACACCTACGCGCATGCGCATTACAACAAGGGGATACGAGGAAACTTACTATTAAACAAAAATAATACTTGTAGATGTACACTTCACTCTGTATAAATATTTACCAATATTTACAAGTATTAAAAAATCGGGTTGATAAGGTCCTTACTACAAACCCGATATAGCAGTTAAATTATTTTACACAAAAATGGTAAATATGTTGTATAATCCCTTTACACTCTGGAACATCACATATTGTCACTCTGAAACCTTACCAGATTCCAAAAGGCAAGAATGGGAATCGTAATGGTTCCCGAGCTCCCAAACCAGGTAAGAGAGAGAAAAGCCCTTCTCAATCCATTTAGGGAATCTTACCTAGTAAAATAAAATTGTGTCATATAGTAAATACCTAATAGTGAAGACCATTGATGGTGTATCTATCATGGATCTTGATATTTTTGAAGTCCATCGGAAGATAGTTGAGGTATGTCAACGTGATCCTCGCATCACCCCACAGTGAGATGGTAGCCTTATGGTTGAGGTTTCGTCACCAGACGAGAGTGACCGTCTGCGTGCGATATGTGACATTCCTGGGGCTCAAGTCTCATGTTCTCACAAAACCCTCAATCGGTGTAAGGGAATTGTCTTTTCCCGAGACCTGATGTATTCTAAGGAGAAACTTTTAGAAGAACTAAATAATTTTAATGTAGTGGCAGTAAAATTTTTTAAGAAGAAAGTTGATGGTTTGGAACAGTCTACACCAGCTCTTCTTCTAACTTTTGAATCGTTAGTTCTACCTCAAGGTAAAGCCATATGTGCCCAAACCTATGCGGTGCTTCCGCTGCCAGGGTTATGGGCATGGAGCCAACACTTGCCGTTTTAAGGAAAATGGACAACCAAGAGTGTGTGTGAAATGTGGTACAACAGGTCATCAAGGAGATGACAACTGTCCAGGTCCAATATGCTGTTACCACTGCAAAGATCATGAAGCTTCTTCTAAGCTATGTAAAAGGTACAAGTTTGAAAACGAAGTATTGGTAATAAAGAGCAAAGAGAAAGTCAGTTTTGCAGAAGCAAAGCGATATGCCCATGTGCTGTTTGCACAGCCGGGTAAGTCCTTTGCCTCAGTTCTAGCCCATCCTCCTTCCCGCCATCCCTTACCCTCCAATACTTCTAACACCACACACACTGCCACTACCTTTAAACCTCAGTCCGCAAATGTTGAAAGTGCCTCTGGTGAGTTGTTACACCAGAAGCGGAGTAGGAGCGAAGGGTCTATTGAGGAGACTCCTCCTCCCAAAGTAAGGTCTTTGGAGTCATCAGTTAAGGCCCCAGAGGCCTCAACAGTGACAGCTTCAGCTGCCACCACATCCACAGGGGCCTCTGCTGCTAGGCAGAATCCCCCTGAAGTAAAGGCTCAGGTACACCCTTTGCACAGGCTAAAGAATCCTGAGCCTGTTCAAAAGACCCCTCATAGAGTTAGGTTTTTGGAGCCACAAGACAGGGCTCCTGAAGCCATTACATCCACAGGGGCCTCCGCTGCTAGACATAATGCTCCTGAACCAAAGGTTCAGATCCGTCCTTTGCCCAAGCAAAGAAATCCTGAGCCTGTCCAAAGGAAGCCAGTGGAAACTAGTTCCACAGGTAAACGACCCATCAAAAGGTACTCTCAAGATGCTGGAAAGGGACAGCCTAAAGGTGTGGGGCGGGCATTAACCACAGATGCTGCCAAACAACTTATGAAGCAGTTTGTCAACCTGAAGAACTGGATACCCTAATCCAAGGGAATTTTCAGGGAATTCATACAAAATGGGAAGAACTGCAACATCTGATAGCTTCATGCAATCCAATTTGTGTATGCCTACAAGAGATTATGACCAGGGAAAATCGTCCAATTTCCCTGAGAGGATTCCAAGCTCAAGCCCATTATGGAACCTTTGATAATGGACCTCATGGAGGAGAAGTAGTGATGGTACGTCAGGATATTCCCTTCCAGGCCATCCACCTGCAGACGACACTGCAGGTGAAGGCTGTGAGAATAGCCTTGACACAACCTTACACTGTTGCATCCATCTACCTCCCTCCACATAATCTCAATATAGATGATTTGGAAGATTTACATTCATTTCTACTCTTGGAACACTTCAATGGTCGGCACCACCTCTGGGGAGACACTTCATGCAACCCTCGAGGCAGGGCCTTGGAGTCCTTGTTCTCAAGAGTAGATGCAGTTTTACTGAACAATGACGCACCCACACATTTCCAAATTCAAACTGGGACATTCTCCAATATTGACCTGTCAATTGGTTCACCTGATTCACAATTGAATTTCACTTGGCAGGCCATGGAACACTTACATGGAAGTGACCACTATCCAATACTTTTGGAGGAGGTGAATGGTAGTCCAGCCAATGGAGTGCAGAGATGGCGACTTGAACATGCAGACTGGAATCTTTTTAGATCAACTGCAGTCTTGCAAGGATCTGTGAATGATTTCCAGTGTGTTCAAGATGCTGTTAATCACTTCACATCACGAATTCACCTTGCAGCAGAAGCATCAATTCCCAGAAGTACCGGGCAGTACCGTCGACCTCCGGTACAATGGTGGTCTGATGAATGCCAACAAGCTGTCAGAGCAAGAAAAGCTGCATTAAGGCAGTTGTAACCTTGATCCAGTACAAAGAGACCCGAGCCAAGACCAGGCGAGTGCTAAAGGAGGCTAGGCGGACATCGTGGAATGCAGTATGTCTCCTTAATTAACTCCCTTAGCATGGGTATGGGACAAGGTGCGTAAGATCGCTGGAAAGAGCACATCCATATCACCACCTGCTCTGAAAATAGATGGCATAATCCTCTCAGACAAAACAGATGTTGCAAATGAGCTAGCAAAATCCATGGCAGAGATCTCCTCTGGAACATCTTACACTGCCCGATTCTCCACTCTTCGAGCTGAACAGGAACGACACCTAGTGTCGTTCTTCAGTAGCACTGCAGCAGAACCTCCATACAACTTGCCATTTTTGCGCAAGGAGATGGACTCTGCTTTGCAGCTCTGCCGTAAGACTGCTCCAGGAAGTGACGAAATTCCATACCAAATGATATCTCACTTACCGGAGAGCTCCCAAACGTTCCTGTTGGATCTATTCAGGTTGACATGACTGCTAGAAAAGAAAAACGTGCTGACCCCATATCAATATGAGTTTAGAAAACTGAGATCGACCACAGATGCACTTGTAAGAATGGAAACTACAATACAGAATTCCTTCACACAGCGACGTCATGTTGGCAGTCTTCTTTGACCTTGAAAAGGCTTATGATAATACTTGGAAGGATGGCATTCTAATGAAGCTGTATGACTGTAGTGCCCTCTGGGAACCACTCAAATATTTCATCCAGATGGGCACTATCTGTTAATTCCTTTCTGTGGATTCTCTGAAAGTTATCTTCAGAACCCACTATAAGAGAAGAAGAATCATACAGGGTATTTATGATCTAATTTCAGCCTTAGAGGTAACTGAGAGAAGGGGTAATATCAAAACACTTATTGAGTTTACAAATTTTAGTTGACATTATGAATCATAAATCATTACTCTTTTACAATAAAATAAACATACATTTACCAAAATTTCCAGGTACTCCAACCTGTCACTCTTTACACTAGTTGGTCTTCTCAGCTATCTTCTTCCCTTTTTTCATATATTTCCTGGGCTCCCAAAAGATGTTATTTTCTTTCATTCTTGTGCACAGCACCAGGAACAAATAAATCCAATCTTCAGCAAAACCAAAGAAAAATAAAACAAAACATAAAAACTAAAAATAACTAAAAACATAATCAAACTAAAAAATGAACATTCCTAGAAAAGAAACAATGATTCTAGTTTAGGAATGATAAAATAATATAAATTGATCAAATCTAAGTAAATAATTTCTTGAAAGAACAAAAAATATTTCTTACAAACAAACAAATTATGTAAAACATATATGTCATTATATATGATTTGAGTATTTGTATGCACATTATAGTAAATTTTGACTAAACATCATTTTAACAATATACAATTATAAATGTTAAGAACACTTACGTTTTGAATGGGTTTTAGATTCTTAATAATAATGAGAGAGACTCATCGAGATGTTGTTCAAGTGCCATGTGCCAGCATCGAGCTGTGAAGAAGACATACTATTTATCTCTAATTTCTAGTTTGATCTAAAATATTTACTTTCTTTTGTTCTATAAATCAAGTATATAGTATTTTATGATTTTATTAATTATATAATTACAGTTGAATATTCTTTCTTACCTCGGATATTTCACGATAATCTAAAAAACTTTTAGGCTGTTGTATGGCACTCTTCTCTGATCTCTCTCTCTCTCTCTCTCTCTCTCTCTATGATTATAGCAATAGTATCAGGCTGCAGTACTGTATGTATTTTAACATTTAAAGTCTACTCAGATCACATATAGTACAAATATATAGTTCTTCTTAACCTATATATGCATAATTTTCAGAACGTAAATGAATTTTTCCAATAACAGAAATAGTATATATTGTTTTCTTCATCAAAATATAAACTATACAATCTTAATATAACGGTACTATTGACATATACCAGTGTACCCTTTAAATAAAGAGAATATATGGTGGGGTAACAAAAAAAACTTAGTACTTTGTAGGGTAGACTATTATATTTTACAATTTCCTAATCTTAATAAAAAAAATATAGAAATATATAAGCTTTATGTCAAACTAATAAAAAAAAAAGTAATCTTTCTAGAAAAATAATAAAGTACTTACATAGCTAAAGACAAAAAACTGAGGTAATTCATATGCATAAAGACCAAGTGAGGTATATACAGGGTGGTTTCTAGACGAAATTTTGGGTCATTTTAACTTCACCTCCCTTGTGTTCATTACATGACAATGGTTTAAGAGGAGCATTATCTACCTTAATACAAAGCTTCCTTGCTAACAGGATGTTTAGAGTGAGGGTGGGAAACCGCTTCTCTAACCTGGAAGACCAGCTGGAAGGGCTCCCACAAGGCTGTGTTTTAAGTGTAACCCTGTTTGCCATTGCTATAAACGACATCATAAAGGTCGTTCCAAGTGCTGTCTCATGTAGTCTGCATGATTTCATGAGACAGTCTGAGAGCTGCTAACAGGATGTGCAAGGACACATGCAGACTGTAATAAATCTGGTTGTGTAATGGGCAACATACCATGGGTTCAAATTATCTGGCTATGCATTTCCACAAACGAGGAAAGTTCCATCCTTCCTTCTATTTAGGAGCAAACTCACTGCATTTTGTCCAAGAGGTAAAGTACTTGGGTCTATTTTTTGACTCAAGGCTTACATGGGTGCCTCACATTAAACAGTTAAAAGTGAAAGCTACAAAAGCGCTTAGTATTTTGCGGGTTCTTTCACACCTATCTTGGGGTTCTGACCGCACAACGCTTCTGCGGCTTTACCGAGCACTTATTCGTAGTAAACTTGACTATGGATGTGAGGCTTATTCATCTGCAACGCCCACTGTTCTCCGGATGTTGGACCCGGTTCATAATGAAGCTCTTAGAATTTGTATAGGGGCTTTCAGGTCTTCACCTATGGAGTCCTTGTATGCCGAGAGTGGAGAACCACCTCTTACATTACACCGGGACTACATGAACCTGATTTACTACACGAGACTACAAAGGATTCCTGGATCTCCTACATCCAGATTAGTTTTCAACCCCCTTGAGAATAGCCGATCCTATGGTAGGAGAATAACGAATCTTGTGGAAGATCTTAATCTAAATCTCACAAAGGTTCTGGCTGTTGGAACTTCCCAAGTCGCCCCTTGGAATAATCAAGTCGAGCTGAATTTGGTCGGAATCGGGAAAGGGGAGAGATCCGAAACAGAAATCAGAGAGCTCTTTCTTCAACACCCTTCTAAGTACCATGGATCATATGCAATATATACAGATGGTTCGAAATCTGAAAATGGTGTGGGCTTTGCAGCAGTGAGCAGAAAGAAGACCAGATTTGGCAGTCTTTCTCGATCAGAGTTACATGCCATCCTTGCAGCAGTCAAGATGACTAGAGATCTTACAAACCATTCCGTTGTAATATATTGACTCTCGTAGTGCCTTGCAAGCAATCAAGAGCTTAAACTCATCACATCCAGTGGCGAGGGAGGTTCAAGATTGTGTTGGGTGCCAGCCTATGTTGGTATCAGTGGGAATGAGCGAGCTGATCGGAAGGCCAAGGCAGCTGCCGCTTGGCCCTGTGATGCTCGTTTTCCTCTCCCACACACTAACTTGAAACCCAGCATCGGGAGTTGTCTTCGTGGTAAATGGAGGGAACAATGGAAGCATACATCTAAAAACAAACTGCGAGAGATTAGAGATGACTCTTGGCAGTTGGGTGACCAACATCCATCCCAACCGACAAGTAGAAGTTGTATTAACAAGGCTGATAATCGGCCACACAAGACTGACTCATGGGCTGATGATGGCTAGAAGTGAAACACGCTGTGAGGAATGCTAAGAGCCATGTGGTGGAAAGATGTGCAACATTCTCAGACTAAAGACGAAGGTGCTTGTCTCCCCCCATATACACTGAAAAATGTATTGGGGGAGGATTGTGACACAGAAAATTCAATAAAATTTAATTATGCATAATGTTTATACAATAAATTCATACATTTAGAGCGTAATGTTTATGCTTTGATTTTTTATATAATATTTATTGTTATTCATGACATTTATTGATAGATTTTTAACGTTTTAAATATTTTAATATTTTAGTCTAACAAGGTGTTCGTCGCTAATCACCTTAGCTGTTGACGCGGCAGATAGTTTTAAATAATCAATCAATCTCGTAGCCAGCTCGATCAGAGCCGGATACCGCATGAAGTCGCCAAGAACAATGCGAATGTCTCGCCGTGGGCATTTGTCTGCCACGGATTTGAGTTTGGCGTAGAATGCTTTTTACATCGAGTTTGCAAACATCGGTAGGAGCGTACACAGCAATTAGACACGAAGCCAAAAGCATGCTTCAGTCTCAGTGCCATAATACGCTCATCAACCGGTGTTAGTGTAGTGTTTTACTAATAACCCTGTTTTGTTCATCCTGTTAATATTCATTAATTTCAGAAAAAATGGTATTGCTTATATGGCCGACAGAGGTCAACGAAAACAAAATTCAAGTTTTACATTTATTAAATAAAACTGAACATAAAAGAACGAATAATACGAGTAAAAACAAAGGTAAATTGTTCATAAACTGGCAATAAATAAAGAAATGTAAAAAATAGAAAAGGTCCAGTATAGCATTTTAAATAACTAATAAAACAAAGCATTTATTTTTCTTATTTTTTGGTAAAACCCGCCCTTTGGCTGTAGCCCATATCAACTCTAATTAACTTTTGAAACAACCGAAGGAAAAAAGGTGGGTCTTGCAGTTTAATCCTGAGGCTAAGGCACTAGCAGAGTATTGATACTATTTTTAGGGTGTTTCCGTGGATGTAAACAAAGGCAGTCGCCGAAAGCGATTGCTTGGCTAATGATCCTTTTTTGGGGGATAAAAATGAATTATTAAAAGTGTTAAAACTTGTCTGTAATACTGGACCATTTAAAGTAAAACATAAATCAAACAAATAAAATTACAAAGTAATACATACTAAACACAAAA
>NC_061821.1:15509658-15522158 GCF_019202785.1 Penaeus chinensis | reverse complement strand
AAGTTAGCAAGTGCTTCTCGAAGTGGCACCTATCTAGTAGCAGTTGATCGAACCAATGAAGTGAGACTTTTCTTTTCACCGAAATAGAACACTTTTTCAATAAACAGAAAACATTCTACGTTATATTCTCCATTATTGAACATTACATGAACGCAAAACCGCAGTATGAGTATGGAGAATATAAAGAATCATTGTGGGTGCACGCGCGCGCGCGTGTGAGTGTGTGCGCGCGTGTGTGGATATGCGTGTGTGTGCAAGTATATACTTGATGAGTTACAAAAATATATGTATATGTAATATTACATATATTACATTTCCTCTTTGCATGGTCTATTAACCGTTGTATCTCATTCTCTACATTTGTCTGTTACATTCGTATTTCTCATTCTCTTGTTTGTCAGTTCATGTCTATAAAGTGTATATACATAGACATATATGTGTATATATATGCATATATGTATATATATCATATTTAAACTTTGCAAAGTTAAGTTTTTTTTTATATTCTCTTTATATGTTTATGGAATAATTATTTTCATCCACACGAGATGTCCAGTGCATGCAGTTAACTGAACTCTTGTTTATTAACCCTGAACTACTAATTGGGTAATTTAAAGAAAGAGGATCCAACTATTATATATATTTTGTTTCATAATCTTCATGATAATGAATACCCTTAAATTCCTGAATATCTGTCTCGCTGTTTACCCAAGTATATGTTAAATGAACAAAACAAAATGTATTGTCGACAGTATGACGCATTATGAAGTATGGGAAATCCGAGGTGAAAACGAGGTTGCCTGTGAAAGGCTTAGCTGACACTCTCGAAGATGAAGGCAAGGCAAACTAAAATTGCGAATCGTGGTCGTATCATTGGGATGAAAGTGGTCTCTCACCTAGAGAAATGTCCAGGGAGCTGGGTATCTCCCGGTGTGTAATTTACAGGTGTATAAAGAGGTGGGAGGAGGAGAGCACCCTGAACAATTGCCCTCGTTCCGGTGCTCCACGAAAGGCAACCGAAGATCAAGATGCTCAGATCAGGGAGATGGTGGAGGCGAACCCCTTCGCCAATGCAGTTAAAGTACAAGAACTGTAGCTCCCAGTAACAAGTCGAACGGTGAGAAAAAAATGCATGCAGATATTATTAATCGCCGAAGACCAGCCATCAAAGGGAGGTTGACCGAACGTATCGCCAAGGTCGCCTCCAATTCGCCCAGCAGTTTGTAGACAATGATCCGGATCACTGGGGATGGGTAATCTGGAGTGATGAAAAAACATTTTATTCCACTGCGCACGGAAACCTCCAGTGGTGGAGGAGAGATAACACGAGGGGTGCAAATTACTTTTTTACCTCTTTAACTTCTTTATTGTATTATGATATATGGAAAAGATCACTGTCTATATAGATTATTGCTGTACGCGCACACATATCTTACATTCAATATCTCGTTTTATATTTTTTCAGACATTATAGGCAAAACATCTACGAAACTGCGAGGAGTGGCCACGTGATATATGAGCGTGAATATTCCTGCATGGCGTTGACGAACTAGCAGAAATAGAGGGTATATTCAATTCGGAGAAATATATCGTATTATAAGTGTTTTTCCCGTCAGTACGCAGCTATGCCTTGTAGATACGAGATGGTTTCGTGACCAAGACCACCTCGACGTCCTACCAAGGCCAAACAAGGAATGTGACTTAACCCAATCGAAAACGTCTGGGCAAATATAGTCAATGTCTGGGAAACGGCAAATTAAAGAACCTCGCAAAAGTTAATAGAACATGCAAAGAGGGAATGGGAAGTACTAGGAAACCGGAACTGGTATATAAGCATGTCGCCTCCGTCCCGGAGAGACTACGAGTTGTAGAAAATAACGGTGGTTTTAATAAGAATGAATTGTTCCAGTCAGTATGATTTTCCGAAATATTTGCCTTATTTTTTACATATTACTGTTCTTCTTTAAAAATAAAAAGACAACTAAATAATAAAACTATAATTGTAAATCACTACGCATACTAGTACTCAAATAACGAAAATGGCGTACAGGCGCATTAAAAATGGTCAGTGTCTTTAATTTCTCAACACGCATACATGCTCAAAATGATGAAGCCCTTATAAATTCACTGTATTCCTGTGATTCTGTAATGAAGGTTATAACGTAACATTTTTTCTTCTGAATCAGTGTTTGGATCTGACGAAAAGATAATAAACTCACTTTATTTGTTCAATTAGCTGCTTCTTGATAGTTAAGTGACGAATAGTTGCAAAGCTCTCACCGAATTTGCATATTCCATTTCTTACAGCTGCCATACGTAGATGTTTATAGAAAGCAGAGTTTATAAGTGTAAAGAAAGTGCAGCTATCATCATTTGTGGAGCTAAGAGGCCAGCCCACTTCCACAGGTGTTTCCATTTCAGTAATTAAATAATTCCAAGAAATCGTGTATGAAAAAATACTCTTTAAAGCCAACGATATCTAACACATTTCATATATCAAAAAAAAAAAAAAAAAAATGTATTCGTAAACATAACAGAATATATAAACTATATAGACATAAATTGACAAATGAGAATTACAATTGCAAATATACCAATTCCCTCGGAATGAATGTGAAAAAAATATATTAGATAACAGACTAACCTTAACCCATTGCCGACGGGCATGGCATGTACGACGATTGTACGTATATGTCAGGCTCACTGTGAGTTTACTTGTTCAATTGTTTTTACGCATAGATGGCTACACTTGTACTAAGTCACCAATGAACCAGTTACGAGTACTGCCTGTCTCGCCCGTTCACCCTTTTCATTGATTTACGAAAATATTTTACGTTATCTTATTTTGCTGTTACAAATGTTTATAACATTATAATAATTATAATGTTTATATTAAAAATAATACCAAGATATGTATAGCACTACTTTTTTTTCCTTTTTTTTCCGCCAATTCAAGGAAAGGTGAAATCAGGTAAGGTCTCAAGATCTACTAATTGACTCCTTTGTGGCTAAGCACTAGCAGAGCCATCTATGTACAGACATTTCACAAAAATATAAAAAATGAGCACAGCATTTTCCCCTTTTTTTTATGTTCTCCGGTGGCAATGGGTTAATGGAGGCAAGATTATTTCCCTTCCTTCAAACCACCTAACTTGTAGTTGCTTGAGTTGAAACAAGCTAACCTAAATTTACTTGCTCAGCTGTTCGAATGTGGATGCGCCTCCATACAAACGCCATGGCTTATGGAACACTGAGAGCGAAAACCATTATCAGAATTTAGTACAAGATAAAGTGAATTCGTGATGAGCAAAAGGAATAACATATATTTTTGTAACTCATCAAATATATACTTGTGCACACACGCGCGCGCGCATACGCACACAATTTCACAGAGAATATAACGTAGTTTTTCCTGTTTATTGAAAGTGTTTTGTTTCGGTGAAAAGTCTCACTTTATTAATTCGATCAGCTGCTACTAGATGGTGTTGCTTCGAACATTTGCTAACTTGTCAGCGAATTTGCAGATTTCTATTTGATTTAGTTGCCATACATAGAGGCGTTTTCTATATTCAATATGCAAATATCATTGCTCTGTTCAAATAAAGTCGGAATGCCGCCTTACCTCCATAGGTGTTGCCATTTCAATAAACAATTAAAAAAGTCACATTTGGAAAATATTCCATAAAAAAAATATACTACACATATTGCAACCAGGAATTAAAAAAAAAAAAAAAAAAAAAAAATCAAATAGCTTATTTCGTTACTGGCTATTTATATTCAACCAATTACGCTCTTTGTTACAAACAACCTAGGGTTTTCGCCGCATTCATAAAAATACTATTTACGCTATGTTTACCTCGATGTGGTTGCCAGATGTACAAAAGTGGGACACAGCATGTGTAATGAAATATAATTCCACAACTGTACATATATATACATATATTTATGTATATACACTTTGTGTATGCATATATTCAGTGTATATATGTATATAATTATGTATATAGACGTATAGCGATATATATGAACATATATACAATATATATATATATACAGTATATGTATGTATATTTAATATATATGTATTTATATATACAATATATATAGAATTTACATATATATACATACACAGTACATATAAATATATATACATATACATGTGTATATATATATATATACATTGAAAAGTAAAACAGCCACAATAAGAAATTAATATGAATCGTAACGAAACCGAAACCGAAACCATTTTGGTTTATTATTCGTCTGAAGAGGAACTCGTGAAGAGTTCGAAATGTTACGATTTTTCATTTCTTACTGAGTAACGTGTACACAAAAAATAAAAGTAAAACAGCTGTGTTTGTGATGACATATACATATATATATATATATATATAAATACATATTTATATAATGTGTATGTTTACATGTATTTATACAAAATATACATACATATACTTATACATATGTATGTGTACAATATATATACTGCACAAATATGTATGCATGCAGTTTATATACATATACACAAGTATTTACATTGTGTATATTGAACATGCATTGCATATAAAATATATAAATTCAAATATAAATATATATACAGTATATATATGCGTGTATATATATACGTATATACATAAAGTATATATGTATGTAAATATAGATATATATAATACATTTATATGTATAAATATAAATATATACACAATATATCTATATATATATATATATATATATATATATGTATGTGTTTAACCAACGTTTAACAAACACAGCCCTGACAAATTGGTGGACAGCAGTAGCAACAAGTAGCTCAGACCTTGTGAGACACAGAGACAGAGAGAAAGAGTGAGAGGGAGAGAACGACACAGAATACAGAGAAAGAAAAGGAGAAGAGAAAGAGACAGAGGAGAGATCGATCCACAAGAACTAAGGACGAGATACATTTAATATATAAGGTATATATACATATGTATATATTGCATATATATATATCTGTGCTGTATATATGTATAGATAAATATACATACAAATGTATGTGTAAATATATAGATGTTTATGATATATTTGTGCGTAAATAGATATTTATATGGATATATGTATAAATATGTATGTATACATATTTGTTATGTGTAATATTAATTTGTATATGCATATACTCATACATACATATATAAATATCCACATTTACAAATGTATATATAAAATTTATTTATTTACATTTATATCTTATATATATCTACTTATTTGGTATCCATTTCGGTTTATTATTCGTCTGAAGAGGAACTCGAGGAGAGTTCGAAACGTTACGATTCATATTTATTCCTTACTGTGACTGTTTTCCTTTTCATCTTTGTGTACACATTACTGTCACACATACAAAGTTATGTATACTGTATAGATTTATATAAATATTCATATAGATATTTTTTTTTATATACATGTGTACTTTGTGTGTATATAAACATATACGTGTACATATATGTATGTTTATTTTTTTGAACCATTCATTACACTGCTGAATCTAGAAATATCCAAATTTAAGTCGAGACGTTATTTGGCAGTACAAGCCCTCCCTGATTGAATGCCCTTCCTAATCAACCATGCTATATCCAAATTTAAGTCGAGACATTATTTGACAGTACAACCCCTCCCTGATTGGATGCCCTTCCTAATCAACCATGCTATATCCAAATTTAGGTCGAGACGTTATTTGGCAGTACAACCCCTCCCTGATTGGATGCCCTTCCTAATCAACCATGCTATATCCAAATTTAAGTCGAGACGTTATTTGGCAGTACAACCCCTCCCTGATTGGATGCCCTTCCTAATCAACCATGCTATCATTTATGCCACGGCGGCGAATTCATATTTATATAGAGATAGAGAAAGAAATGTATATATGTACATATATAAATAGATGTGTATATACATAAATATATATACAAATATACTATATGTCTAAAAATATGTATACATATATATGTAAATATGTATATACATAAAATATACATATATAACAATGTATACATGTATATGTATACATATCCATATAAAAATATTTACACATACATATATATCCATATAAACATACATACATATTCATTTATATACATATATAAGCATATTTATGTATACAGATATAAATAGATATATGTATATCTACATATATATGGAGAGAAAGATAGAAATAGGGGCAGAGAGAAAGAGACAAAGACAGACAGACCGTGTGGGTCTCTTCCTCTCTCATTCTATGCCTCCTCTCTTTCTGAGGACGAAAGGCGAGTTCCCCCCCCCCCCCCCCTCCCTCGTCCTCACCTTTTGTGGGTCTGTCACTTCCTCTCTTCTCTTCTATTTCTCTCTGTGTCGCCTTTCTCTCGTCCACGGCCCTTGTGACAGACAGACAGAAACAGACAGACAGGGAGAGTGAGAGACGGAGAGACAGAGAGAAGGGAGGGATGAGACCTAGAGACGACGAGACGGAGTGAAAAAGACAGGGAGGGGGAGAGACTGACAGAAATACGTAAAAAAAGACAGAATGAGTGATAGAGTGACAGAGAGAGGGGAGAAGTGACAGACACAGAGACAAAGACTGAGTCAGAGAGAGAGCGAGATAGGGTGGGGGCAAGAGAAAGAGGGTGGGAGGGAGGGAGGGAGGGAGAGAGCGCCACAAGGGTCGGGGACAAGAGAAAGGCGACTCTTTATTTGAGTGAGACCCACAAGAGCCGAGGACAAGAGTAAGGAGTCTTTCTCTCGTCCTCAGCCCTTGTGGATTTCTCTCTCCCTCTTCCCATCTTTCTCTCTGTATGTATGTCTCACTATATATATACACATTTTGATATATATAAATATACATATTCAGATACAGGTATATTTTTGTGTGGTTGTAAATGTTTATTTGGATATGTTTGTATAAATATACATATTAATATGTATATACATATATGTTTACATATAACCGTAACCATATAAATATTCAAATGTATGTATATTTGTGTGCAATTGCTTGTGTCTATGTTAAATATATACATATATATCCATGATTAGGATGGGCATCCAATCAGCTAAGGTTGGTATTGCCAAATGACCTCTTAATGATAAATAATTGCTGTTGAATATTTATATATATATATATATTTTTTTTTTTGTATGTACGTATATATGTTTATACATGAATATATATATATATATATATATATATATATATATATATATATATATAAACACACCTGTACAATACATAAATATTTAGAGTAGATATCTAATATTTATATGTATATATAGTTTTATTACATATGTCTACATATATATTTACACTATCGGCCTATAAGTATAAGCCGATAGTGTAAAAAGGTATAGCTAAATAGATGTAGATACAGGTAAATTGGTATACAGATATAAATCTCGCTTTCTCTCGAGTCGTTTTCTCGTCCCCAGCCCTTGTGTATCTTTCTTTTTCTTTCTTTCTCTCCCTCTCTTTCTTTCTTCCTTCCTCTCTGTTTCTCTGCCTTTGTCCCTGTCTCTATATATCTCTCTCAAGGGCTGAGGACGATGGTTAATGGTTAATGGTTAAAAGCAAATTAAATGTGCTAGACATCAAAGGTCATGTAGCACTATAATAAATGGTAGTGAATGGGTGGTCGAGTTAGTGATTAGTTGTCAAAGCTGGGCAAAGGAATTGACGAATGAATGGGTTAAAGAGAAAGAGGAAGAGGGGAGTGAGTATATGTTTTAAGGCAAAAAGGAGTGCATACAGTTTTGTGGTGAGGACACTGGATTCAGGAGGGAGGGGGTCTTTGAAAGTACGAGTTGGGAAGGTTACTGCAAAACCAGCACCGGAGGTGGATTTAGAGCCATCAGTGTAAACATAAATACTGGAGGAATGAGTGTAGACACGGTCAAGGAAATGAGTGAGAAAGACAGCAGGAGGAATAATTGGTTTTGGTTGGTCAGGGAAAACAGAGGAGCAAATATGGGGGTAAGGTATAGGCAATGGAGACACAATGGACAGAGAACGGGAGAGGTTGGAGATGGGGAAAAGGGGAATGAGAGAGGAGGGTATCCATGTAAGTGGAGAAAGGAGTAGGTAAGAGTGGAGAAGCAAAGGCGGGGAGTAAGGATCGTGGGACAGTTTAGTGATGGGAAGTTGATGATCAAGCATAGTATCAGAGAGAGAAGGGTACGGCGTCGAGAGATGGTATGCCTGATTCAGTGTACAGGCTCTCAATTAGAGAGAAGCGGAAGGCACCTAGGGATAAGTGAAGACCACAGTGATGGATTGTATCTAAATGAGCAAGGAGAGAAGTTGAGGCAAAGGAGTAGATATAGCATCCATAATCGAGAGTGGAGAGGATCAAGGTAACATGAAGATAAAGGAGTGACCTGAGCTCCAGGATATATGGATGGCGAGCTTTTTCTTTAATGTAAAGGATATGGCCTCGCCAGGATAGTTTGGAGTCAAAAATAACGCCTCGAAATTTGCCAGAGGAACGGTATTAGTATGGGACCTACACTTGTGCGAGAGAAAAGAATGGAGAAGGATTTGGAGGTAGAAAAGCAGAAGCCATGGTTTGTGGCCCAGGAAGATACTGATAATATTGCAGACTGAAGAAATTGGCAGAGATTTGGTATGGATGTGCCAGAGGTATTGTTGGTTAAATCATCAACATACTGGGCTCCTGGTGGTAGAACCGAGACAATGTAATTAACAGCAAGAAGGAATAAAGTGGTGCTGAGCACACTGCCTTGTGGGACGCCTTCTATTTGAGGAAAGGAGGATGATGTGGCAGAGGCAATTTTGACCTGGAAAGTTCATTGGGAGAGGAAAGACACCTATGTTTGCGCATATTCCTAGGGAGGACAATTGTTGGAGAATATGGTATTGCCATGTAGTATCATATGCATCTTTTCTAGGTCAAACAATATAGCTTGTACATATGCATGGCATGCAAATGCAGATGTAATGGCTCAAAATGAGCAAGGAGAGAAGTTGAGGCAAAGGAGTAGATATAGCATCCATAATCGAGAGTGGAGAGGATCAAGGTAACATGAAGATAAAGGAGTGATCTGAGCTCCAGGATATATGGATGGCGAGCTTTTTCTTTAATGTAAATGATATGGTCTCACCAGGATAGTTTGGAGTAAAAAATAACGCCTCGAAATTTGCCAGAGGAACGGTATTAGTATGGGACCTACACTTGTGCGAGAGAAAAGGATGGAGGATTTGGAGGTAGAAAAGCAGAAGCCATGGTTTGTGGCCCAGGAAGATACTGATAATATTGCAGACTGAAGATATTGGCAGAGATTTGGTATGGATGTGCCAGAGGTATTGTTGGTTAAATCATCAACATACTGGGCTCCTGGTGGTAGAACCGAGACAATGTCATTAACAGCAAGAAGGAAGAAAGTGGTGCTGAGCACACTGCCTTGTGGGACGCCTTCTATTTGAGGAAAGGAGGATGATGTGGCAGAGGCAATTTTGACCTGGAAAGTTCATTGGGAGAGGAAAGACACCTATGTTTGCGCATATTCCTAGGGAGGACAATTGTTGGAGAATATGGTATTGCCATGTAGTATCATATGCATCTTTTCTAGGTCAAACAATATAGCTAGTACAGATGCATGGCATGCAAATGCAGATGCAAAGTCTCAAAATGAGCAAGGAGAGAAGTTGAGGCAAAGGAGTAGATATAGCATCCATAATCGAGAGTGGAGAGGATCAAGGTAACATGAAGATAAAGGAGTGATCTGAGCTCCAGGATATATGGATGGCGAGCTTTTTCTTTAATGTAAATGATATGGTCTCGCCAGGATAGTTTGGAGTAAAAAATAACGCCTCGAAATTTGCCAGAGGAACGGTATTAGTATGGGACCTACAGTTGTGCGAGAGAAAAGGATGGAGGATTTGGAGGTAGAAAAGCAGAAGCCATGGTTTGTGGCCCAGGAAGATACTGATAATATTGCAGACTGAAGATATTGGCAGAGATTTGGTATGGATGTGCCAGAGGTATTGTTGGTTAAATCAACATACTGGGCTCCTGGTGGTAGAACCGAGACAATGTCATTAACAGCAAGAAGGAATAAAGTGGTGCTGAGCACACTGCCTTGTGGGACGCCTTCTATTTGAGGAAAGGAGGATGATGTGGCAGAGGCAATTTTGACCTGGAAAGTTCATTGGGAGAGGAAAGACACCTACGTTTCCGCATATTCCTAGGGAGGACAATTGTTGGAGAATATGGTATTGCCATGTAGTATCATATGCATCTTTTCTAGGTCAAACAATATAGCTAGTACAGATGCATGGCATGCAAATGCAGATGCAAAGTCTCAAAATGAGCAAGGTTGTCAGCTGTGATTCGGGCACGGCGGAAACAAAACTGGGAAGGAGAGAGATTGTGATTCAAGATACCTACATTAAGCAGAAGTGCAAACTACTAGAGCAAATAGTTAACAAGCAGCAAGTTAATGCGATGGGGCGATAGTCTTGAGGGAGGTTACCCGATTTATTTGGTTTCAGGAAGGGGATGAGAGTTTCTTGCTAATGAGAAGGAAAATTTCCTAATATCCATATGTGGTTGTAAATTATTAATAGGAAGAATAAGGCGGAAGAGGGCAGTTGCCGGATCATATGGTAGTGAATACCGTCAGGGCCTTCATGTGTGGCAGCACTGAGTTCAGAGGAAGAAAAGGGAACATTATAGGACTCAGCAGAGGGTAGGGGTGAAGATAATGGGGTATGTTCCTTAATAGTCTTAGTAGAAGAGAAGTGTAGAGAAAGGTGAGAACCACTACTGACCTGGCTGAAAGTCACCCAGTTCATTAGCGACTTGGAGAGGATCAGAATATGGAGGTTTGGGGCTGGATGGGGATGTTTGCCTGATAGTTTATGGATTCGGCATCAAACATATTGAATAGACTGATGTAATTGAGGAAACATAATTTCGCCAGCTACTTGTTTTAATGTAGGTGGAGCTTAGTCGGGGGGGGGGATAAAGCAGGGAAAGGGGGGTGGAGGAAAGGTTTAGGGGGGTAGAGGAAGGATGGATAAGATTCCTTTCAATTTTGGGGGGGGCGTTTGAATTTTGAAAGGGGTGGGGGGTTTTTAGGGGTCGGGGTTTTGAAAATACAAAAATTTTCCGAGTTCCAATTTTTTTTAAGGGGGTTGGGGTTTTGGACCAAATTTCTTGGGTTGGGGGGGGAAGAAACATGTCTGGATAGGGGAAAAAGGGAAGGGGGGAAATTTTGGGGTGGAAAAGGGGGGGGGGGGAAGGGGTTTAGTTGTTGGGCGAGGAGGGGAGGGGGGAAGGTTTGGGGTTGTATAGGTTTGGGAAGTGTCTTTTTGGGATGGCAAAATAATTTGACGGGGAAGGAGGGGGGAGAAGGGGGGAATTGACGGGGGGAGGGATAATTTAAAGGAGTGGAGAGTGGCAGAATGAGTGACATTACTGAAGTAGGGAGTAAAAGAAAAACTGTCGACGTGCTTCCTGTATAGTAAGTTTGAGGTTCTCAGATTGACTTAATTTTGTAGGTGGGGCAGCCTCTATAAATACAATATGGGGGCTACCACACCTTGCATATGTGCATGATTGTGCAGAGCAGTTTGATCGAGTATGGCAATGTTTGGCAGGATGTCCTAAGTGACAGCAATTTTGGCACTGGCGAGGAGGTTGATATGGTCGGACAGGTAGGGATTCTCCACTGATGTAAACGTCAAGGGGACCGTCCCTGGGTTTGGGGGGTCAAAAATGAGTCATGCCGTTTCAGATTTGTATACTATTGTAGAATTACCCACGTGAATATGAACTCCCCGAAGAAAAGTTAGGTGGTCAAACGAGGGCCTAACCCGGACAAATATGTCGCTGATCAGCAAATTTCACAGTGGGTTGGTAGCCCGTGATACTTTCCTAAGGGATATTTCAACCGAACTGAGGGTTTTTTTCTCATCTCAGTTAAAGGAGACCAGAAACTATGAGAAGGAAATATTAGCTTTCTTCTTACTCTCCCTTCCTCCCGTTTGCTTATGGATAATTACGTAGGAGCATATTTATATTTACCTCCACACCCCCTTATCTTCCATACCTCCCATTTTCGATCGGAGGAGGGGAGGGGAATAGAAGAAGAAGAAGAAGAACAAGAAGAAGAAGAAAGAAGAAGAAAAAGAAGAAAAAGAAGAAAAAGCAGAAAAAAAAAAACTGAAAATGAAAATGGGACAACCAAAGTGGAGGGTAATATGAGCTATATCTGACGGCAGAAAAACGAGTTTAGAAGTGCGTGGATGAGATATTACGTTATTTTATAGTCACGTGGAGCGCATAGTTATGGAGCAGGATGATTTCGGTGCTATACTTGTCACGGCCCAGTTTTTGTCCGATTTCAAAATGCTTTTCCCTAAATAGAACGTCAGTATGCGCATTGTACTTTTTTTTTTTTTTTTGTGTAACATTCGATCATTTTTAAACGAATTAATACATTTCCAAATTGGAATACGTTGGTTATGACCTAGA
>NC_061821.1:15469658-15502158 GCF_019202785.1 Penaeus chinensis | reverse complement strand
CATGATATTTTGATGAGTAACAACTTGAAATCAACCTCAAATTATCAAGTATGGTCTACTGTATCAGGAATAAGCAATGCCAGACATTTTCACTGGTGGGGAGGCTGTGGCAGACACGCCCCAAAATGTCACCCACAGCTGAGCTAGCTTAGCTTCGAAACCTACACTATAATTCTTCAACACAATTTTAAAATATACTTCTCCTACTTGTTAGCTTTAACACGGAGATAATGTTATTATGTAAAGGAACAGTTACAAGCTACATGTAGACGGATGTCATGCAGCTCACTGCTCGAACAGTGTCTCAGGGAAGTTATTTCATAGAAGTGTCCTCATACCCAACCAGAGGCGACATATCAATCACCAAATCTCACAAACTCCCAGTGTCATACCTAGAGGGTCACCATCTAGGCCTGCTATACAGTCTATTACACAAGTTTAAGACCACGGCTAAACTTTACTATACACTATCGGAAGGTACGTAGTGGTAATGCTTTAGGCCTCGGAATAGTGTATTGGGATAACCTTCGCGATCTATAGAAATCCTACTTGAGATAGGGTATTGTAAAGTCGTTCTTTGAGTGACCAATCTGACCGAGGCCACATTTTGTTCTAATCAGTGTCAAATATCTTGGATGAGACCAACATTATATGAATAACTGGTGGTCTTAAACTTTTAAAAGGCGACGTATATTGCCCTAGAGTGTGATGATGTATCGTGTAGCCTATATATTCAGTTACTCATTGCCCTCCTGCTGATATGTACCTTCAGTCTGTCATTATTTAGGCTACAGAGTCATTCTAAAGAGTTATTCCAACAAGTTAATTGATTGTTCATTCAGCTTGGTCATCATGTTCATCCTCAGCTGAGTCGGAGTCCTCAGTCCATGGTTCATCTTCCATGTAAACAAGGCGCTACAACTCCTCAAGTTCTCCATCATCATCAAGTCCGGTACCAGTAATAATGGTTTCATCACTGTCACTGTCGGCGTCAAAGTCTTGGTTGGTGGCGGTAAATAAACTGGATGGTGTCAATGATCCCTCAAACCAAGCTGGTCGAAGCAAGCTGTCCTTTTTGTACCAGCCGTAGTCACTTGGGGTCAGGTTTTCAGCTGGGAAAGCCATAGTAGCTCTGGTCCATAGAGTAGTGACATACTGCGTTCGCCGAATCTTCATTTCCAGGCTTTGGCGAGATGGTGGCAACAGTGAGCAATCAACACGTTTGATGTTAGCCAGGGGATTCTCCTGAAAGATTAAAAAACATTTATAGTAGCTATTGAATTACATGAAAATAGCTGAAAACATACATGTACCGTTTGGCTTTTTGCGTACCTGGTTAACTTTTCCAGTCATCTGAAGTACCTTCAAGTAACGGGCTTCGTTGACATCCTTGGTTTTGTGTTGGGCGTACATTTTGCAGACGAATTCTGATGCGACGTCTGTATCAACATCAAGAGAAGGGTCCCCCATGCTGATGAACAACTCAGTAAATCTTGCAGTGGTGATGATGGTGGCGGTGGTGATGATGGTGGCGGTGGTGATGATGGTGGCGGTGGTGATGATGGTGGCGGTGGTGATGATGGTGGCGGTGGTGATGATGGTGGCGGTGGTGATGATGGTGGCGGTGGTGATGATGGTGGCGGTGGTGATGATGGTGGCGGTGGTGATGATGGTGGCGGTGGTGATGATGGTGGCGGTGGTGATGATGGTGGCGGTGGTGATGATGGTGGCGGTGGTGATGATGGTGGCGGTGGTGATGATGGTGGCGGTGGTGATGATGGTGGCGGTGGTGATGATGGTGGCGGTGGTGATGATGGTGGCGGTGGTGATGATGGTGGCGGTGGTGATGATGGTGGCGGTGGTGATGATGGTGGCGGTGGTGATGATGGTGGCGGTGGTGATGATGGTGGCGGTGGTGATGATGGTGGCGGTGGTGATGATGGTGGCGGTGGTGATGATGGTGGCGGTGGTGATGATGGTGGCGGTGGTGATGATGGTGGCGGTGGTGATGATGGTGGCGGTGGTGATGATGGTGGCGGTGGTGATGATGGTGGCGGTGGTGATGATGGTGGCGGTGGTGATGATGGTGGCGGTGGTGATGATGGTGGCGGTGGTGATGATGGTGGCGGTGGTGATGATGGTGGCGGTGGTGATGATGGTGGCGGTGGTGATGATGGTGGCGGTGGTGATGATGGTGGCGGTGGTGATGATGGTGGCGGTGGTGATGATGGTGGCGGTGGTGATGATGGTGGCGGTGGTGATGATGGTGGCGGTGGTGATGATGGTGGCGGTGGTGATGATGGTGGCGGTGGTGATGATGGTGGCGGTGGTGATGATGGTGGCGGTGGTGATGATGGTGGCGGTGGTGATGATGGTGGCGGTGGTGATGATGGTGGCGGTGGTGATGATGGTGGCGGTGGTGATGATGGTGGCGGTGGTGATGATGGTGGCGGTGGTGATGATGGTGGCGGTGGTGATGATGGTGGCGGTGGTGATGATGGTGGCGGTGGTGATGATGGTGGCGGTGGTGATGATGGTGGCGGTGGTGATGATGGTGGCGGTGGTGATGATGGTGGCGGTGGTGATGATGGTGGCGGTGGTGATGATGGTGGCGGTGGTGATGATGGTGGCGGTGGTGATGATGGTGGCGGTGGTGATGATGGTGGCGGTGGTGATGATGGTGGCGGTGGTGATGATGGTGGCGGTGGTGATGATGGTGGCGGTGGTGATGATGGTGGCGGTGGTGATGATGGTGGCGGTGGTGATGATGGTGGCGGTGGTGATGATGGTGGCGGTGGTGATGATGGTGGCGGTGGTGATGATGGTGGCGGTGGTGATGATGGTGGCGGTGGTGATGATGGTGGCGGTGGTGATGATGGTGGCGGTGGTGATGATGGTGGCGGTGGTGATGATGGTGGCGGTGGTGATGATGGTGGCGGTGGTGATGATGGTGGCGGTGGTGATGATGGTGGCGGTGGTGATGATGGTGGCGGTGGTGATGATGGTGGCGGTGGTGATGATGGTGGCGGTGGTGATGATGGTGGCGGTGGTGATGATGGTGGCGGTGGTGATGATGGTGGCGGTGGTGATGATGGTGGCGGTGGTGATGATGGTGGCGGTGGTGATGATGGTGGCGGTGGTGATGATGGTGGCGGTGGTGATGATGGTGGCGGTGGTGATGATGGTGGCGGTGGTGATGATGGTGGCGGTGGTGATGATGGTGGCGGTGGTGATGATGGTGGCGGTGGTGATGATGGTGGCGGTGGTTAGTGGTGGTGAGGGTAATGTTGGTGGTGGTGATGATGGAGATGGAGGTGGTGATGATGGAGATGGAGGTGGTGATGATGGAGATGGAGGTGGTGGTGATGATGGAGATGGAGATGGTGATGATGATGGAGATGATGGGGATGATGGAGATGGTGGTGGTGAGGATGGTGGCGGTGATGGTGGTGGTGATGATGGTGGTGAGGATGATGGAGATGGAGGTGGTGATGATGGTGGTGAGGGTGATGATGGAGATGGTGGAGGTGGTGATGGTAGCGGTGGTGGTGATGGTGGTGGTGGTGATGGTGGCGGTGGTGATGATGGTGGTGGTGGTGATGATGGTGGCGGTGGTGATGATGGTGGTGAGGGTGATGGTGGTGATGATGGAAGTGATAGTGGTGGGGTTGGGGGTTGGGGTGGGGGTAGTGGTGGTGAGGGTAATGTTGGTGGTGGTGATGATGGAGATGGAGGTGGTGATGATGGAGATGGAGGTGGTGATGATGGAGATGGAGGTGGTGGTGATGATGGAGATGGAGATGGTGATGATGATGGAGATGATGGGGATGATGGAGATGGTGGTGGTGAGGATGGTGGCGGTGATGGTGGTGGTGATGATGGTGGTGAGGATGATGGAGATGGAGGTGGTGATGATGGTGGTGAGGGTGATGATGGAGGTGGTGATGGTGGTGGCGGTGGTGATGATGGTGTTGGGGAGGGTGGTGGTGAGGGTGTGATGGTGATGATGGAGATGGTGGTGATGGTGGTGGTGGTGGGGGTGGGGGTGGGGGTTGGGGTAGGGGTAGGGGTGGTGGTGATGGTGGCGGTGTTGATGATGATGATGGTGATAGTGATGGTGGTGGTGATGGTGGTGGTGGTGATGGTGATGGTGGTGGTGATGGTGAGGGTGATAATATGACTGTTTACATTTTGCATGATGAGTTGTATCTGAAATGATTTATGCCAGAAATTTTTGGTGGTGGGATGGCCTTGACAGAGGGCAAAAACTGACAAAAAGCTAAGCTAGCTTAGATTTTGATGAGTAACAACTTGAAATCAACCTCAAATTATCAAGTATGGTCTACTGTATCAGGAATAAGCAATGCCAGACATTTTCACTGGTGGGGAGGCTGTGGCAGACACGCCCCAAAATGTCACCCACAGCTGAGCTAGCTTAGCTTCGAAACCTACACTATAATTCTTCAACACAGAAGATTTAAAATATACTTCTCCTACTTGTTAGCTTTAACACGGAGATAATGTTATTATGTAAAGGAACAGTTACAAGCTACATGTAGACGGATGTCATGCAGCTCACTGCTTGAACAGTGTCTCAGGGAAAGTTATTTCATAGAAGAAGTGTCCTCATACCCAACCAGAGGCGACATATCAATCACCAAATCTCACAAACTCCCAGTGTCATACCTAGAGGGTCACCATATAGGCCTGCTATACAGTCTATTACACAAGTTTAAGACCACGGCTAAACTTTACTATACACTATCGGAAGGGACGTAGTGGTAATGCTTTAGGCCTCGGAATAGTGTATTGGGATAACCTTCGCGATCTATAGAAATCCTCCTTGCGATAGGGTATTGTAAAGTCGTTCTTTGAGTGACCAATCTGACCGAGGCCACATTTTGTTCTAATCAGTGTCAAATATCTTGGAAGAGATCAACATTATATGAATAACTGGTGGTCTTAAACTTTTAAAAGGCGACGTATATTGCCCTAGAGTGTGATGATGTATCGTGTAGCCTATATATTCAGTTACTCATTGTCCTCCCGCTGAAATGTACCTTCAGTCGGTCATTATTTAGGCTACAGAGTCATTCTAAAGAGTTATTCCAACAAGTTAATTGATTGTTCATTCAGCTTGGTCATAATGTTCATCCTCATCTGAGTCGGAGTCCTCAGTCCATGGTTCATCTTCCATGTAAACAAGGCGCTACAACTCCTCAAGTTCTCCATCATCATCAAGTCCGGTACCAGTAATAATGGTTTCATCACTGTCACTGTCGGCATCAAAGTCTTGGTTGGTGGCGGTAAATAAACTGGATGGTGTCGATGATCCCTCAAACCAAGCTGGTCGAAGCAAGCTGTCCTTTTTGTACCAGCCGTAGTCACTTGGGGTCAGGTTTTCAGCTGGGAAAGCCATAGTAGCTCTGGTCCATAGAGTAGTGACATACTGCGTTCGCCGAATCTTCATTTCCAGGCTTTGGCGAGATGGTGGCAACAGTGAGCAATCAACACGTTTGATGTTAGCCAGGGGATTCTCCTGAAAGATTAAAAAACATTTATAGTAGCTATTGAATTACATGAAAATAGCTGAAAACATACATGTACCGTCTGGCATTTTGCGTACCTGGTTAACTTTTCCAGTCATCTGAAGTACCTTCAAGTAACGGGCTTCGTTGACATCCTTGGTTTTGTGTTGGGCGTACATTTTGCAGACGAATTCTGATGCGACGTCTGTATCAACATCAAGAGAAGGGTCCCCCATGCTGATGAACAACTCAGTAAATCTTGCAGTGTTGTCTTTCAATAAGATGCTGAATGGCTTCACCTTTCCCTTCCTGAAAGAATTATCTTATTTGTAAAAGTATCTACATTACCAACAGACACGAATCAGTTTGATGGTATAATGATTGATTCATAATGGTTAATGGTTAATGGTTAAAAGTAAAATAAATGTGCTAGACATCTAAGGTCATATAGCACTATAGTTAATGTTAGTGAAGGATGGTTGGGTTAGTGATTTGTTGTTAAAGCTGGGTTAAGGAATTGGTGAGTGAATGGGTTAGGGTCGGATGAGGTATGTAAAGGGGTTAGATCAAGTGAAGGATATATATGCGTTTGAGGAAGGAAAACAATTGTCAAAGCAGAAAGTGTGAGATTCTGTAAGGATGTCTGATAAGTTGGGATGTCTATGCAGGGAGGACGTGGGCATGACAATAGAATATTTGGGACTGAAAGAGGAACATTCGGAAACCGCGAATGTTCCAATGAAGGATAGTTATACTTTCGTTGATTTACTGGCAAAGATTGCAGTGCGTGTTGGAAAATTTGAAGGGGAAGGTGCTAGAGGGTGCGATAAAGAATGAGGTTGGGGAGGTGGTGTTGTATCAGGAGGGGTGTCAGGAGGTAGAGGGTCTGGGGAAGAGGGTACTTCTTACATGAGGGTTTCACGTGTGTATCCAGGAGGGAGTGGAAGGGATAGAGGGGAGAGTGGGAGGGTTAATATAGGTGGGGCTGAATTCAAGAGGAATGGGTTTTGTTGGGATGGGGTAGGAGGATTGGGTGTAGGGAGAATATGAGTAGGAGGAGGATGTATATGGGCAGTCACTTTGAGTGTGGAGGGAGCGGGAGTTGTAGAATTTGAAGGTGGATGAGTATTAGTTTGGGACTCGATTATGTAGTTCTGGATATCTTTAAGAGTTTCTGTAGTGGAGTTGGTTGGGGAGTTTTGTGAGATAAAGGTTTTCTTGTGAGGGGGGGAAGAGAAGTCTGGTGTCTGAAAAATAGGGGCAAAGGAAGGTGGAGGTGATTGTGAGGTAGGGGAAGATGGGGTGGAACGTTTATTCTGTCTGCTGCGGGTAGTGCGGGGAGGGAGAGGGGAAGGTGATGGGGCTGTAGTAGAGATTGGGGTGTCTGAATTTAGGATAGCAAAAGAATTTGATTGGGTAGAGATTGGAGTGTCTGGGTTTAGGATGGCAAAATAATTTGACTGGGGAAGGTAGGAGGTAGAAAAGGGGAAGTTAAATGAAGGGGGGTTGGGTTTAGGAGAGGGTGTAGGAGCTTGGGAGGTAGGGGGATTAGCAGAGTGAGCGACATTACTGGAGTAGGGGGTAAGAGAAAAGCCTTGTCGACGTTCTTCCTGTCTGGCTTCACGTAGAGTGAGTCCAAGTCTGAATCTGAGAGTTGCTACCTCAGACTCAAATTTGTAGGTGGGGCAGCCTCTATAAAATACATTATGGGGGCCGCCACAGTTTGCACATGTGCGTGATTGTGCAGAGCAATTTGATCGAGTATGGCCAGGTTGGGCACATAGCGGGCATCTGGCTGTGGAATGGCAATGTTTGGCAGGATGTCCTAAATGCCAACAATATTGGTACTGACGAGGAGGAGGTTGGTATGGTCGGACAGGTAGGGATTCCCCACCTATTTTAACATTTAAGGGAAGGTCATGTCTACGGAAAGTAATTTTGGCAATGTTGATGGATTTCTTACGATTTCCTCTGGGAGGAATGGAGTAGCATTGTACATATGTTGCATCATAGTCTGTGAGACAAGCGAGTAAGTCCTCTCCACAATCTGACCATTCTTTGTCATGGATTGGGCAATCTGTTGGGGAGATAGAGACAGTTCCAGTGCAAGTATTGAGGGTTGGATGAGGTTCTGTAGGGATGGGATTACCACATAGATCAGTTAGTTTTGTTAATGCTATAGCTTCGTTTTCAGTTGTTACTGTGACGCGACGGGAGTGGTCGCGTAGGCTACGGAAAGAGACTTTGCCTACTTGTTTTTGGAGGCATTGTTGAAAGAGGGTGTTTTGAGAGTAGGGGGCTGTGGGAGGGATCACGAAAAATCAGTCCCATTTGGCTGGGCTAAATAGAGTATTTAGGATTCTTGTAGAGGTGGGGGTAGTAGATGTGCGGGGACGTGTGGAGGAGGGAGTAGTGTTGAGGGGGGTAGTGTTACGGGGAGGTGGGCAATAAGGTTGTAAGGTAGTAATAAGGGGAGATGGGATGGTTGATGAAGAAGGTTGTGGGAGTAAAGGTGTTGAAGTTGAGCATGTTGGGAGAGTAGAAATGTCTCCTGGGGGTTGGTTGTTGATTAGGGTTGATACTGTACTAGTATGCATTGATGATGGGGGAGTTGTTGCAGTGTTCGGAGCCGTGGTCAAAGGAGAGCTGGGATTGGGGCTATTTGATAAAGGGGTAAGCCTCATTGCCCCTAAGATTGGGGTTATGTCTTCATTATTGGCCATGATAAGCCTGGAGTATGTTGGGGAAAAAAATAGTCCACCCTCAGGGTCCCCTTGACGGGTATGAGCCAGGTAGGGCAGGGGAATACCGTGCCCATGGTTCCCTCAGGCCATTCAGGACTGACATAAAGTCAGCCTTTCATCCTTTCAGCACGGCTCTCACACCTTAGGAGGTGGATAGTAGAAGGGATTGGTGAAGAAACTGAAACGAAAGGTATGAGTGGGAAAAAAGACTATGCAAAATTAGTTGAGTCGATGGCTGAGTCCC
Organism: Penaeus chinensis; assembly: GCF_019202785.1. NCBI lineage: Eukaryota > Metazoa > Arthropoda > Malacostraca > Decapoda > Penaeidae > Penaeus > Penaeus chinensis. The sequence continues at coordinate 15,493,642 of NC_061821.1, read as the reverse complement.
AAGGTTAAGGAGTTCCCCATCATTGGGTCTCAGTCTTCGTCTCCTAAGCCCCCCCACGACAACAACGGGCAAAGGATTGGGGGGGATTGATTCATAAGCCAATGAAACCTTGGAAGGTATTATCATGTTCGCCTCACCATGCTCACAAGATGACTGAAACATTTAAGGGCTGGGTTTCTTGGCATTAATAATCTGGTATTATTAGTTCTGTCAAGCATTACTGTATTACCTGTAAAAAGCTGATGTATAATCAGATCCTGTAAAGGCATGGAACCCTGGGAGTGTCTGTGGTATTCCTGGTCTGGCTTCCTCTAGGATCTCAGCAATATTGAAGACGTTGATGAATCTTCGTTGATGGTGTCGATGATCCCTCAAACCAAGCTGGTCGAAGCAAGCTGTCCTTCTTGTACCAGCCGTAGTCACTTGGGGTCAGGTTTTCAGCTGGGAAAGCCATAGTAGCTCTGGTCCATAGAGTAGTGACATACTGCGTTTGACGAATCTTCATTTCCAGGCTTTGGCGAGATGGTGGCAACAGTGAGAAGTCAACACGTTTGATGTTAGCCAGGGGATTCTCCTGAAAGATTAAAAACCATTTATAGTAGCTATAGAAGTACATGAAAATAGCTGAAAACATACATGTACCGTTTGGCTTTTTGCGTACCTGGTTAACTTTTCCAGTCATCTGAAGTACCTTCAAGTAACGGGCTTCGTTGACATCCTTGGTTTAGTGTTGGGCGTACATTTTGCAGACGAATTCTGATGCGACGTCTGTATCAACATCAAGAGAAGGGTCCCCATGCTGATGAACAACTCAGTAAATCATGCAGTTTTGTCTTTCAATAAGATGCTGAAGGGCTTCACCTTCCCCTTCCTGAAAGAATGATCTTATATGTAAAAGTATCTACATTACCAACAGACACGAATCAGTTTGATGGTATAATGATTGATTCATAAGCCAATGAAAACCTTGGAACTTATTATCATGTTCGCCTCACCATGCTCACAAGATGACTGAAACATTTAAGGGCTGGGTTTCTTGGCATTAATAATCTGGTACTATTAGTTCTGTCAAGCATTACTGTATGTAAAGGGTTTGTGTTTTAGTGATGGTTTCACTATTTAGTTGGTGCATAATGGTATGTATGTGTTGTGCGTATATGGTGTGTGTGTGTGTGTGTGTGAGGTGTAAGTGTCCCTTTGGTTCGCCTCCACCGTTCGGATGGCAGTTTCGACCCCACCAAAGCCTCATGTTAACCATCGTCGGTGGTTGCCATTCTATGGTTTGCCGCTCTACTCCGAGCTCCACACCTGAACACTTGTAAGTCCACTTTAATTTAATTTGTACATATTGTGCGAGTATATATCTATATATTCAATGGTGAATGGTGAAGAATAAAATACGGTGAAGTGCTGTGAAGTGATATAGTGAAAATTAAGGCAGAAAAGTATATTAACGGGAACTATTTGTTACAGCCTCTATTTATGCCGAGTTACTGATATCTGCAGCCCCTCTATTAGTGGCCGAGTAGCTGATATCTGCTGCCCCTTCTATTGGTGCTGAGTAGCTGACAGCTGCAGCCCGCTCTACCAGTGACTATCTTTGTCATGCACCTGGGGTGAAATAGCACGTTTTGGCTCGGATAGTTCGTCCTCCAACACTTCACTGACGGCACTCCTGATAACTCCCGTGTTCTATTCAGTGTATTTGTGATGTATAGTGTGAGCAATATTATTTATGAAAATACTATTGTTTTAATAAGCCCGAGATAATCTATATCCCAGAGGATACCAAAATAAAAGAACCAAAGGTTACCACTGCTAATAAGATCAAAGCAAAGAAACCACGGACACTGTATTACCTGTAAAAAGCTGATGTATAATCAGATCCTGTAGAGGCATGGAACCCTGGGAGTGCCTGTGGTATTCCTGGTCTGGCTTCCTCTAGGATCTCAGCAATATTGGAGACGTTGATGAATCTTTTTGCGTTACCCATGCCACTGTCCATGATTATAGTGGTCATGGATCTAACCTCTGGGCGTTGTTGTCCTATGGTTCTGATTAGAATCACCAGCACATTTGTGTCTGATGCCCTTTCAAGTACATGTCCTGTTGTCAGTTTGCCTGCATGGAACGCAATTTGGGTGTCCGCTTCTTCATGGTTGCTCTGGAGGTGGGCTGGTTTGGAAACAGACACTGTTGCATGCTGGCGACCTGGTTCGAACTTGTAGCAATCACCACCATGAGATGCGTGGTGGTGGTGAAGGTAATGGTGGTGGTGGTGGTGATGGAGATTGAGGTGGTGGTGGTGATGATGGAAATGGAGGTGGTGGTGGTGATGATGGAGATGGAGATGATGATGATGGGGATGATGGAGATGATGGGTATGATGGAGATGGTGGTGGTGAGAATGGTGGTGAGGGTGATGATGGAGATAGGTGAGGTGGTGATGATGGTGGTGAGGGTGATGATGGAGATGGTGGAGGTGGTGATGATGGTGGCGGTGGTGATGATGGTGGCGGTGGTGATGATGGTGTTGGTGAGGGTGGTGGTGAGGGTGAGTGATGGTGGTGGTGGTGAGGGTGAGTGATGGTGGTGTTGGTGAGGGTGCTGGTGAGGGCGAGTGATGGTGGTGATGATGGTGGTGATAGTGATGATGATGATGATGGTTGAGGTGGTGATGGTGGAGGTGTTGATGATGGTGATAGTGATGGTGGTGATGATGGAGATGGAGGTGGTGATGGTGGTGGTGATGATGGTGGTGGTGAGGGTGATAATATGACTGTTTACATTTTGCATGATGAGTTGTATCTGAAATGATTTATGCCAGAAATTTTTGGTGGTGGGATGGCCTTGACAGAGGGCAAAAACTGACATCAAAATATGCTAGCTTAGCTTTTTGAGTAACAACTTGAAATCAACCTCAAATTATCAAGTATGGTCTACTGTATCAGGAATAAGCAATGCCAGACATTTTCACTGGTGGGGAGGCTGTGGCAGACACGCCCCAAAATGTCACCCACAGCTGAGCTAGCCTAACTTTGAAACCTACACTATAGTTCAACACAGAAGATTTAAAATATACTTCTCCTACTTGTTAGCTTTAACACGGAGATAATGTTATTATGTAAAGGAACAGTTACAAGCTACATGTAGACGGATGTCATGCACCTCACTGCTTGAACAGTGTCTCAGGGAAAAGTTATTTCATAGAAGAAGTGTCCTCATACCCAACCAGAGGCGACACATATATCACCAAATCTCACAAACTCCCAGTGTCATACCTAGAGGGTCACCATCTAGGCCTGCTATACAGTCTATTACATAAGTTTAAGACCACGGCTAAACTTTACTATACACTATCGGAAGGGACGTAGTGGTAATGCTTTAGGCCTCGGAATAGTGTATTGGGATAACCTTCGCGATCTATAGAAATCCTCCTTGCGATTGGGTATTGTAAAGTCGTTCTTTGAGTGACCAATCTGACCGAGGCCACATTTTGTTCTAATCAGTGTCAAATATCTTGGAAGAGATCAACATTATATGAATAACTGGTGGTCTTAAACTTTTAAAAGGCGACGTATATTGCCCTAGAGTGTGATGATGTATCGTGTAGCCTATATATTCAGTTACTCATTGCCCTCCTGCTGATATGTACCTTCAGTCTGTCATTATTTAGGCTACAGAGTCATTCTAAAGAGTTATTCCAACAAGTTAATTGATTGTTCATTCAGCTTGGTCATCATGTTCATCCTCAGCTGAGTCGGAGTCCTCAGTCCATGGTTCATCTTCCATGTAAACAAGGCGCTACAACTCCTCAAGTTCTCCATCATCATCAAGTCCGGTACCAGTAATAATGGTTTCATCACTGTCACTGTCGGCATCAAAGTCTTGGTTGGTGGCGGTAAATAAACTGGATGGTGTCGATGATCCCTCAAACCAAGCTGGTCGAAGCAAGCTGTCCTTTTTGCACCAGCCGTAGTCACTTGGGGTCAGGTTTTCAGCGGGGAAAGCCATAGTAGCTCTGGTCCATAGAGTAGTGACATACTGCGTTTGACGAATCTTCATTTCCAGGCTTTGGCGAGATGGTGGCAACAGTGAGAAGTCAACACGTTTGATGTTAGCCAGGGTATTCTCCTGAAAGATTAAAAACCATTTATAGTAGCTATAGAAGTACATGTATGTTTTCAGCTATTTTCATGTACCGTTTGGCTTTTTGCGTACCTGGTTAACTTTTCCAGTCATCTGAAGTACCTTCAAGTAACGGGCTTCGTTGACATCCTTGGTTTTGTGTTGGGCGTACATTTTGCAGACGAATTCTGATGCGACGTCTGTATCAACATCAAGAGAAGAATCCCCCATGCTGATAAACAACTCAGTAAATCTTGCAGTGTTGTCTTTCAATAAGATGCTGAATGGCTTCACCTTCTCCTTCCTGAAAGAATGATCTTATTTGTAAAAGTATCTACATTACCAACAGACACGAATCTGTTTGATGGTATAATGATTGATTCATAAGCCAATGAAAACCTTGGAACTTATTATCATGTTCGCCTCCCATGCTCACAAGATGACTGAAACATTTAAGGGCTGGGTTTTTTGGCATTAATAATCTGGTACTATTAGTTCTGTCAAGCATTACTGTATTACCTGTTAAAAGCTGATGTAAAGGCATGGAACCCTGGGAGTGCCTGTGGTATTCCTGGTCTGGCTTCCTCTAGGATCTCAGCAATATTGGAGACGTTGATGAATCTTCTTGCGTTACCCATGCCACTGTCCATGATTATAGTGGTCATGGATCTAACCTCTGGGCGTTGTTGTCCTATGGTTCTGATTAGAATCACCAGCACATTTGTGTTTAATGCCCTTTTAAGTACATGTCCTGTTGTCAGTTTGCCTGCATGTAACGCAATTGGGGTGTCCGCTTCTTCATGGTTGCTCTGGAGGTGGGCTGGTTTGGAAACAGACACTTGCATGCTGGCGACCTGGTTCGAACTTGTAGCAATCACCACCATTAGATGCAATGACGGATTTTCCTCCGAAAATGTGATGGCAATGATCTTTCTGCCATTCTTGTAACAGGAATTTGCCGAGCTCATTCTTAAAATTGCCGTTTGCTAACATCTTGGACCCACTCTGGCGCATTTTCTGGTCTGGACCTGTTATTGTGTAAGGGAAATCGACTGATCCACGCAACTTTCTTTCCCTGTCCTTGATTGACTCCTCCATATACTTGTCGAAGCATACATGAACTTCAGTTGCTCTACCCTTACAAACGGACGAGAGGATTCCAAGAGCCAAGGATCCATATGATGCTCCTGTGTTGGTCACAGAGACTGTTGAATGGAGAAGCAATCTACCATCATAGTTGACTGCATGATCATCTTGTATGTCCTTGAAAGTAACTTGGGCTGTCTGCAGGGACTCTAGATGGTCAAGGAGCTTAGACTTTTCAGTTTTGACATAATACCCATCATAATGGGAAATCGCAAGGGGGTAGGAAATGATGGGGTAAGAAAGTACTTTCCAAAGGTCGAATGATGGTTCCTCAAGGGCTATTGTGACGATGATGCGAATAAATGCATTGCGCATACTCTCTGTGTTTGTCATCGCTCTCTTCATAGATGGTAGAGAGGATTTCTTTTTGAGATTCTCAGCAGCGAAGTTTTGAACTTTGACCCTTTTCACTGGCTTGAGGAACAGCCCACTCTCACTCTTCCACTCTTCCATAAACTTCTCCTTAGCTTCCCTACTCCATTGCATGGTGGTCAGAAGGTATGTCTCCGTAGTTTTTGATGCTGCATGACCCGTAGCAACATTCAGCAAGGATGTGGTGATTTCAGTCTTGAACGGGTTGCACGAACAATCAATCTTCTTGCTCAGGGAAGCCATATCCTTGTTGTCCCTGATGATCCGGTGTGATTGGCATTGGGCTGCAGCATGTTCACCCTTTTCCAGACCAGCAAACGTCCTCAGCTCTGTTACTGCCATTGCTCGTTGGGTCATGGTGAGGAACCAACGGCGCATAGCAGTCTCAGAGTTTCGGAAGGAAACTATTCCCCTCATGGTTGATGATGCGTCCCGATTGACAGACTACTCGAGGGAAAGGTCAACTGCAGATCTGCTGTAGTTCCTAGGGGTGCGCCGGATGGAGAAAGCACCCCTTTTCAAAGTCTCCAGAATCTTTGGGTCCGCTTCTTTGAGTCTTTGGAGAAACAGTGTCCTCCACCTTGCATAATTGGGATGTTTTAGCCCAAAGAACACGTCCAGCATGAGTGGGAACACATTCATGTAGCCATCCACGTCATTTCTCTTCACGCATCGCTGGTGTTCCCTGTGCAACCTGTTTATCAGGAAGATGTAAATTCCCCAGAACTGAGCAGTTGGCCCCATGTCTCCAATGCGGATGTTCAGGAAGAAGTCTTCAAACTTGGCTAGATGTTCTGTGATGACTGGGTCTTGGAGAAACCTTTCTTCCATCTGACTTGGATCCGTGGGCACTTGGCTCATTGCCGCTTCGGATTCTTCAACCGCTTCAATTGGCAGGTCAGAGAGGAACAGTTTGTGCATCTTGACTTCATGGATACGGGTGCAACAGTTATAGAACTTTCCCTTGATGAAACCGACCACCAATCCCTCCGCAAGTACGTCTGCTTCAGTTAGGATATATTCGACTCCACTTTCAGCTAAGAAATTTTCGACAGCTGCGAAGAAGGCCAATTCCACATGAAAATTACCCAGCATGATTAGGAGCTTGTCAAATATTGGTCTGTCTAAGGCTTGTATTGAATAGGCCTTCAGTGCAACCGCTAGATCGTAGGTGACAACTTCAACCTCCTGACCTGTCTCTTCCGCAACACTCATTGTCCTCACCATTGTTTATCTGACCACGTCGTTGTTGGTAGGTGATTTGGAGATAGGGTCCATGTAGCAGATTCGCTGAATTGGCAATGGGTCCTTCTTGTAGAGGCTAGTGAAACCAGAATGCAGTGGTGTCTTCCCTTCAAGGTTCAAAGGGAATGTTCAGGATCTCACTACTATTCACCTGGAATGCTTGGAATATTTCTATAATTAAGAATGAATGGTCAGGATCACTCTACTATTCATTACGAATGCTCGGAATTTCACTACTCATCACTAGAAATGCTCGTGAACTCACTTACATTCACTATGAATACACACACACACACACTATATATATATAGACATATACAAGTATATATATAGATAAATATACCTATATATATTTATGTATGTATACATATGCACATTTCTGACACCAACGATGCATTGTTTGACGAACTATTTGACATTATGTACTTGACTGGGTTTTTATACTTGGGCGGTTAACAAATGATCCTTCCCAAGGGGAATAGTTGGTTAGGTAATCATTGTTAGTGGTCCTCAACACACCATCATATCGACAATACTCACCCACTGTGTGCATAAATACACGCAGCGCACACACACACACACACGTGTATATAGACACAAAAACACATACATATATATATATATATATATATACATATCATATGCATGTATGTATATATGTACACATATGTGTTCGCGTGCGTGTGCGTGTTTATTCATATATATATACATATTTATACATACATATATTCAGGTAAATACATATATATACATATACATATATGTATATTATATACATAAAATGTGTATCTATTCACCAAAGATACCACGAGTTAGATTTACAAAATAATTTAAAATTCAAGGAAAAAAATCCAGTAGTGGATTAAGAAGAATCTTAATTTTCACAAAATTCAACAAAATCTCCTGTAATGTAACCAATTAGGAACATAAAAAATTAAGGTGGTTACAATGGTATTTTAAGGCGTATTAAAGGGAGATCAAAACCCAAGCGTCATCAGTGCAAAAAGGTGGTAGGACAAATTGGTCCATCAAATTTTCATATTGTATATAGACATACAAGTTAAGCATCAAAAGGTGATAGTAAATATATATACATATACATATATGTATATTATATACAAAAAATTAAAAAATCCATTAGTGTGTAAAGTAAATTAAGAAGAATCTTAATTTTCACAAAATTCAATAAAATCTCCTGTAATGTAACCAATAAGGAACATCAAAAGGTGATAATGATTGAACTATCATGTCCCAACACAACATGCTACCTATAAAAACATCTAAAAACAAGGGAAAAACGAGCCAGTCACATCCAGTCTCAAGATCACCGATGGTTTCTTGCAAAAGGGAGAGAGGGGTCACCGATTGTTTCTTGCAAAGGGAGTGAACTCACCGACTGATACTTGCAATCAGCAACCAATGGAGTGTAATGCAATTTAAGAAAAACACAATTTACATCAAATTCGACGAATTCAGTATAAGCCATATTCTTATCACAAGAGGAAAATATTGTAGAGGGAAACTTAAGGTGGTGACAATGGTATTTTAAAAGGAAAATTGACATAAATCCCGTATTAACACGAGATCAAAACTCAAAAACGTGTCAGGTGAAAATTGTACATTTAATTCATATAACATGGTATACAGACAAATCTAAATATATGTTCACAATTTAAAGGTGCTAGTGAATTATACATATTTATATGTATACATATATACGTATATGTAAGCATATATACACACAAACGCACAAACATACATATAAATATATATATATACATATTTATATATATATATATATATAAAGCATACATATATGTACTTGACTGTTTTTTTTGTTTTTTTTTCCCACTGGGGCGGCTAAAAACTGATCCTTCCCCAGAGTAGTTGGCAAGGTAATCATTGTTAGTGGTCCTCAACCCATCATATCGATGATAGACTCACCCACTGCGTGCATGAATGCGCGCAGCGCACGCACGCACGCACACACACACGCGCGCGTGTAAACGGACACAAAAATACATTCATACATACACGTGTGTATATATATATATCTCATGTATATATATATCACATATGCATGTATGCATATATGTACACACACACACACACACACACATGTGTATTCGTGCGTGCACGCATGTGTGTGCGCGTTTGCGTGCGTTTATATATACATATACATACATACATGTACATATTTAAACCTACACATACATATGTACATATTTAAACTTACACATAAATATGTACATATTTAAAAATATATATACATATAAATACATATACATTTATATGTATATATAATTTTTTTTATACATAAAATGCGTATCTATCAAGGATACCATGAGTTATATTGACAAAATAATTTAAATGTCAAGAAAAAGGAGTGTATTTATAAATATGTAATATAATTATATAGATATGTAAATATTATAAATATTTGTGTCTGTTTATATATATACATTAAATAATATATAAAAATTATGTATATGTGCATATACATGTGTATATATGCATTTATATACAGATATACACACTTATATAATACATGTTTATAAATAAATATCACGTATTTACGCATTATTACTTATATTTACACACACACACACAAACATATATATATGGATATACAGTATAAATATATATAATATAAATATGAATTGTATACATATGCATATTAGCCTATATATATAGTATATATATACACTGTACACACATGTATATATATACAGAACACATATATAATATATATACATACAGTACATAAATATACACAATATGTGTAAATATGTATATAAATGTATATATATTTAATGTATAACTATTTATCTATAAATCAAGGAAACCATGAATGAGTTAGATTTACAAATTTAAAATCCAAGAAAAAAACAAAACAATGGTGTGAAGTAAATTCAGAACATTCTTAATTTTCCTCACATTTAACAAAATCTCATGTAATATGAATCAGATGCTTATTACACGAGAAAACCATTATACATTACACATAAAAGTGGTAACAATGGTATTTTTAAAGGAAAATTCACATAGAAGGCGTATTAATGCGAGATCAAAACCCAAGCGTCATCAGTGCAAAAAGGTGGTAGGACAAAATGGTCCATCTAATTTTTATATTGTATATAGACATACAAGTGAAGCATCAAAAGGTGATAGTGATTGAACTATCATGTCACAACACAACATGCGACCCATAAAAACATCTGGAAACAAGGGAAAAACGAGCCAGTCACATCCAGTCTCAGGATCACCAATGGTTTCTTGCAAAAGGGAGAGAGGGGTCACCGATTGTTTCTTGCAAAGGGAGTGAATTCACCGACTGATACTTGCAATCAGCAACCAATTGAATGTAATGCAATTTAAGAAAAACATAACTTAGATCAAATTCAACGAATTCAGTATGTAAGCCATATTCTTATCACAAGGGGAAAATATTGTACAGGGAAACTTCAGGTGGTGACAACGGCATTAATTTACATAACATAGTATACAGACATATCAAAATATATGTAGACAATTTAAAGGTGCTAGTGAATTATACACATTTATATATACATATATATGTATATATAAGCATGTATATATACACAAACGGACAAACATACATACAAAAATATGATATATATATATAAAAGAGCACACATATATGTACTTGACTGTTTTTTTTTACTGGGGCGGCAAAAAACTGATCCTTCCCCAGAGTCGTTGGTTAGGTAATCATTGTTAGTGGTCATCAACCCATCGTATCGATGATAGACTTACCCACTGTGTGCATAAATGCGCGCAGCGCACACACACACACATACACACGCGCGTGTTTATAGACACAAAAACACATACATACATACACGTGAATATATATATATATCTCATGTATACATATATATATCACATATGCATGTATGCATATATGTACACACACACACACACACACATGTGTATGGGTGCGTACGCGCATGTGTGTGCATGAGTGTGTATTTATAAATATGGAATACAATTATGCTAGTGATTGAACTATCATGTCAAAACACAACATCCTACCCATAAAACATCTAAAAACACGAGAAAAACGAGCCAGTCACATCCAGAGTCTCGGGATCACCGATGGTTTCTTGCAAAAGGGAGAGAGGGGTCACCGATTGTTTCTTGCAAAGGGAGTGAATTCACCGACTGATACTTGCAATCAGCAACCAATGGAGAGTAATGTAATTTAACAAAATCACAATTTACCTCAAATTCAACGAATTCAGTATGTAAGCCATATTCTTATCTCAAGAGGAAATATTGTACAGGGAAACTTAAGGTGGTAACAATGGTATTTTAAAAGGAAATTTGAAATAAATCCCATATTAACACGAGATCAGAACCCAAAAACGCGTGATAATAGTACATTTAATTTATATAACATAGTATACAGACAAATCTAAATATATGTTCACAATTTAAAGGTGCTAGTGAATTATACATATTTATATATAAACATATTTATGTATATATAAGCATATATATATACACAAACACACAAACATACATATAGAATATATATATATATATATATATAAGCACACACAGATATGTACTTGACTGTTTTTTTTTTTTTTTTTTTTTTTTTACTGGGGCGGCTAAAAACTGATCTTCCCCAGAATAGTTGATTAGGTAATCATTGTTAGTGGTCCTCAACCCATCATATCGATGATAGACTCACCCACTGTGTGCATGAATGCGCGCAGCGCGCGCGCACGCACACACACGCGCGCACGTGTATTTAGACACAAACATACATTCATACGTACACGTGTGTATATATATATATCTCATGTATACATATATATATCACAGATGCATGTATGCATATATGTACACACACAGAGACATGTGTATTCGTGCGTGCACGCATGTGTGCGCGTTTGCGTGCGTTTATATATACATATACATACATACATACATGTACATATTTAAACATACACATACATATGAACATATTTATACATATATATAAACACATATAAATATAAATACATATACATTTATGTATATATATATTTTTATACATAAAATGTGTATCTATCAAGGATACCACGAGTTATATTGACAAAATAATTTAAATTTCAAGAAAAAGAAATGTGTATTTATAAATATGTAATATAATTATATAGATATGTAAATATCATAAATATTTGTGTCTGTGTTTATATAAAAACATTAAATAATATATAAAAATTATGTATATGTGCATATACATGTGTATATATGCATTTATATACAGATATACACACATATAATACATGTTTATAAATAAACATTATGTATTTACGCATTATTACTTATATTTACATACACAAACACACAAACATATATAAATATGGATATAAAGTATAAATATATATTATATAAATATAAATTGTATACATATGCATATTAGCCTATATATCTAGTATATATATACACTGTACACACATGTTTATATATATATATATATATATACACACAGTACACACATATATATACATACAGTACATATATATACACAATATATGTAAATATGTATATAAATGTATATATATTTAATGTATAACTATTTATCTATAAATCAAGGAAACCATGAATGAGTTAGATTTACAAACTAATTTAAAATCCAAGAAAAAAACAAAACAATGGTGTGAAGTAAATTCAGAACATTCTTAATTTTCCTTACATTTAACAAAATCTCATGTAATATGAATCAGATGCTTATTACACGAGAAAACCATTATACATTACACATAAAAGTGGTAACAATGGTATTTTTAAAGGAAAATTCACATAGAAGGCGTATTAATGCGAGATCAAAACCCAAGCGTCATCAGTGCAAAAAGGTGGTAGGACAAAATGGTCCATCTAATTTTTATATTGTATATAGACATACAAGTGAAGCATCAAAAGGTGATAGTGATTGAACTATCATGTCACAACACAACATGCGACCCATAAAAACATCTGGAAACAAGGGAAAAACGAGCCAGTCACATCCAGTCTCAGGATCACCAATGGTTTCTTGCAAAAGGGAGAGAGGGGTCACCGATTGTTTCTTGCAAAGGGAGTGAATTCACCGACTGATACTTGCAATCAGCAACCAATTGAATGTAATGCAATTTAAGAAAAACATAACTTAGATCAAATTCAACGAATTCAGTATGTAAGCCATATTCTTATCACAAGGGGAAAATATTGTACAGGGAAACTTCAGGTGGTGACAACGGCATTAATTTACATAACATAGTATACAGACATATCAAAATATATGTAGACAATTTAAAGGTGCTAGTGAATTATACACATTTATATATACATATATATGTATATATAAGCATGTATATATACACAAACGGACAAACATACATACAAAAATATGATATATATATAAAAGAGCACACATATATGTACTTGACTGTTTTTTTTTTTACTGGGGCGGCAAAAAACTGATCCTTCCCCAGAGTCGTTGGTTAGGTAATCATTGTTAGTGGTCATCAACCCATCGTATCGATGATAGACTCACCCACTGTGTGCATAAATGCGCGCAGCGCACACTCACTCACATACACACGCGCGTGTGTATAGACACAAAAACACATACATACATACACATGAATATATATATATATCTCATGTATACATATATATATCACATATGCATGTATGCATATATGTACACACACACACATGTGTATGGGTGCGTACGCGCATGTGTGTGCATGAGTGTGTATTTATAAATATGGAATACAATTATGCTAGTGATTGAACTATCATGTCAAAACACAACATCCTACCCATAAAACATCTAAAAACACGAGAAAAACGAGCCAGTCACATCCAGAGTCTCGGGATCACCGATGGTTTCTTGCAAAAGGGAGAGAGGGGTCACCGATTGTTTCTTGCAAAGGGAGTGAATTCACCGACTGATACTTGCAATCAGCAACCAATGGAGAGTAATGTAATTTAACAAAATCACAATTTACCTCAAATTCAACGAATTCAGTATGTAAGCCATATTCTTACCTCAAGAGGAAATATTGTACAGGGAAACTTAAGGTGGTAACAATGGTATTTTAAAAGGAAATTTGAAATAAATCCCATATTAACACGAGATCAAAACCCAAAAACGCGTGATAATAGTACATTTAATTTATATAACATAGTATACAGACAAATCTAAATATATGTTCACAATTTAAAGGTGCTAGTGAATTATACATATTTATATATAAACATATTTATGTATATATAAGCATATATATATATACACAAACACACAAACATACATATAAGAATATATATATATATATAAGCACACACAGATATGTACTTGACTGTTTTTTTTTTTTTTTTTTTTTTTTTTTTTACTGGGGCGACTAAAAACTGGTCTTCCCCAGAATAGTTGATTAGGTAATCATTGTTAGTGGTCCTCAACCAATCATATCGATGATAGACTCACCCACTGTGTGCATGAATGCGCGCAGCGCGCGCGCACGCACACACACGCGCGCACGTGTATTTAGACACAAACATACATTCATACGTACACGTGTGTATATATATATATCTCATGTATACATATATATATCACATATGCATGTATGCATATATGTACACACACACACACATGTGTATGGGTGCGTACGCGCATGTGTGTGCATGAGTGTGTATTTATAAATATGGAATACAATTATGCTAGTGATTGAACTATCATGTCAAAACACAACATCCTACCCATAAAACATCTAAAAACACGAGAAAAACGAGCCAGTCACATCCAGAGTCTCGGGATCACCGATGGTTTCTTGCAAAAGGGAGAGAGGGGTCACCGATTGTTTCTTGCAAAGGGAGTGAATTCACCGACTGATACTTGCAATCAGCAACCAATGGAGAGTAATGTAATTTGACAAAATCACAATTTACCTCAAATTCAACGAATTCAGTATGTAAGCCATATTCTTATCTCAAGAGGAAATATTGTACAGGGAAACTTAAGGTGGTAACAATGGTATTTTAAAAGGAAATTTGAAATAAATCCCATATTAACACGAGATCAAAACCCAAAAACGCGTGATAATAGTACATTTAATTTATATAACATAGTATACAGACAAATCTAAATATATGTTCACAATTTAAAGGTGCTAGTGAATTATACATATTTATATATAAACATATTTATGTATATATAAGCATATATATATACACAAACACACAAACATACATATAAGAATATATATATATATAAGTACACACAGATATGTACTAGACTGTTTTTTTTTATTATTTTTTTTTTTACTGGGGCGGCTAAAAACTGATCTTCCCCAGAATAGTTGATTAGGTAATCATTGTTAGTGGTCCTCAACCCATCATATCGATGATAGACTCACCCACTGTGTGCATGAATGCGCGCAGCGCGCGCGCACGTGTATTTAGACACAAACATACATTCATACGTACACGTGTGTATATATATATATCTCATGTATACATATATATATCACAGATGCATGTATGCATATATGTACACACACAGAGACATGTGTATTCGTGCGTGCACGCATGTGTGCGCGTTTGCGTGCGTTTATATATACATATACATACATACATACATGTACATATTTAAACATACACATACATATGAACATATTTATACATATATATAAACACATATAAATATAAATACATATACATTTATGTATATATATAGTTTTATACATAAAATGTGTATCTATCAAGGATACCACGAGTTATATTGACAAAATAATTTAAATTTCAAGAAAAAGAAATGTGTATTTATAAATATGTAATATAATTATATAGATATGTAAATATCATAAATATTTGTGTCTGTGTTTATATAAAAACATTAAATAATATATAAAAATTATGTATATGTGCATATACATGTGTATATATGCATTTATATACAGATATACACACATATAATACATGTTTATAAATAAACATTATGTATTTACGCATTATTACTTATATTTACATACACAAACACACAAACATATATAAATATGGATATAAAGTATAAATATATATTATATAAATATAAATTGTATACATATGCATATTAGCCTATATATCTAGTATATATATACACTGTACACACATGTTTATATATATATACACACAGTACACACATATATATACATACAGTACATATATATACACAATATATGTAAATATGTATATAAATGTATATATATTTAATGTATAACTATTTATCTATAAATCAAGGAAACCATGAATGAGTTAGATTTACAAACTAATTTAAAATCCAAGAAAAAAACAAAACAATGGTGTGAAGTAAATTCAGAACATTCTTAATTTTCCTCACATTTAACAAAATCTCATGTAATATGAATCAGATGCTTATTACACGAGAAAACCATTATACATTACACATAAAAGTGGTAACAATGGTATTTTTAAAGGAAAATTCACATAGAAGGCGTATTAATGCGAGATCAAAACCCAAGCGTCATCAGTGCAAAAAGGTGGTAGGACAAAATGGTCCATCTAATTTTTATATTGTATATAGACATACAAGTGAAGCATCAAAAGGTGATAGTGATTGAACTATCATGTCACAACACAACATGCGACCCATAAAAACATCTGGAAACAAGGGAAAAACGAGCCAGTCACATCCAGTCTCAGGATCACCAATGGTTTCTTGCAAAAGGGAGAGAGGTTCACCGATTGTTTTTTGCAAAGGGAGTGAATTCACCGACTGATACTTGCAATCAGCAACCAATTGAATGTAATGCAATTTAAGAAAAACATAACTTAGATCAAATTCAACGAATTCAGTATGTAAGCCATATTCTTATCACAAGGGGAAAATATTGTACAGGGAAACTTCAGGTGGTGACAACGGCATTAATTTACATAACATAGCATACAGACATATCAAAATATATGTAGACAATTTAAAGGTGCTAGTGAATCATACACATTTATATATACATATATATGTATATATAAGCATATATATATACACAAACGGACAAACATACATACAAAAATATGTATATATATAAAAGAGCACACATATATGTACTTGACTGTTTTTTTTTACTGGGGCGGCAAAAAACTGATCCTTCCCCAGAGTCGTTGGTTAGGTAATCATTGTTAGTGGTCATCAACCCATCGTATCGATGATAGACTCACCCACTGTGTGCATAAATGCGCGCAGCGCACGCACACACACATACACACGCGCGTGTGTATAGACACAAAAACACATACATACATACACGTGTATATATATATCTCATGTATACATATATATATCACATATGCATGTATGCATATATGTACACACACACACACATGTGTATGGGTGCGTACGCGCATGTGTGTGCATGAGTGTGTATTTATAAATATGGAATACAATTATGCTAGTGATTGAACTATCATGTCAAAACACAACATCCTACCCATAAAACATCTAAAAACACGAGAAAAACGAGCCAGTCACATCCAGAGTCTCGGGATCACCGATGGTTTCTTGCAAAAGGGAGAGAGGGGTCACCGATTGTTTCTTGCAAAGGGAGTGAATTCACCGACTGATACTTGCAATCAGCAACCAATGGAGTGTAATGAAATTCAAGAAAAATCACAATTTACATCAAATTCAACGAATTAAATATGTAAGCCATATTCATATCACAAGAGGTAAATATTGTACAGGGAAACTTAAGGTGGTGTCAGTGGTATTTTAAAAGGAAAATTGGAAGAAATCACATATTAACACGAGATCAAAACCCAAAAACGAGTTAGGTGAAAATAGTACATTTCATTTACATAACATAGTATACGGACAAATCAAAGTATATGTTCACAGTTTAAATATGCTAGTGAGTTATACATATTTATATATATATATATATATATGCGCACATATTTAAGTTTATATATACTTATATATATGCACACATATTTAAGTGTATAATATATACACAATATATGTAATTGTATACATTTATATATATACACATATATGCTTATATATGTATATATATACATATATATACATATGTATACATACACATATATACCCATATATATTTATATATACATATATATGTATATATACATATCTATACATATATACACGCAATATATATATATATATATATATATATATATATATATATATATGTACGCATATATATACACATATACACGCGCATATATATATAATATATATATATATATATATATATATGTACGCATATATATACACATATATACACACACATATATATATAAATATATACATATTTGCATATATATACACACATACAAATATACATACGCATATATGCATATTTATACGCATATATATAAACTTATATATACGCACATATATACATATATACGTGTGTATATATATATATATATATATATATATATATATATATATATTTGTGTGTATATATATATAGGTATACAGGCATATAGGTATATACATAGATATATATAGGCATATATATACGTATATATAATGTATAAAGGCATGTATATGTGTATATACATGCGTTATAATAGAATGTTATGTAAATTAAGGACAATCTTAATTTTCATTAAATTGAACAAAATCTCCTGTAATCTAACCAAATGCATATCACGAGAGAGAGAGAGAGAAAAAAAAAAACATTATAAAAATTATTAAAGTGGTAACAATGTTTTTTTAATAGGAAATTTGGTATAAAAGGCGTATTATTGCGAGATCAAAACCCAAGCGTCATCAGTGCAAAAAGCATTTGCACTGATTTGATTTACGTAACATTACAAATAGACAAATAAAAATAAATGTGGAGATCTAAAGGTGCTGGTGAATTAATTATCAAATCAGAACACAAAATGCATAAAACACCTACACACCAATGAAACTACGCAGCCACATCCACCGTCTGAGGATCACCACTTTTTCTTGCAAAAGGGAGGGAATGAGCACTGATTATTTCTTGCAAAAGGGAGGGAAGTCGCCGATTGTTTCTTTCAAAGAGATTTGGGTCACTGTTTCTTGCAAAGGGAGTTTGGTCACTGGTTCTTGCAAAGGGAATTGAGTCACCGATTGTTTCTTGCAGAGGGAGTTGGGTCAATGATTGTTTCTTGCAAAGGGAGTTGTTTCACCGACTGTTTCTTGCAAAGGGAGTTGGGCCACCAAATGTTTCTTGCAAAGGAAATTTGGTCACTGAATGTTTCTTGCACAGAGTTGTGTCACTGGTTCTTGCAAAGGGATATGTGTCACTGATTGTTTCTTGCAGGAGTTGGGTCAATGATTGTTTCTTCCAAAGGGAGTTGTTTCACCGACTGTTTCTTGCAAAGGGAATTGGGTCACTGAATGTTTCTTGCACAGGGAGTTGGGTCACAGATTCCTTCTTGCACAGGGAGTTGGTTCACCGACCGTTTCTTGCAAAGGGAGTTGGTTCACCGACCGTTTCTTGCAAAGGGAGTTGGGTCACCGACCGTTTCTTGCAAAGGGAGTTGGGTCACCGACCGTTTCTTGCAAAGGGAGTTGGGTCACCGACCGTTTCTTGCAAAGGGAGTTGGGTCACCGACCGTTTCTTGCAAAGGGAGTTGGGTCACCGACCGTTTCTTGCAAAGGGAGTTGGGTCACCGACCGTTTCTTGCAAAGGGAGTTGGGTCACCGACCGTTTCTTGCAAAGGGAGTTGGGTCACCGACCGTTTCTTGCAAAGGGAGTTGGGTCACCGACCGTTTCTTGCAAAGGGAGTTGGGTCACCGACCGTTTCTTGCAAAGGGAGTTGGGTCACCGACCGTTTCTTGCAAAGGGAGTTGGGTCACCGACCGTTTCTTGCAAAGGGAGTTGGGTCACCGACCGTTTCTTGCAAAGGGAGTTGGGTCACCGAACCGACCGTTTCTTGCAAAGGGAGTTGGGTCACCGACCGTTTCTTGCAAAGGGAGTTGGGTCACCGACCGTTTCTTGCAAAGGGAGTTGGGTCACCGACCGTTTCTTGCAAAGGGAGTTGGGTCACCGACCGTTTCTTGCAAAGGGAGTTGGGTCACCGACCGTTTCTTGCAAAGGGAGTTGGGTCACCGACCGTTTCTTGCAAAGGGAGTTGGGTCACCGACCGTTTCTTGCAAAGGGAGTTGGGTCACCGACCGTTTCTTGCAAAGGGAGTTGGGTCACCGACCGTTTCTTGCAAAGGGAGTTGGGTCACCGACCGTTTCTTGCAAAGGGAGTTGGGTCACCGACCGTTTCTTGCAAAGGGAGTTGGGTCACCGACCGTTTCTTGCAAAGGGAGTTGGGTCACCGACCGTTTCTTGCAAAGGGAGTTGGGTCACCGACCGTTTCTTGCAAAGGGAGTTGGGTCACCGACAGTTTCTTGCAAAGGGAGTTGGGTCACCGACAGTTTCTTGCAAAGGGAGTTGGGTCACCGACAGTTTCTTGCAAAGGGAGTTGGGTCACCGACAGTTTCTTGCAAAGGGAGTTGGGTCACCGACAGTTTCTTGCAAAGGGAGTTGGGTCACCGACAGTTTCTTGCAAAGGGAGTTGGGTCACCAAATGTTTCTTGCAAAGGGAATTGGGTCACCGACCGTTTCTTGCAAAGGGAGTTGGGTCACCAAATGTTTCTTGCAAAGGGAATTAGGTCACCGATTTTCTTGCAAAGAGAATCAGGTTACCGATTGTTGCTTACAAAAGTGAGTGAGGTCACCGAATGATACTTGCAATGGAGTGCAATGTAAATTAAGAAGAATCTTAATTTGTATTAAATGCAACAAAAACAATATGTAAACAATATTCATATGATAACAGAAAAACATTAAAAAGGGGAAACTTATTAAGGTGGTAACAATGGTACACGGAAAATTGACATAAACCTAGGCAGCCACATTCGCTGTTTGAAGCTCATGGAGGGAACAAAATGTCTAGGAATTGGCCAGTCAAGTAGTTCGTCAAACGCCACATCGGTGATACGAATATGAATTATGTATATATGTATATAAACATGTATATATAAACATATTTATCGAATATCACTACATGTGCATATACATACATATATATACACACACATATGTGTATATATATATATATATATATATATATATATAATGCACATATATACATTTATAGATGAATATACATGTATATAGAAACAATATACATATATTTATAATATATTTACATATAAATTATATACAGACATGCATATGCATATGCACACGCACACGCACACGCACATGTACATGCACATGCACACGCACACGCACACGCACACGCACACACACACACACACACGTGGAAAAACACCAGATACTAACCATGATAACTTTTAAAGACAAAGGAAAATCTAGGCAGCTATATTCACCGTCTGAAGCTCGCGGAGGGAGCAGAGCGTCTGGGCGTCTGGGCGTCTGGGCGTCTGGGCGTCTGGACGAGGGCGAGGGCGAGGGCGAGGGCGAGGGCGAGGGCGAGGGCGAGGGCGAGGGCGAGGGCGAGGGCGAGGGCGAGGGCGAGGGCGAGGGCGAGGGCGAGGCGAGGGCGAGGGCGAGGGCGAGGGCGAGGGCGAGGGCGAGGGCGAGGGCG
This sequence comes from Penaeus chinensis, assembly GCF_019202785.1. Classification (NCBI taxonomy): domain Eukaryota; kingdom Metazoa; phylum Arthropoda; class Malacostraca; order Decapoda; family Penaeidae; genus Penaeus; species Penaeus chinensis. The sequence continues at coordinate 15,472,145 of NC_061821.1, read as the reverse complement.
AGGGCGAGGGCGAGGGCGAGGGCGAGGGCGAGGGCGAGGGCGAAGGCGAGAGCGAGGGCGAGGGCGAGGACGCACCGACCTATTCAAAATTGGAAGAGATAACTTGAATAAATTACGGGGATACTATTTTAAAATTCACGTTTTTGGAAGAAAGGTATTTATGCAGGTTAGGTTTCAATTTCCATTTCCAGTGAATTCCTAAAAATATTTAAATTCAGATCAGATTAGGAGGCATCAAGACCTTCATATTTATTATAAGAAAACGGACGATTTTCCGAGAGAGACGCTAAGTAAAGGAAAACCTGATTTTTTAAAATATATTTCAGCTATACAAAGATCTTGGGGGATGCGTGGGGGACCGGGGGTTGAATGGGGGGGGGGGGGCAATAGTACCCTGGAGAAATCGAAGAAAGTGATTTATGAAACCTTAAAAATTAACATTTTCGAAAACACGAGCATTTGTCCGACGGACGAAAATGGCTCCCGAGTGACTAGTCACACGTAAGTAGGCAGTGTGGAAGCAGGCGAACCCAAAACCTAACCTTATCTACCATCTTTTTATTGCCCAGACGGAGGGGAGACCCATGTACCCCCCCCCCCCTTAATTAGTACTTCGTGTCAAGGGACACAGCAAACTTACAGAACATATTTGTCATACATACCGTCAGTGTGGAGGGAACAGGTGAGCCGCCCCGCCGTAGCCTTGCTTGGGAAGAGGAAGTCCCTCCCTGCCGACTCGCAAGCAAGCTTTCCGCCTCGCTGGGCGGAGCCACGGAGCCAGCAGGAGGCCGGCCTGCTCGCCCTCGTGGACCCAAATTGCCACTACCTACCAAAAAATAAATCGTCAATAACACAGGAATGATCTGTGATGATAAAAGCGACACAATGGTCATAAAACAATATCTAAATAGATAATCTTACCCACGTCACACTGACACAGAAGCATGAGGGTCTGGCCCCTCCAAGGCCCCGGGGGGAACTGAGGCGGCGGCGGGCGCATTCCGCCGCGCGGGAGGCAGTTAAGGAAACAAGCAGTCGCGTCGTTAGATAGTTAAGAACGGATGATGGAAATGAGAAGGGAAAACGAAATAAAAACGCATATAGTATTGAGAAAGCAACAAAGCAGATGCATTCGTATTCAAAAACGAGAGGAAAGATAATGAGGAATATGGGAAAAAAATAATGATAAAAAATGACTAATCGGAAATGACTTCCAGGTTTGTCAACGGAAAACGCGACCCTTTTGGGCAACGGAAATCGCCATGAAACGTCTGCATATGGCAGCTAAATCGAATCAAATCGCTGATATCTAAATGCTAAATGATATCTGATCTAAATGCTAAATGATATCTGATCTAAACGTTAAATGATATCTGATCTACATGCTTCCCGTGGGCCGTGGCTACGCCATCTAGTAGCGTCTAACCGAACTAATGAAGTGACTAGTTCTTTTTCTTTTCGTCACTAAACACACAAAAACAGAAAACATGCTACATCATTTTCTTCATTACAGAACATTATCTGAACGCAAAACCGTAGTAGGCCTACAATGAATATATAGATGCTGATAATTAGAACATCAAATATGGCTTACAGGGCACTGTCATGTCTAAACATATAGATCTATCAAATTTTGAACTAAATCAATTTATGACCATATTGTTAATGATATTTACACCTGTTATCTCTCATCCAGCAATGGAGCTTCCCGCGCCTCTCCACATACAGCTGGGCGAACTGGCGGCGATTTGGCAATGTCGTTTGTTCAACCTTTCTTTGATAACGTTCTGTGAAGTAATAAACTCTATAAATGAAAAACAATCTAAGTAATTCAATTCCATCTCGTGGTTGCTTATTCTAGGAGAGAGAGTGGTGTCAGAAAACGCAAATGAAATATACATTTATTAACAACAAAATATTGTTATATAGGAGCCGTCCGTGGCAACACTGTTTCCGAGCATCCTCCTCACTCGCGGGATAAAACGCTCGTGTCCTCGGCTTCGGCGAAGGGAAGGCGACCGAAGTTCATGTTGCAGTATGAAGGGCGATGCAAGAGAGCGTTTGGCAATGTAAACTAGTCTCTCCAAGTCTCTTTAAGGAATATACAGGGCAAAACGACGCCACGCTGTGGCCCGGACTGGAGTGTGTTGCCACCTCGAGTGCGTCAGTTTCCACATATGGTAATATTTGTAAGCCTGTGGGAGAGGGGGGGGAGGGGGGAGGCGAGATATACAGCATTGTTTTAAGCCTCCTGGTGTGAGGCGACGTGATTTTTCATACTGTATATATATATATACATATATATATATATGGGCCCCGATTTTACTTGCAAAAGGAGTGTGGTCACCGATTGCTCTCAACAAAAGGGATTGAGGTCACCGATTGTTCCTTGCAAAAGGAAGTGAGGTCACCGATTGTTCCTTGCAAAAGGGAGTGAGGTCACCGATTGTTCCTTGCAAAAAGGATGAGGTCACTGATTGTTTCTTC
>NC_061821.1:15462158-15464658 GCF_019202785.1 Penaeus chinensis | reverse complement strand
AAGAGAAAGAGAAGAGAGAGAGAGAAGAGAGAGAGAGAGAGAGAGAGAGAGAGAGAGAGAGAGAGAGAGAGAGAGAGAGAGAGAGAGAGAGAGAGCATATTCAATAGCCTGTTCTCTTCAGCAATATCTAAATTGATTGCGACCCAGTGACCTCGATAGACAAATCACAAGGAAATTAATAACAGCAATGATAATAACCATGATAACAAATTCCCAAGCTTTGTATCTAAGCAAGAAGGAATACGGCCAATTTATTCGTCTTTTGATTGCATGCTTAATAATGCTCGATTCCGATTCATTTGCAAACAATTAGCTCCATTATTCTAGACCAACTGTAGTGTTGATGATTACGCACCAAAATTAGGCAATTTGGACCTTTGGGACCGAAACGAGAAGGAATTTCTATATGTTAAAATGTATATATATCATCCAGTGCACAAATAAACGCGAGCATTTTCAAAGTGTTAATTATGAAGGCTTCGTAAACAACCCTGGTACACACACGCAACTATTTTTAGCAGTAGAACAGGAATGATAAACTGCATAGTGACATAGCATGGGAGAGAACCACATTTTTGTTTTTCTCTTAGCAATCTCACTTTAGCAAACATTCCCTCACTCTTGTTCTGTGATACGAAAACTCTTGTGCTTCGCGAATTGGTTTATAGCCTTTTTCGAGTTTTAAGTTGTTAAATGGAAAGCCGTCTGTATCCATCATTTATTGATTTTATGTTTTATTTATATTATTTTTCTCTAACAAATTTGAATGATAGATTGTAAATATCAGATTTATTGTAGTAAAACCTGTTTTTGTTGATTTCAAGCATTAGTATTATCTGTCTTCATAATCTTACTTGTGATCGCATCTTCAGGAAACTGAATGGAAGTTATATTTGTACAGATACGGTCATAGTTTATCCCTAAGCAGTGCAATTCCAGAGAGTTGCATTTGGAAGAAAGAAAAACGTCAGATTCGATTTCAGAGCAGCTGTCAAATCTGCCTGGCTTTGACGTCCCGGAAAAAAGTACCAACAAATATTTCCTCAAATGAATGTTTCTGTGAATGTTTATATCCGGGAGGCAATTCTCGGGAACTGTACAAAGAGGTACGTGCTTCAGGCAGTCAAGAACACTTCACTTTCTTTCCTTTCTTCAGTTCGTACTGTAGATTGCTCACTGGAAGCACAACCAGGAACGGAAAATACGATTCTCTTGAATATGAAGCGTGGGGTTGTTTACAGCATCAATTATACAATGTAGTTAGTTCATTTCCTGAAGAGATATGCGTTGTTTGGTCATAGTTTCAAGGGATTTAGCGGAATGGCGCAGCGGAAGCGGTCTGGGCCGATAAGCTTGCGGTCCGTGGGTCGAAACGGCACTCTGCTACTTACGGCACAGTAACTTAATACGTAATTAGAAGGAAGGCAAAAGGGACACCAAAGCAATGATGATAATGATGAAGATGATGGTAACGGTAATGATGATGGTGACCGTGATGATGGTGGTGATAATGATGACAATGGTAATGATAGTAGTGATGATGATGTTGATGATAATCAATACAATCAGATATTCATACAGCGACACCCTGACTTGCGAGTGTTCTAACTAACGAGTTTTTCATGATATGAGCCTTCTCGGACGATATTTTGCTTTGAGTTGAGAGCTAAAATTCGGGTTACGAGCCAGCTTCAGATTCCCACCGCTAGTCGGCGCAGCGAACGCCAAGGTGAGCGCCGCCCAGCATCCCGCGTCTCTGAGATAAAAGAAATATTGGGAATGTGGGAGAACTTCAAAAGAAATAGTTGCCGCTGGGCGAGCGGCGGCTCTGTGACGACACTTGCCTGACTCATTTCAAGGCTTGCTGAGGGAGGTGGAACAGCCTCATTGTCGGAAACCCTTGCGGATGGCGTGAGGAAAGCGAGGCGAAAGGGCGAAAAGCAACGAATAAACTCATTCATCCTTTCTCCTCTCCCTCCGCCAGCATCCCCAAGGTAAATGCTGTACAATTATACGTAATAAAACCAGTTTATTGCAGTACATTCTTTTGTATGTATTTTTATATACAATATCCGTTGTTTATAAGTACATTTTTCTTATTCAAAAACATGTAACAAAACTGTGTTTCGGGGTCCGGAGCAGATTAATAGCTTTTCACTTTATTTCGGGGGGGGGGGGGGGGGGGGTGACATGCGAATGATTTGAGTTACGAGCTCCGTCGCGGAACGAAATAAACTCATAAGTCAAGGCACCGCTGATTTTATAAGCGGTGTCGGTGATAGTGCCTCACTTAATCACTTCTGGTCCACATTTTCCGTTAATATAAGAAGAATCATGATGTCTATTAATAACTGAATAAGGTATGCAAAACAAACGAAAAAAAAAAAACTGAAGTCATTTAATACATGTGACATCGCTACCCAGTTGGGGAACCGCTGTAGCAAAAGCTAAATACAATTATTTCTTGCAAGATATGTAAAGAGGAGTCACTGCCACCACC
>NC_061821.1:15454658-15457158 GCF_019202785.1 Penaeus chinensis | reverse complement strand
ATGAGTGTCAGTTGGTGAAGTGTGTGCGTGTATGTGTGTGTGTGTGTGTGTGTGTGTGTGTGTGTGTGTGTGTGTGTGTGTGTGTGTGTGTGTGGTATTACCAATGCAGAAGTCAAGGAAATATAACACGAGTCATTGGAACACTATATTGTAATCTCGTGTTGTTGTTGTTGTTGCTCTAATAGACATTACATTTCATTTTATATTCTTGATGTGATGTATTTTATGAAAAAAAAAAATATATACATTTACTGTAACTGTCATCAGCATCACCATCATCTCACACACAAACACATATACTCACTAAAGCTGGAAAGATTTAGTGAAGCCAATCTAATTTCAATATAACTTGATTACAAAGAATTCAGTAAAAAAAACAATCTTGTCCGCCTTTCGGATTTTTGCACAAACTCGGTAAATGCGAGTTTGTTTGTAACCATCACCCAGATATTTCAGACTCCAAATCAGTCACATTTGTCTATTTTACGATCCCAACTTTGATTTCAAACGTCAATCTTGTTTTCTTTGCAAGAGAAGAAAAGTGTATTTTGCCTCTTGTGGAAATTCTTTAATTTCGAAACTATTCTTATATTCGCAAATATTGGAACATTTTAGTTATTAACTTTCTGTTTCTTTCCGTAGTGATAGTGAAAATATTCCAATATTCTAAAGACAAAACACAAAAAATCTGCAAAAGCAGTTTTAAGAAAATACTTAAATTCTGTGAAATTCACATCGTATTACGGTTAGCATACTCATGAGACTCTTCGAACATACCTCCTGCCATGTAATTCCATGAGCCTCACGAGTGAGAGTAAGTCTTCTAATCTAGATCATTTTAATGATGGCAATAGGCATACGCACATCTCTCCAAGTACAATGAAAACTTCCATCAGCGGTCTAGTCCACTATAATTCAGACATATTGGTTTTCGTTCGATAATGTCAAGGGCTTGACCTTATCAGTTACATTTATTTAGTGCAGAAAGGAAGGTCTCTGAAACCTCTAATTTTGAAGTCGGGCGAAGTGAGGACAGGCAGCGTGGGAACAAGGAATAAAACTTTCATTATACTGAAGCCAAATCGACTTTCATAAACATTACAGATTAATATTTCCACCTGCAGTATGTAAAGCTTATTATTGATGTGAATTTTCTACGTGGATAGGTGTCAGAAACTTAATTTTTACTATTATTTGTATTGGAAATGTTTCATATTCTTTTTGGATATATATATATATATATATATATATATATATATATATATGTGTGTGTGTGTGGGTGTGTGTGTGTGTGTGTGTGTGTGTATATGTATATGTATATGTATATGTATATATGTATGTGTGTATGTATAGGTATTTATATATGCAGTTTGTATATGCATATATATACATATATTTACAGTTTATATATGCATATATATACAAATATATATATACATATATATCATATGTGTGTGTGTGTGTGTGTGTATGTGTGTGTGTGTGTGTATGTGTGTGTGTGTGTGTGTGTACATGTACACACACACACACACACACACACGCACACGCACACTTGTTAATATACATATATGCATACATACATACATACATATATACATATATACATATATACATATATACATATATACATATATACATACATACATACATACATACATACATACATACATACATGCATACATACGTGTATATATACATGAATACATACATACATATAAACATACATATATACATACATACATGCATACATACATACATACATACATGCATACATACATGCATACATACATGAATACATACATACATATAAACATACATACATACATACATACATTCATATATATATATTTATGTAACTAGAATCAACGGAGGAGGTTATGACCGGGCACACTTATGAAAACATATTGTATTAACGATTGTATGAATGCTACATATCTCGACAACTAGACTAGCATTGTTTTTCACACTCAGACTCAAAATACATCATTATTAATATCCTACTATATTTTTTTTCTTCATGCTGCATTATCTAGATTGCTGTGTGACAGAAATAGGACCTGGGTCAAACAGCCGGTCTATGCTTTTCCTGTGAATAACAGAATGCTTTATTTATACTGTCATGGCGAGGGAAACTGCTGGAAATGCAATTATGGGTATGTAATAAGAGGGACACTTAAGCGTCAATTTATAATACGCACCTCAGAAAGTCAATTAAGATTGCTCTTATGAATGTTATTGTAACTTAAAAAACATATATTTATAAAGAAAAGGTATGAATGAGAATGAATATCTTCACAATACAAGAGATGTATTTGACCGGTTTCGATTTTATCTTCGTCAGAAATACGTATTTCTGACGAAGATAAAATCGAAACCGGTCAAATACATCTCTTGTATTGTGAAGATATTCATTCTCATTCATACCTTTTCTACATTTGTCAACATGAATGCGGTTCATATATTCATAATATGAGACTTGTTTAAAATGAGGCAATTATCA
>NC_061821.1:15447158-15449658 GCF_019202785.1 Penaeus chinensis | reverse complement strand
AGGAAAGTGGAGAGGGAGAGGAAAAGGGAGAGGGAGAGGGAGAGGAAAGTGGAGAGGGAGAGAGAGAGGGAGAGGAAAAGGGAGAGGGAGAGGGAGAGGAAAGTGGAGAGGGAGAGGAAAAGGAAGAGGGAGAGAGGAGGTGAAAGGTATGAGGAGGAGGAGGATTTTTGTGTGTTCCGATCGCGAGTGATAATTATTACAAAAATACAACGGAACAACTGCAATAACAACAAATACAATAACAGTAGTATTTATGAAAAATAATGATGGGGAGGATAATAAAGACAATGAGGCTATAACTACTACAACCACTACTAAATGTAATGATGATAATTATACTACTACTACATGATTATGATGACGATGGTGATGATAATGATTGTATTAAGATATGCTATTGCGAAAATATGCTTGTGCATAACATGCAAAGCTGGAAAATCTGCAAATGAATAAATGACAAAATGCATATATAACGTGCTTTGATTTACTATTACCTCACTAAAAGCTCTCGAAGAAACATTAAATTGGCTACAATATGAGCAGCATTTTATTTGGAAGTAATCTTAGCCAAAGCATTAGGCAGAAAATAAGGCTAACATACCTGAACAAAGTTTTATCTAATTGTCCATGTAGCACTTTCATTTGATTATCCCAACGCGCTTCTGATTATCTAAAAGTAGACATAAAAAGAGTAGACAGCAACATGAAGAACCAAATGCAGATAAGCATGAGTATGTGGCAACGACTGACAGGAAAATACGAGTACGTCCAACGAAGGATGAAACAATAATAGAAGTCTTGATTATAAAAAAATCACATACAAAAAACAGAAACGTATTTCAAAAGCTCTAAAAGTACTCTAACTATATCAAAATAATCGTGTAAGTGCATGTGTATGTATGAGGCTTCCAGGAGACGGTCGGTTGGGAATGTCCACCATAAAGATGGTTTAGTGTCATCCCCCCCCCCCCCCCCCTGCCTTCATCCCTGTATACCTCCCGACCCCTACAGTCAATTACGTTACTTCCACACCCGGCTGACAGGGCGGGGCGCCATGCTCCACGGAAAAGAAACAATATATTGAAAGGTTTATTTTCGGAATCTCGTTTGGCTCCGCCCCTTGGCTAGTCACGTGACCGTTTGAAGGAACACTATTTATTTACTCATTTATTTATTACTAAACAACAGTTATGATGCTACTACAAAGTTTTTTTTCTTGTGTTCAAGCCTGCCTGAAGCTCGGCGGGAGGAAATGTGCACATCTAAATGAAGATATTTGTTGCTTCACCTTAAGCTTGCTTCTGGCAGCAGGATCTTCATGCTAGGAATAAATAAGCCTTTGTTGCAGGACTGTTTGAAAATGTTAACCAACTAACATTCTCATTCTTTGAAAGAATAAAAGCACTATTATTGCATGTGTGTGTGTGCGGGAGGGGGGGGGGGGGGGGCGTGGGTGTATGAGGGCATTTCCTGACATAGAAAATACTTGATACGCAGAGGTGGATCCTGGGGGAGCTATTGCCATGTTATTAGACCACGTGTTACTACTCTCGGGAGCCTGAACAAACTAGCACTTTGACGAAATATATCTCAATCTCTTTGCATATATATATATATATATATATATATATATATATATATATGGATATATATATATGCACACACACACACACACACACACACACACACACGCATATATATGTATATATATATATATATATATATACACACACACATATACATATACATATATATACACATATATATGTATGTGTGCGCGTGTATGTGTGTGTATGTGTGTGTATGAATAACCGTCAATTAGGAGACAGCATTTCTCCAAGTGTGTCAGATGTCCTTTATTTTTTAATATATATATATATTTTTTTTTCATTGTTATTCTAAATTTTATTTCATAAATCATCATTCATTTTCTACATAAATAATAGCTACATGTCCGTCCCTACTCCCACCACTCCTCACTTCTCTCTTCCTCAAGTTTCTGCCTTCCCCTGCGCGATCTCTTCCACCTGGCAGCTGCCACAGTTGGCCAGCCTAGTGCGAAAAAGGAAGCAACTCCGCATAAGCCTCCCCTGCCAGTTCACAGCCTATCCATCATCGAGACTTCTGCAGTGTCTTCTCCCCGCTGTGGGAGATCTTCGAAGAGTAGGAGGCCCTAGAGGTGAGCCTTGGCAGCCCTCCTTACTGGCAGCAAACTAAATGAATGAAAATGCTGGGGGGAGGGGTACTGTCCCTCTTAACCTGCAAGTGAGGCGGACTGTGGGTCCCGTTGGGAGGGTGCCTGCCGGGGCTCAGGATGGAAATAGGGGTCACTCATGCCGCTTGCGCCCTGGCAGGCGCCAACTCAGTGTGAGGCCTATATATATATGTAAATAGAAATACACGTAGATATATATATATATATTTGTATATATAGAATATATACATACATACATATGTATGTGGGTGTGTATTTATATATGTGCATATACATTCATAAATA
>NC_061821.1:15437158-15439658 GCF_019202785.1 Penaeus chinensis | reverse complement strand
CTTCGTTTCCGCTAGGCAGGGGCCCGGCCCATCTCTAGCTCTTCATGACAGGTTTGATCGATCTGCCCAAGCCACGACTTAATAGGTCGTCTTACAGGCCTCCTCCATTCTGAGTTTTTTCGAGACAACCTGGTAGGCAGGGTGATCCTGTGTGAAACGAGCCTGAGTTGGCGATCATGGACTGTGCAAGTAATAGATCCTGTATCAGTTTCACGGTGTAACTGTTGGTTGGCTACATGGGCCGGCCAACTGTACTCCCATAATCCGGCTAGGACGAGATTTCAAGATAGCGTCCAGGTTTCACTACCATATAGTAAAACTAGCAGTATAAGGGCCTTGAAGACACATAGCTTGGTCCTTCTGCACAGGTACCGGCATCTCGATATATTCTTGTCGAGAGATTTCATGACCCCTGCTGCCAGGCCAATCTGACTTCCCGGTCTGGCAGCCCGGAGTCATGAACTGCACTATCAAAGTATAAAAAACTCTGTGACCTCAATGTCCTCACCACAATGATGAACCAACAGAAAAGGATCTCTTAGCAGGCCCCTAAAGTCCTAGATTTTGGTCTTGCTTTATATACAGGCTTGCTATTACTCTAATCATTCTTGTTGGAATTCCTCTTAGCCTCAGGATCTTTCAAAGTGATTCGTGAAGCACTGCTCAAACACCTTCTTGAGGTCGATGTAAGCTGCAAGCAGGCCATGCCTGAACTGAGCAGAGTAATGCCGCATTGCAGTGCAATCCCACCAATCCCCTTTCCCCTTCCAGAGTGGGATGACCACACCCCTTAGCAGGGCAGAGAAATGGGTACTAGTCTGCCAGGAGGCAGACAGGAAAGCATGCATGCCCCCAACTATAGGTTCTTCACCAATCTTTAACAGTTCAGCTGGGATGCCCAGCTACCCACTGCTTTACCACTTTTCAACTTGGGGACTGACTTCAGTCAGGGTAGGTGGATCCTCACTGATGGGTAGGCCTGGTAAAGGAATCTCGACACTACCCTCATCCAAGTTAATTGTTGGTGGATCAACCTAATACAACTTCTCCAAATACACTCCTGCACCCCAATAGGATCTGAGATGATCTGGCCACTTGCTAAGCACTGTGGTCCTCTGCCAGGAGGACTTGAAGTTCAGCTTTCTCAGGGCTTGGTAGGCAGGACAAAGGTCATTCACTAGGAAATGGTTTTCGACCTCCTCTGCAAGATTCCAGATAAACTGTTCTTTGTCACTTCTCAGCAGTGACCTAGTCCTGCACACCAAGGAACGATGCAAGTCGCAATACCCTGACGGTCAAGCCGTGCGACGAGTATCTGTGGCTTCCAGTGTCTCCATCTTGCTCTTGGGTATAGACCAACCGACACCTTGTTGGATACCTTCAAGCGTGAAAGCTTGAAGGTTCCCACAGAAGAACAGGGTCCATCAGGCCCCTGACTGCTGCAAAATGACCAGAGATAGCTCCAGCAAACCCCCGGCCACACTCCCCCTCCCTCAATCTGTCACATGAAACATCCTAGGGTGTTCATTTGAGAACAGGGAGTTTTGAAGTGGACTTAGAGAGTAGCCATAATCTATGACCAGTTCCACAGAACTCACTGCTCTGATATACCCTGCAGGATCCTCCAGTGAGTGCTAACAAGGGTGTAGTCAATCTCCTTGGCCACATTATCCACATCGCTGGACCAGGTCCAATGATGTGGGTCAGATACCAAGAGCCAGAAGTCCTTAATTTCTGAGACTTAGCAAAGTCCCAGAAAAGGAAACTATTCTCGCTTCCAGCTTCAGCCCCCCAAGCCATGAAGACTGACAGATATATCATATCACATCCAAAATAATCGTCCCACTGCCAGGTCTTCTCACCTCCAAGAGAGCGTCCACCTCAACTCTCAGCTCCTCTGCTTCCTTCCTCATCCTGTCCCCACCCTGAATGCCTGCCTGAAAGTTAACCTCAGGCAATCACTCCGGGTGGATGCCACCTATGCTACCCCCACTGACGTTGCTACATATAGCAACGTCTGGCTGGCTGCAGGTCCCATAATCCACTTGCCCCACAAGCCTCACGCCAGGTTGGCAGCAACTGAGACGCAGACGGGACAGGTAACCCCAGTTCCCAGACCGAGTCCCAGTGGTCGTCAACCCTGTGGGACCTACAGCCTGCCTTACTTGCTGGATAAGAAGGATGTTTACCCTCCTCCCATCACCTTCTTCTATAAGATCTGTTACCAGTAGGTTCTCATGTAGAGGTGGACTGGCAAAGCCTCCCTTTCCATAGCCACCCATTAACCCAAGGGGGCAAGAGTTTGCCAGGGCGTGTCCACATGCCTGTAGGCCATGACTCTGCACCTTTAGGGCCTCATGCTGTTCCGAGAGCTGCCACAGTTCAGCCTAGGACAGCAAAGTACCTAGTTTCCATGGGTGGCCATGAGGAGGCACTGCAGAAGTCTTGATTATGGAGAGGGGAGACTTATACATAGCTACTCCCGTTTTTCACCAGGCTA
>NC_061821.1:15407158-15412158 GCF_019202785.1 Penaeus chinensis | reverse complement strand
TCTCCCCCGCTCTTTCTCTTACACTCTCTGTCTCTGTCTCTGTCTCTGTCTCTCTCTCTACCTTTCTCCTCCTCCCTCTCTCTCTCTCTACCTTTCTTTCCCTCATTCCCTCTCTCCCTCCCTCCCTCCCTCCCTCCCTCCCTCTCTCTCTCTCTCTCTCTCTCTCTCTCTCTCTCTCTCTCTCTCTCTCTCTCTCTTTCTCTCTCTCTGACTCTCTGTCCGTTTCTGCCTCTCTCTGTATGCCTCTTTCTCTCCCTTCGTGTTTTCCTCCGCCTCTTCCCTGTTCTTACTTCCCTTCTTGTCCCCTCTGCTGGTCTAATCTCGTCGCACAAACACTAACACGCAAAGGTGCACAAAATAATTAGATGTATTGACAATGCCAACAATAATAGATCTAATAACTGGATTCCTCTGTGTACGTGTGAGTGTGTGTTTCTTTAAGATATGTAATAAAGACAACAATTCCTCTTTCTAAAGAAATCCCTATCATGTTGCTCATGATAAGTAGAATGTTGTTAGATGCAATAATGTTAATAACTTTTGCTACTGATGAAATGTATATATATATATATAAATATATATATATATATATTTATAATAAATATATTTAATAACCTTATGTGAATCATGCCTTTCTCCACGAAGATCTCTTTGATTATCACAACTATTACACTGCGAGAATGAACATTATTTTTCATCCTAGTTATCATGAAGCAAGCGCACGAAAGCCATTTGAATTCGATTGAGTGAAACGAGGTCCTCCTCCAGCAAAGGTGATGGTACTTGAACCTGATTAGTATTGGTTAAGGGAAACCAGGACAATGATCCTATGAAGCGTTGTTTAGGTAAAAAGGCAATGATAACCGGATAAAAAATAAGCATTACAGTATAATATTATCAGTAAGTAAAGTGATCTTGGTGGATAAAATACTTGTAACAATTAGAATGATGATGAAGCCATTAGCGCTATGTTTGCCTTTTAATAATACTGGTGTATAGGGTTCCAGATATTAGATATATATCTGTCAGGAATGCCATTATTTTATCACCATTTTATCAGTATAAAAAGTTATTAACGTTATCGCAACTAGCAACATTCTACTTATTATTAGCAACAAGAAACTGATTTTATTAGAAAGAGGAATTCCTGTCTTTATTACACCTCTTAAAGTAACACACACACACGCACATATACTCACACACACACACACACACTAACACAAATGCCATAAAAAGTTAGATAATGAATGGAAGGACCTGAAGCATGTTCATCAATATAACTCATCATGCAAAAAAAAAAAAAAAAAAAAAAAAAAAAAAAAAAAAAAAAAAAAAAAAAGGGTATCATTGTAAAAAAAAAAAAAAAACGGTCTCTGAATACCGATCAATATTAACCAGTTCCATTATACCAACCATTTCCAAAATACACAGAGAAGAAAGGTGATCAAACGGGTTAGGTAAGTTAGGTTAGGTAAGTCAGGTAAACACAGACATTAATAAGGCAAACAGCGCGAGGAGGCCACTTACTTCATCGTCTGTCCTGTTGGCCGTGATGTTATGATCAGCAAAGACCTCGTTTCCCTCGTAGTCCTCTGTTCCGTTGACGAAGAAGGTGAGGTTCGCCAGAGAAGATCCAGAGCCTTCATAATAATCCATGGCTGAAGACTTTATGAGGAGTTGGCGAGGAGGCTTCGGAAACCTTGAATATTTTGAAGGTGGAAATGTGTGTCCTCCTGGGAAGATCTTTCTCTTTCTCTTTCTTTTTCTTTTTTAGATTTTAGACTTTCTTTTCTTTTAGTTTTATCTTCATTGTGGTAGGGGATTCTTGCTTATTTGTGATATTGGGAATCACTGCGGGTTATTTTCAGTGATCTGTTCTGTTAAATCTTAGTAACTTTTGTTCGTTTGAAGGAATTTTGAGAATTTACATTCTTTTTCTTCATAAGTTTACGCGTATGTCTCCGTCGGGGTAGGTTTCATGCTGGCGGCAACGGCTTTCTTTACAAACCGTTCCTCATTTTGTCCAGAAAAAGTTTTCATATTGATATGACCTCTCTCACTTCTAAAGCATTTGAGTTTATATTTTCGGTGTTTTTATTTTATCTTATTTTAGTTTTTATTATCACTATTATTACTTTTCTTTTTTATCTTAAAACATTTTCCTATTATGGTTGGCTGAGCTTCACTTTCATCACCAGCAGAACAGACTGGACCAGCGAGACTGCAGCGAGAAGGTGCATAGAAGACTGATACGTAACGACAAAATGTTGATCAGTGAAGTCTTCTAAAAATATGAGTTCAATCTCCTTTACCCACACTTTTCCCTTCCTTTTCCTTTTTTTGTTAAGGGCGAATTTCCAATCCCTTTCATGACCCCAGCCCGACCCGGCTTCAAGGTCGTCTCACGTAGCGATGAGGGGGCAAAAAAAAAAGAAAAGAAAAAAAGAAGTAAAGAGGGGAAAAAGAGAAGAAAGGAGAGAGTGAGGAAAGAAGGAAAAAAGGACCAGCTGGATTTTGCAGAAGGATTCCCGAGTGTCGATTTATGAGAGTTAATGAGGCTCGGAGACTGCTCCCTCTCTTTTTCTACCTCTCTCTCTCTCTCTCTCTCTTTCTCTTTCTCTTTTCTAGGCTTGAGTTGGAAAGGTCACTCTTGCCTCATCCCGTTTCCTTCGCTCGCATCCCTTCCTCATTCCTCATGTTCTTGTCCATCTGTGGAAGAAGAAGGAATTGGTCATTGCAGATGGCGATTAAGAGGTAGATATCACTCGCTCACACACAGGCACACGCACTTATATATATATATATATATATATATATATATATATATATATATATGAATCGCCATATTTACCCTTTTATCTACTGGTAAAGTAATAAATAACTATATATACATATAAATATACGAATATGAATGTATATGTATGTATGTATACTTATATTTATATATATATATAACTATATATGTATACAGATATATGTATATACATACATATATATGTATATGTATACATATATACACACATACATCTATATATGTATATATGGTTATTTATTTATTTGCCAGTAGATAAAAAGGTTAACATATATATATATATATATGTATATGTAAATGTATATGTATATATATGAATATATATGTATATGTATACATATATGGATATACATATATATGTGTTTATATATGTATATGTATGTATATGTCTATATTTATATATATATATATATATATATATATATATATATATATATATATATGCATATATCCGTGTGTGTGTGTGTTTGTGTGTGTATGTGTGTGTGTGAATATGTGTGTCTGTATACTTATTTATACCCACACACATATACGTATGTGCGTTTCCCTACATACGTACGTACTGTCGCACATACTGTCGATTCTTAAAAGTACGGGCCAGCCTTCACAGCAACATGTTCAAGTTAGTCAAAATTTCGTTGGCAAAAACTCGAGTCTGAACCGAGTTAAACCATTTACCTTCCTAAAAATGAAAAGTGGGATGTCCATTAAGCAAACCACGTTTTATATTTGTAATTGAATAATTCATCACTTTATTAACCATCCCAGGAGTGATCGACCGCCTCGCACGTTGCCACGCCACTTCGTCGACTGCGTTTAATAATATGCAAATGAGCTCTAGCAGAAGTGGTACTGGCGGCGCGGGGCACCTCTAGCTTTTCTTATTACTGGTATATTATGATCTTTTCCCTTTTCGTTGTCGTCTTTTTTCTTCTACTTTTTCTCCCCTGTGTGTGTGTTTTTTATTAACGATAAGCAATGAAGCTACAGAGCTTCTCTCACACACACACACTCACTCTCTCTCTCTCTCTCTCTCTCTCTCTCTCTCTCTCTCTCTCTCTCTCTCTCTCTCTCTCTCATTCTCTCTCTCTCTCTCTCTCTCTCTCTCTCTCTCTCTCTCTCTCTCTCTCTCCTTCTATCCACCCATCCCTCCATCCCTCCTTCTCTCTTTTTTTTCTCTCGCTCTCTTTCTCTCTGTCTCTCCCTCTCTCTCTCCCTCTTGAATAGACAGCAAATATCCAGAAATCAATAGATGTGCAATCTTGCCACAAAAGTCCGCTGGTTATAGATAATCATACTTTTCCCCGAAAATTAATCAATCAGAACAAAGCTTAACTAACCTTTAACCAATCATAGACTTTTTTTTATATAAAATTTCCGAAACACTCGCTTAGTCAACAAGGTTTTTCATTCTCCGCGGCATCGAAGGCGTTGCACAAGGTATCATGGAACGCCAACTTAATAAACAGTATGATTATTAATTTCCCATTTAGGAGCTCGATGACGTCACGAAATAGGTAGGTTAAAGTGGTGCTGTTTGCCTTAAGGGAAAGAAACTCGAATTGTTTGTCTTTTGATTACTTGATAGACAGATAGGTAGATAGAAAGAGAAAACAGTAAGTAAACAAGAGAATATTCGGTCGAGAGCATCCTCTGAATAGTAACATGGCACGTAAACTAATTAATCTCCCTTCCCCCCTTTCTACACTTCATTTTCTCTCCTTTTTTTTTTTTTTTTTTTTTTTTTTTTGTCTCCCCCATTTTTTTCTAATTTTTTTTCACTTCCCCCTTTCTCTCTCTCTATTTTTCTCTCCCCCTTTCAATGACTCGTCCCGCTGACTAAGCACCAAATCTTCCTAAGACTCCATTTGACCTTTCGAAGCTAAAATGTACACATTCGAACGCTGA
The DNA here is from genome assembly GCF_019202785.1 of Penaeus chinensis. Classification (NCBI taxonomy): domain Eukaryota; kingdom Metazoa; phylum Arthropoda; class Malacostraca; order Decapoda; family Penaeidae; genus Penaeus; species Penaeus chinensis. The sequence goes on along the minus strand of NC_061821.1, from coordinate 15,407,438 downwards.
AGTGACATGGACCCATTAAATGAAACCGTTCATGAAGTTCAAAAGAAAAATATTCTAGAAAGAGAAAACAGTAAAAGAAAATACCATTCAGCACAGGAAAGTCATTTTAACGTGATTTATCCTTCAAATTAATCGTAAAACAGAGCAGACTCGTCACTAAATCCGCCAATAATCGGGAAAAACAGTAGCAGTGGTAGTAATTCGTCTCCCTTTACCCCGCTCCGATTCGTTGTGTAAGACTCGATTCAGCCAATATGGGAGCTTTTTGAGTCGACTCCGC
>NC_061821.1:15394658-15399658 GCF_019202785.1 Penaeus chinensis | reverse complement strand
TGCTTGCCAATTAGATAATGTAAATAGGTTAAGCATATTTGTGATTTGTTCGTCTGGAAAGAGAAATAAAGACAGGACTCTGTGCCATTAGCGAAATCCATCCATGCTTATGCGATGTTTCCTTGACAGGGATGCTAATACTAACGGTGTTTATTTATTTATTGTTAACACTGTTTATCCATTTTTTACTATTTTCGTATTGCCTAGTCTGAATTTGGCATGAAATAGCTTTTGTTTTGGAAGAATGACAGAAGAAAAGTATTTTTCCTAGTAATTAACATGAAAATAGAGGTAAACATACATATAATATCAACTATGAAAACGGCGTTTCTCTTAAGATTATCACTGATTTCCTAAATCGATAACTCATCTTTATTCAAAAGTCGACCTGAAGCTTACCTAAATCTCATTTGATTTTAACTTACCGAGAAAGGAAAATTAAAATTCATTATAAAATACAATCGTATGAATAAAAACTGAAGAAGTAAATGGTGTCATCAGAAACTGTACCATTATGTTAATTAGATATAATGATATGATGTACAATATGCATTTATTCATATCTCAAGTTATAATGAGTTCTCTAGAAATGCTAATGGCAATACTGAGTTCATTATACATTATGTATAATGAACTCAATATTACGACATCCGACTGGAAAACTATTTCAGTGACGGAAATGATGATGATAACAAAAACAACCACATTTTGTTATAGCACGAATAATAGTGATTATAATCAAATGCAAAATGATGATATCTGTTTAGATAGCTTTATCTGTTAACAATGATAATGGCAATAACAGTAATGGTAATACAAGAATCAACAGTATTAAGAGTAAAAGTGATGGGACTCATATATATATATATATATAAAGTCAAAAAAAATTCAGTCAATCTGTCTATCTATCTATCTATCTATCTATCTATCTATATTTTTTTGAACAGCCATTCATTCCACTGCAGGACATAGGCCTCTCGCAATTCACTATTGAGAGGTTATCTGGCAGTGTCACCCTTGCCTGATTGGATGCCCTTTCTAATAAACCGCGGTTCGGCGCGCTAACGCTTGTGCCACGTCGGGGACTTATATATATATATATATATATATATATATATATATATATATATAAATATATATATACACACACACACACACACACACACACACACACACACACACAGACATATATATATATATATATATATATATATATATATATATTTCCTTATCCCGGAAATTCTATTGTCCTGTAATATCAGTCCGATAGAAATGGCGTGTCATGTTCAGTGATTATATTTGCATATTGTACCTCATGCTTGAATTTGCGAATTTATCATTTATTAAATTTAACAATTTGTTTGATATAAAAGCAGTTTATTTCGTTATGCAAATATGAGGGCAGTGCTTATGTCCATATCAAGTTGATATTTGTTGCATAAACATAACTACCTCTCTTGTTTGCATGATTATCTTCATCACCGGATTACGTATGCATGGAGTTAAACAATTACTTTTCAATTAGGATTATCGGTATTTGGTCAATAAATATTGCAATGTATACTTCTGTTGTTTAATCTTACCCTTTTGTCTGCTTGTTTGTCATCAGATTTCTTTCGTTCTGTTTGTTTTTCTGTCTGCTTGTCTGTCTTTGTGTCTGTCTGTTTCTCTGTTTTTTCTTGCTGGATATAATCCTACCATTTTTTTTTTTTTTTTTTATCTCTCTTCACCTCGTTGTCTCTTTCTCCTTCCCTCTCTCTTTCTATCATTTCCTCTCTCTCTCTCTCTCTCTCTCTCTCTCTCCCTCTCCCTCTCTTTCTCTTTCTCTCGTACATGCGCTTAATTAAATCTAACATAATCTCCTAAGCCATTTAAGCTGTCTTGGAAGATTACCTTGGGAAATATGAACTTTAGCTGATATCTTTAGTCCCTGAAACTATCAAAACTAATCAACTACACCGTAAACTTTCTTACTCATACTCTCCCCCCCCCCCCCCCCCCCCCCCCCTCTCTCTCTCTCTCTCTCTCTCTCTCTCTCTCTCTCTCTCTCTCTCTCTCTTTCTCTCTCTCTCTCTCTCTCTCTCTCTCTCTCTTTTTCCTCCTCCCTCCCCCACCTCCCCCCCTCCCCCTCCCTCCTCTCCCTCCCTGCTCTCCCTCCCTCCCCTCACCCTCTATCCTTCCTTCTCTCCTTTCTCCTTCTCCCCCTTTATCCAATAATCACGCTCTCCCTCCCAAGCATCGTGGAGCTAATCTCCCTGTTGCTTTCATGCGACGATCCAGCGGGTCCTTTGATCCGCAGCTTCCAGAATTCCGATAAGTATCTCACTAATGGATGTTCCTTCTCGGGGTGTTGTTGTTGGTGTTGGTGGTGAGGCTGGGATTTGTGTTGGCGTGTTGGTGTTCTTGTTACTTGTACTTGTTGGTGTAGTTGTTGGAGGGGGTGGTGGAGGCTGGTAAGGTCATTGTTGGTATTTTTCTAAGGCTGGGATTTTGTGTTGGTGTTGTTGTTGCTCGTGTTGGTAGGGTTGTTATTGTTGTTGTTGTTGATGGGTTTTGTGTTGGGTTGTTGGCGTATTTGTTACTCTTTGTTGGTGATGTTTAGTGAGTTGTGGTTACTATTGATGAGGATTGTCGAGGATAGGATTCCGTTGCATGTCTTGCTGTTGCTTGAGGAAGTGGCTGTTGTTGCTGAGTTTGGGATTTATGTTGTTGTATTTATGTTTGTGATACTTTTGTGTGCTGTTATTTTTGGTGTGGTGTAGATATACTCGGTGGTTGTGTCCTTGTCAGTGGTGTTTTTGCGGCAGTTGGTGTTGTTACTTTTTCATGTCATAGGCGTTGGTGGCAGAGGTGGCTTTGTTCTCTTTGCTGTTATGAGTGTTAGTGGTGGTGTAAATGCTGTTGCTGGGAGGAAGGGTCAATGTTGCTGTTGCTGTGGTAATTGCGGTTGTCTGAACGAAACGGAAGTGAAAGGAACGGAAATAGGAGCGAGCACGAACAAAATAAACAAAAAAAAAAACAAAACAAAGCAAAACAAAGCGAGACAAAGAAAAATAACAATACGTAAAAAAAAGGAAAGGAAAAAGAAAAAAAACGGAAGAAACCCACAATACACAATGCTAGATAAAATAAAAAAACACAAAAGGAGGGGAAGCACACACGAAGAGAAAACCCTCCCAGCCAACGGAGGGCGACGGTCTCTTGCCCTGAGGGCGGGGGGGGGGGGGGGGGGGGGGGGGGGGGGGGGGGGGGGGAAAAAAAAAAAAAAAAAAAAAAAAAAAAAAAAAAAAAAAAAAAAAAAAAAAAAAAAAAAAAAAAAAAAAAAAAAAAAAAAAAAAAAAAAAAAAAAAAAAAAAAAAAAAAAAAATTCCCCCCAAAATATAAAAAAAAATTAAAAAATAAAAAATAAAAAATAATAAATAAAAAATAAAAACTTAAAAAAAGGGGAAATTAAAAGGGGGAAAAAAAAAAAAAAATGGTTTGTATATTATAAAAAAATTAAATTTAAATTTTTTTGGTTTTATCTTTTTCTTTTTTTTTCCCTTTATATATATATATTTTAAATTATATATATATATATATTTTTTATATATATATATATTTAATTTTATATTTTATATATATTATATATATATATTTATTTTAATTATATTTATTATCATATATATATAAATTATATATTTATATAAATATATATATATAAATTATTTTATATATATATATATATATATATATATATTATAATATTTTATAATATATAATTATATAATATTTAAAATATATTTTAAATTTTATATATATTTTATATTTATATATAAAATATTTATATATATATTAAAATAATAATATATATGCCCTTTTTATGAAAGGAGGAAAACAAAACTACCCTGTTGATATTTGGTATAAAAAACCCCGAATGGAAGAAAAAAAATTTATTGAAAAATGATTAAAATTTTAAAATTGTGGGTTTTTATACCAGAATTATATTTTATATATATATATTATTTTATATAATATTTTATATATACATATATATATTTTATATCTATTATATTTATTATATATTATTTATTATAATATAATATATATTATAAATAAAAAAATAATAATTTTATATGGTGCATTATATATTATATTTTATATATATTTTATATTTATGTATATATAAATATATATATATATTATTTTATATATATATATTTATTTTATTTTATATACTATATTTTATATTTTATATATATTTTATTTTATATATAATATTATAATATATACAATATATATATTGTAATATATATATAAAATAATTTTTATTTAAAGAGAGGAGGGGAGAGAGAGAAGGGGAGATAAAAGGGGAGAGAGGAGAGGAAGAGAGAGATAGAGAGGAGAGAGGGAGGAGAAAAGGGAGGGGGAGGGGAAAAAAGAGAGAGGGGAGAGAAGAGGGAGAGAGAGAGAGAGGAGAGAGAGAGAGAGGAGAGAGAAGGAGAGAGAGAGAGAGAGAGAGAGAGAGAGAGAGAGAGAGAGAGAGAGAGAGAGAGAGAGAGAGAGAGAGAGAGAGAGAGAGAGAGAGAGAGAGAGAGAGAGAGAGAGAGAGAGAGAGAGAGAGAGAGAGAGAGAGAGAGAGAGAGAGAGAGAGAGAGAGAGAGAGAGAGAGAGAGAGAGAGAGAGAGAGAGAGAGAGAGAGAGAGAGAGAGAGAGAGAGAGAGAGAGAGAGAAGAGAGAGAGAGAGAGAGAGAGAGAGAGAGAGAGAGAGAGAGGGAAAGAGAGAGAGAGAGAGAGAGAGAGAGAGAGAGAGAGAGAGAGAGAGAGAGAGAGAGAGAGAGAGAGAGAGAGAGAGAGAGAGAGATTGTAACCTCATGGCGGCTTCCTGTTCCCTGCCTTCATCAATCAGGCCTTTGGCGACGCCCGCGGAATGCCATGACCTCGCTACAGGGCGCGGGCGGAGTTCAAAGGGCGCAGCGACACGGGAGAAAAGGTCGGATATTAGGTGTGTGTGTGTGCGG
>NC_061821.1:15378225-15380725 GCF_019202785.1 Penaeus chinensis | reverse complement strand
ATCTGAAGACATCTCCCTACTCTCGCGTCACTTCAGGCCTATGGTCCGGCCGCCGCTGTCCTCTTTAAAGTGGCTGATGGTCTTGGGGAACCTGAGACGCGATCTCCCTCTTTCTCTCTTTGCTTTCTCTTATGACTCTCCCCCCATCCCTCCCCCCCCTCTCTCTCTCTCTCTCCCTCACTCCCTCCCTCTTTCTCCTTCCACCCCTCGCTCTCTCCCTCCCTCATTCACTCCCTCCCTCTCTCTCCTTCCAGCTCTCTCTCTCTTTCCCTCCCTCCCTCCCCCCACCCCCACCCTCTCTCTCTCTTTATCTCTCTCTCTCTCTCTCTCTCTCTCTCTCTCTCTCTCTCTCTCTCTCTCTCTCTCTCTCTCTTCCTCCCTCTCCCTCCCCCTCTCTCTCTAGGTTTACTTTCTTGTTGTCATTAATAGTGCTACAGCATTAAATATTTTCCTCCGTTTTCCACCTGCAGACTAGGCCTACTGATTCAAGAAAAAAAGGTACCTTGTTATTTTTTGTCCTTTTTTTCTTCCGTGCGTCACCATTTACCGCGTATTCAAGGTTAAGAGATGGACGAAAGAAATATCTAGTATGAAAAATGATTAGAATAATAATACTGATGATGGTGATAACAATATTGATAAAAATGATAATATATTTAGTGATCATGATAATGGTAGTATTATTGATGGTGTTGGTAAATTATAACACAAATAGAAACAATTACGAGGAACACAAAGGAGAAAACGAGAGAAAGGACAAGAAAAGGTGGCGAGTCGAGTGCCTGTCAGCGGTGCCACGGTCCAATCGCCCCCGGCTGAAGAGGCAGAGCAACGTCTTCCTCGTACCCCCGTGCTGACGCTGGAGGAGGAGCTCGAGGCCCGCCAGAGTTGAACCACTTCGCCGAGAACCGTCGTCTCTCGAAATCGGCCGGGTGTTGTGGCCGGAACTGCTGAGACTTGCAAATGAGGTTAAAGGCACCTGTTGTTGACGTCCGGTGTGTAAATCTGGTTTGGGATTTGTTTATTTTCGTTGTGGAAATTGTGAAGCCCAGAGTATTTGCTTTGTGCGAGAGGGAAGAGACTTTGCATCGTAGATCAAACTGTTTGTAACCGGTTCGCGTGCAGACGTAAATCAACTTTCTTTTCCTCGAGAAATTGTAGCTTGAATTAAATTTATATATGTTTTTCTACGGGAACTTGTGCAGTGCGGCATTATATTTACATTTCTTTTATGTACTAAACCTTCGCCCCTGAGTACAAATGGCGACCTGGCCACCCCTTCTTTTCTACTGCTATTTCTATAGTAAGAAATTTAGATACGGCGAATACCTCGAATGCCTAAGATTCGACGGGCATATTCTGAATCTTAATGATAAATTGAATTACGTTTAAACTAAAAAAGAGAGACACAAAAGATAGAAAGAAAAAGTTCTCTGTCTCCCAGTCAAAACTTGTGAATCTTGTGCCAGCGCCGCCCTGGACAGAGCTGGAAAAGAGCAAGACCACTGGACGCGCCCACGCCGTAAGCTGATCTTTGTCCAGGCTAAGAAACAAATTTATTATATAATAATTAAGAATAAGTATAAGAAGTAGTTATAAGAGATTGCTTTATTCAGTGCTACGGTGCCTGTTGCTACGAAGCAGATTTATGACGAGTAAGATATTTGGCTTTTCATTCGGAGGGTTCCTTTAAGAGTAGTTAGGGACAAAGCCCGAGCGTAAGGTGGTTTTCTGGAGTGAATAGACAAGTGACTAAAAAAAATGAGAGGGAAAAGAGGCTAAAACATCAGAAGAGAAGGGATAGCTGAACAACCTCCCACTCCCAGGGAGGGAAAAATAAATAAAATAAATAGATATGTGTGAATTTAATTTGCATATCTAACTTACGAGCAGTGTAAACAAACAACTGGCTTCACTACAACACGCAGTGCCTATGAAGCTGAGCAGGAAAGCACTCTTTCAGTAAGGAAAATAATTGTCTGACCTTTATTTTGGGAGCAGCGGAGGGGGGGGGGGGGTACATGTATGTGTGTTCTGTGTTTTTGTTTCTGCTTTTGTTGTCGTGTGTGTACATGCGTGTGTGTGTGTTCGCTCTCTCTCTCTCTCTCTCTCTCTCTCTCTCTCTCTCTCTCTCTCTCTCTCTCTCTCTCTCTCTCTCTCAAGCTATATGTATTTATGCACATGCATATATATATATATATATATATATATATATATATATACATACATACATATACATATATATTTACACACGTATACAGATACATATATGTGTATATATATGTATATATATAAATATATGTGCGTGTGTGTGTGTGTGTGTGTGTGTGTGTGTGTGTGTGTGTGTGTGTGTGTGTGTGTGCATGCATGTATGTTTGTATGTGTGCGTATCCATAAAAACGTATCATGTTAAACTGCACAACATATAGCTGCCGCATCTTCCATGAATAGTAATCCGGAGAAACACGCCTTCAGGCTTTTAGGCCGGAGGAGGGAAATA
>NC_061821.1:15363225-15365725 GCF_019202785.1 Penaeus chinensis | reverse complement strand
ACCTCAGGTCGACCCCAGTCTGCCATTGACGAGGCCACTATCCATCAAGTGGAGACTGCCCTTTTGGAAAATCGCCGTGTTACTGGTCGTCAGCTAGCCCAAGATTTCAGGATTAGTGTTACGTCTGTGGACAAGATTATTCATGACCCTCTGCATATGCAAAATTTGTCTGCTTGATGCGTTCTCAGGCTACTCACTCCTTTCCAGAAGCAGGAATGAGTCTATTGTTCCAAGGCTCATTGAACCATGTCCCAAGAAAACCTGGAGGGCTTTTTTAACAGACTTATTACGTAAGGTGAAAGTTGAGCCTTTCCTATGATCCAGAAACTAAAGCCCAGCCAAAACGATGGAAGCACTTTGACCCCCCCCCCTCCCACACACACAAAAGGGCACGTGTCACACCCTCGGCAGGCAAGGTCATGCTGTCTTTTGGGACCAGCATGGAGTAGTGATGATGGATTTCTTGGAAAAGGCTATTGCAATTGCAGAAGCTTACTACACTTCACTGCTATAGAAATTGCGGGAAGCTATTAAAGATGATGAGATACTGATTTCTGAAGTTCACTTCATAGCTGTAAACGCAACCTCCGCTCTTACGGAGAACATGTTATGAGTTAAGGACTGGAAATGAACATATGGCATAGATATATGCATCATTATGTAAGTGAAATGGGTCAGCGGAAATCTTTAATGAGCGCTCCTCTCACACACACACAGTATATATGTGTCTATATACATATGTATACACGCACACACACACATATATATATGTGGGCATATACATATGTATATATACACATATATATGCACACACACACACACACACACACACACACACACACACACACACATACACACACACACACACACACACTATATATATATATATATATATATATATATATATATATATATATATGCGACCCTGCTGGTGCCAAACCGTATCGGTCTCTGCCGTTCCTTTGGATCCATCAGCTGCATGGGCAACAGCTTGCTCCTTACATTCTTTCGCCCAGGCATTGACTCTACCTATACGGGAGTGGGTAGAGACAAGAATGCCATAGTCGACATCGACTGAAGGTGGCCATCGCTATATATATATACAGTATATATATATATATATATATATATATATATATATATATATGTGTGTGTGTGTGTGTGTGTGTGTGTATATATATATATATATATATATATATATATATATATATGTATATATGTATATATATATATGTATGTGTGTGTATATATATGTATATATATATAGATAGATAGATATATGTGAATCTACATACATATACAAATATTTATATTCCTTCCACTCACCTAACCACTGGATCAGGTATATCTTGATAAGGAGGAAGCAATTCAGTCGGGAAGTTATTAATATTCAGTTCTGACATGGCCTTAGTAATAGCAACACGCAAGCCCGCTTACTATGGCAAAGTGTGCGTGTGTGCTTGTGCGCGCGCGCGCCTGTGTGTGTGTATGTGATATATATATATATATATATATATATATATGTACATATATATGTATATATATACCCATATACATACAGATGTGTGTGTGTGTAAGTGTGTGTCTTCGTGTGTATATACATACATATATATATACGTGTATATATATATACATATACAGACACACACACACACACACACACACACACACACACACACACACACACACACACACACACACATATATATATATATATATATATATATAAACATATATATAAATATAAATATGTATGTATATGTATGTATAAACACACACATAGACACACACAGTAAGTCCTTAGTTCATCAGCGTAAGGACACACGCAATTCTAACTTCTGCAGTTGCATTAGTCATTTTGATTGCAACATTTATCAGATTTAGTGCTTTAAGCCGAATGTTTCATTGTGTAATTGGGTTATCTTGCATTATTGTCATTGCATCGATCATTCGATGATTGCAGAAGCGAGGGTCCTGGCATAATACCTAATTCATATACAATCAAGTTATTTCAAATCGAGAAATCGAACTTTTATTTACTATCTTTCATTCCCTTCCTCGCTTTGTGTTTAATATGTCCTTAGTGTTCTTGTTATAGTTATTGTTGGCGTCGTTATTTTTATCATATTTGCTCTTATCAGTATAAAAAAAGTAATGTAGTAGTATTACTGATAATGGTTATTATTGATTCTCAGTTGCATTGTTGTTAAAAAATGTCATCATAAACCTCGTCATCATCATCGTCATCGCCATCATCGTTATCATCATCATCATCATCGTCATTATTGTCATCGTCATCATTATCACCGTCACTGTCATCGTCATCGTCATCGTCATCGTCATCGTCATCGTCATCGTCATCGTCATCGTCATCGTCATCGTCATCGTCATCGTCACCGTCATTGTCATTGTCATTGTCATTGTCATTGTCATCATCATCGTCATCGTCATCGTCATCGTCATCGTCATCGTCATCGTCACCGTCACCGTCATCATTATC
>NC_061821.1:15320725-15323225 GCF_019202785.1 Penaeus chinensis | reverse complement strand
ATGTAAATATCTATTTCGGGCAAAACCTAACATACAGTTCGCTATGTACTGAGATATTGTCTGTCGAAATTCGCTAAAGGGAATAACTGTAGTGGGTGATTGGTTGGCGTTCATATATCACAGCAAATGCACCGCTCTTCATCGACAGAAATGTCTCTATTACTTTTGTTTTTTTTTTCTAGCAAATAATGTAAACAAAGATTGAACAGCTAGACTACCAAAAAACATATTGGCATTGCCTGTGAAACATCTAACGCATAAGATAAAAACACCACTACAAGCACGACGATTTACTCTTTCTATTATTGCATTTACGTAACCAGCATGAAATTGAAGGATAACCTTTAAATGTCAAGATATTCAATTACAATTGCCTTGGTGTTTCTAAGTAAAAATGGTAGCATGAATGTCAAATTAATAACTGATGCATTTAATCAGTAAATTAAGTGATATTTCCCTTATCGAACATAAAAGAAGTGCAATCAAGCCCCCACATTTCATTGATATTTTCTTTTCAATGACAAATAAACGTAATACAAATAAACGTAATAAAATACACCATCAAATAAATAATATAAAACACACAAGATGTTAATCCGAAGACTTGTCAGCTATTATGAACAGCCTTGACCAGCTGCTTGGCGCTGAAATACAGGACAGCAGATACATTCATTAATTGTTCTTAGCTCCCACCAAGCAACGAAGTCGTAATTAAACCTTAAATATTAAATCACATGAACAATAAACCGTGAAATCTTGAATACTGCGAGGCACATGAAATATGAAATGTCAAATGCGGATGACATTCCAATATATATAATTAAAGGAATTCCTACTCGCTTCTGTTGCATTTCTCTCACATGTGGTTGATGCTAAACACTCAGCTATTGTACGGAATTACTTCAGTTCTGTCTGTTGTATAAGGTCTAGTTACCCTATATCAAACAGACAGCTTACAGTTAAGTAAAAGCAAGGAGTATATGAATAATCATATGAGACATGGGTATCACTTTATTATGCTATTTTGAACAATTTTAATACATTATACATTTTATACATTGTTCGAATGTATCTAGCTTCTTCTTTCACTTAAAAGAAAAATCTTAAGGGACAAAATTAAAATGAACGATGCAGTCGTCAATAAAAGTCAAACCTGAAAGTATTATATCAAAAAAAAAAAAAAAAAAAAAAAAACACACACACAAAGAACGAGGCTGCTCGTACGCGTTTTTTTCCCGATTAAATACAAAAAATAAATCACTTGCAGTAATTTTGTTGCTGTTTCCATCCCGCGGTTTCGCTCTTTCTTGAACTTTTGAACTGATTTAAGTGCAATGCATTGTCCGTATATGAATGCACTGAAATATCAATCATTGTCCATTCAAATAAAACCTCGGTAATACATATAACGATATATCAACTATATGTTGTGTCTAACTTTAACTTCTAATTAAATGAATGTGTGTCACATGATGCGCCCAGTGATCCTCATATATATGTATTCATATATATACATATATGTATATATATGTGTATATATGTATCTATATATATGTATATACATATGTATATATATGTATATATGTATGTATATATATATGTATATTTATGTATATATATATGTATATATGTATGTATATATATGTATATATATATGTATATATGTGTATATATATATATATATATATATATACATACACATACACACATACATTATTTTGTTGTAGCTTTGTCCTATACTTATATGGGGGCACTATGATCAAGGTTCAAGCTGATATTTTTTTCATGGCCGGACGCCCTTCCTGACGCCAACTCTTTCTATTTACCCTGGCTTGGGACTGGCACTGACTTGCCTACCCAGCGGCTAGATTATATATATATATATATATATATATATATATATTTATCTATCTATATATACACATATACAGAGATATATAGATAGAGATAGAGATATATATATATAGAGAGAGAGAGAGAGAGACAAAATGTGTAGATATGTGTCCAGCACATCTCCATTTTGCCGCTTCATCACTTTTATAATGTATTTTCCATTAATCTGTTCTGTCATCGACGTTGACCTTTGCCTATCTCTCAGGGTTCCTCGAATTATCGACCCTTCCGCTGCTTTTTATGTCTTTCTGAATTAATTTTCTATTGTTATGTTTATATTACGTTTCATATTCATGTCCACGCCGGGAGAACACGCTGACTCCATACTTTCGGATTCTGGCGAGATGACAAGAAAATGTCCCACTCGTATATTCCAAATGCTTTTCCTTTAATAGTAATGTGTCATTTCATTTCGTTTTTACGTATGTGCTAGGTTATGTTTTATAGCTACCCAAACCCGGGTAAATAGAGAGGGTTGGCGCCAGGATGGGCATCCGGCTACTAAAAATTTCTTAAAGTATTGTGTTAGGGTTTAGTCCTTGACACTTGACCTCAGTAAGTGTACTCACTGACGTCTTCAGGTACCTCATATTAGTTAAATTCATTT
>NC_061821.1:15283225-15293225 GCF_019202785.1 Penaeus chinensis | reverse complement strand
TGGATAGATAAAACTGTAAAATTATACATGGATAGATAGATAAATGGACGAATAGGGGAAACAGGTAAAGTGATAGATGGATATAGATAAAGAGATGGATGAATGCATAGCGTTTACTTAGCTATTTGGCCATGTAGATTTTAGCATTTACTCTACGGACATCTTCGCCATGTTTCAATATAATTTAGTTTCAATATTTAGTCTCGGCTTGGTTAACTGAAAAGGATTAATCGGTAAAAGTAACTTAAACATATTGAAGTTAAAAAAAAGAAGGGCGTTAACCCATTGATCCCAACAAAGAGATTAACGTAAAACCTAATTAAACTGCCAAAAAAAACTAATTAAACAACCATAAAACCTATTGAGACTACCATAAAACCTAATAAGACTACCATAAAACCTAATTAAACTACCCTAAACCCAGTTAAACTACCATAAAACCAAGGCCAGGCACGATTAAACAAACAAAAAAAAATCAAATAAAATATTCTAGTAAAAACAAGCTATTCGGACATAAAACACAAAATAAAATGGGTTTTAGAAAAACTCAAAGGTACGGTTCTGTATTGTATTGCAGGTGTGGCAGCTTGCATGAACAGAACTAATATGACCACTATTACCCTGACGTCGCTAATGTTTTCGATGTCGTGTTCCACCGCCTCACAGTGCGAAAAGGTAGAATGTACAGTGGACAAAACAGACAAAATCGAAAACAAACCAAGTCAATTAGAGAAACAGCGCCTTTTTTCCTCGCTCAAAATCATTTGCCGTTTTAACTATTTTCTCGTGGATATTTACGTAGTAGTAGTAGCGTTTAATGAACAAATCCGAATGTCCGACTGCGCAGCCGCACAGAGGGCACCCTCGTCGGCTGCGGCCAAGCGAACACGAGGGGAAACCTTGGCATTTCACTCGCTGCAGAGGAACAGAAAGATAAACAGAGAGATGGAAGGATAGATAAACGGGTAGATGGATAGATGGAAAGAGAGATAGGCAGACAGATATAACAATAAGCAGACACAAGGCTCATGGTTCAAAAAACAACTAAATTGAAAAATAGCCGAGCTTTAACTTCCTACAAAGCCTAAAACAAATACAATGCAACAGATACTTGTTTTGTTCATGTAATCCTCGGGTCAACAATAGTTTATTTTGAAAGCATTTTTGTTTCATTCAGAGCAAATGCGCTGGTAATCTCTGCTTTATTTTTCTCTTGTATCATAACTGAACACTCGACTGGAAATATTTCAGCGTTAATGTGAACTATGCACGCACGAAACACATTCACACACATGCTCAGACACACGCACATGTATGCACGCACACACACACACACACACACACACACACACACACACACACACACACACACACACACACACACACACACACACACACACACACACACACACACACACACAAATATTATGGTAAAATAATTTTGTCAGTTTCCCTCTGGTTTCGCTCAGTTTCTAAGCTTAAATGTTCCTACAGATCAGATTCTCCTTAATAACATAAGCTATACGCAAAAAAGGATAGGAAGAAATAAGATAGGGACACACACACACACACACACACACACACACACACACACACACACACACACACACACACATACACACACACACACACACACACACACACACATGTACGCACACACGCACGTACGCACGCACGTACGCACGCACGCACGCATGCACGCATACAGAGAAAGAGAGAGAGAGAGAGAGAGAGAGAGAGAGAGAGAGAGAGAGAGAGAGAGAGAGAGAGAGAGAGAGAGAGAGAGAGAGAGAAGAAAGAGCGACAGACAGACAAAAAAGAGAACACATTAGAGAAAGAGACCTAAAAACGAGAAAAAAAGGAATTATATCCAGCAGGCTTGCCACAAACTGACTTTTATCAACTATATTTTAGAGAGAAAAAAATCCCGGCCTAGAGAATAAACGCGTGATTCTGAGCGGAATAACTGCCAATTCGTCGACACAATTAAGTCTGAATACATTTTAGAGCGAAGGGGAGGAGTCAGCCACAACTTGGAATTAAGTCACAATACGCTAAATTGGGTTTGGAATTGGCGTCCGTTTCTGGAATAAGAGATTGTGAAAAGGATGAAAGAAAGAGGGAGGAAAAAAAAGAAACGACTCAAAGAACGATTTTATGAATGGAGGAGAGAGAAGGAAGATGAACGAGCATAGTAATCTTGGAGTAAAAGCTATAATAATAATAATAATAATAATAACAATAATAATGATGATAATAATTCTGAGTTGACTGCAATCGTAACATTGATATTACACTATTGATTGAAGAAATGATCGTAACAACGAAAATAATGATAATGCCAATGATAACAAACATAATAACAGCAATTCCAATGATAGGGACGATGATACTGTTGATAATGATAATGAAAATGATGGTAATGATAATGACAATATTGATAATAATGATAATTATAATAATAATAATAATAATAAAGACAAAAATAAGATAATAATGAAATGCTTACAACATCGACAGCAATGATGATAATGATAATAGTAATGAGATTGATAATTGCAATGACAATAATAATAAGAAATATAATGATAATGATAAAATGATAACAGTGATGAGAATAAGAAGAAGAAGAAAAATGAGAAAATGCGGATCTTTTTTCTAATTTTAACATCATTATTGCCATCATTACCAGCATCATTAACATCATACTATCATTATCATAATCATAAATCTTGTTGTTGCTTTTGTTGCTGTTCTTCGTGTTATTGTGATTATCATTACTATTGTTACTGCCATTAGTAGTACCTGCTATCAGTATAATTTCCACTATCATTCATAGTACTATCATAATCATTATTTAAATCATTATTATCTAAATCTTTATCCTCATTATCATTAACATTATTTCCATTTATATTACTGTTAATATCATAAATCATCCTTATTTTTATCATCACTTTTGTTATATTTGCATTTCTATTATAATTATTATTATCATCATTATTAGTACTATTATGATTATCATTATAAATTTTGGTATTACTATTATTTATATTATTATTGTTATTACTAATCATTTTCATTATAATGATGATTATTATATTATTGTTTTTGTTCTTACTGCTTATTGTTATCATTATTATTATTATTATTATTATTATTATTATTATTATTATTATTATTATTATTATTATTATTATTATTGCCATCATTATTATTATCATCATCATTACTAATATCATTAATGATCATCTATATCTCCATTAATACCATCATTCTTTGCTAGGACATTTAAGATCGTTATGTTCGAAGAGTAAATTTAATGGTATTCCTTCTTTGGCGCGCGAAAGAACATGTCGTTTGTCAGTCTGTTAAAACAACACCAACACCAAAACACACATACACACACACAGCAAATAAAAAGGAAATCGGCCTCCTAACTCTCACAAATATTGTATCACTTTGTCGACACGCTCGACGTGCATCCACTTGCAGACTTTCGAGGTCACGTGAGGTGTGTAGGATATATACATTGCAACTTTCGAAACTTCCCACAAAGGTGTCGCTCAGCAGAGTTACGGCTTAAATATAAGAGATACGAGGGATAAAACGTCCCTTTATTTACCTTCCCTACCGTCCTACATTTCCCATATATTTTGCCATCTTCAAATAATGTAGGTCATATATGCAGAGAAGGGGACCGGGACTGACCACCCGCCCTGCATGGGACCATCGCCTCTCTTCAAACTCGTTACCTAGGAAGGTTCTAGATTTCCAAGCTGTGTGTACACCTATGAAAACTGGCGACGTGGTGATTAGGCAAGTTTCTTGAATAAGATATCGTACAGCAACAGAGCTTCACCGTCACAAATTTGCAGAGATACTTTGTATCATAAACATGTATGTTTTCCTTGGAACTTTACGTTTATTATCATAATTTTTAGTATAATATAGGTATCTCTCTCTCTCTCTCTCTCTCTCTCTCTCTCTCTCTCTCTATATATATATATATATATATATATATATATATATTGATAAATACACATATGATATATATGTATGAATATATGTGTATACATATACATATACACACATTTATATATATACACACACCTATATATGAATATGTATATACGTACATGTATATGAATGCACTCACAGATATATAAATACATATTTATATATACACATATGTTTATATATTTATATATGTACATATATATTTATATATATATATGTACATATATATCTATATATATGTATATTAATAGGTTTGCATATGTATATATATATATATATATATATATATATATGTAAATATATATTTATATATGTATATATATATAATTAAATGCATTTGTGTGTATATATATGCATGTGTATATGCATATATGTATGTATATATCTATCTATATATATATATATATATATATATATATATATATGTGTATATATATATTTACATAAATACACACATGCATATTTACATAAATACACACACACACACACACACACACACACACACACACACACACACACACACACACACACACACACACACACACGTATTATATGTTATTGTATTCTTTATTCTAATTATCATTAATACTATTATCAACATCACTGTTACTATTATCATTATTTCAAATATTGTTACTATTATCGTCACTATTACGATTATTATTATAAATGTGATGATCATTATCATCATTATTACTAATATTGTTGCTGTTACTATTTCTGTCAATCCACTGTTACCAAGACGGCAAGAACACCCACATTCAGTTCCAGTTAGTTGTTATGTAATTATTATTGTTATTACTATCATTATTGGTATTACCATTATCATCATTTTTTTGTCTATTCTCTTGATTATCCGAAAAAAATACATCATAATGTTAATGGCAAAAGTAACATTTATATAAATAACACTAGAAAAAAATCCGAAAACTCAATACAAGTGGAAATCAGGCCCATTGATTCTATGGCTAATTTTGTTATTATCCTTATCATTATCATTGTTATAATTTTCATAATTAATATTATTATTATCATTGTCATTATTATTCTTAGGATTAATACTATCATTATTATCATCATTGTTATCATTATCATTATCATTATTATCATTATTATTATCATTATCATTATTATGCTCATTATTCTCATTATTATTATCATTATCATTACTGTATTACTGTTTTAATTTTTATTATTATTATTACTATTACCATTATTATGACTGTTATTACCATGATCATTATCAATACTGTTTCATAACCATTATTATTAAACCGATGATAAGAAAATATAAAAATACTGATACTAAATGACAATATGAAAATAATTATAATAATCGTTATGACAATACAACGGCAGCAGTAATAATAGTGGTATATGTTAAAGGAAGAAGGATAATGATAATAATGATTATGACAATAGAATTATCAATAAAAACACAACAGCGTCAACAACGAATATGAAAATAAGAACAATGACGGAATAAATGATGATTATGATGAATATCCAAGAATCCGATATAATAAAAAAAAAAAAATCATATAAAAAAATACTAACAATAATGACGGAAAAGGTTACAATTATTGTGATAGAAGCAACGGCAGAACGAAATATTCTATTATTCAGCAAGCAATATCTAAATATCACTTCACATAACATTGCTAATTCGCTCGCCTATGTACAGATATAACCGTCAAAATTGCGCGTCTCGCTTCCGCCTTGGCTGCGACCGGACACTCACCGGATACACGGTAAAAAATAAGGCAGGTCTCACGACAGTTCGCTTGTTCAGCTTTTCCCAAAATGGGGCGAATTATAGGGGCAAGGAAGCGATTCCTTAGGGGCAACGAGGCACTTCCTCATAGTTCCTGGAGTAAATTGATAGATAATGGAACAGAAGGAAATTAAATATTATATATTACAATTTTAAAGAAATATTGCCAAACTTCTAAGAAATTAGATGGATAAAATTTGATTAAGCCTTCCAATGGGGTAAGGGTAATGGCCATCTATCACAATACTACCGGGGTTAACGATACCAAAATGTTTGAGAACCGCCGATCTCGTCTCAATGCCTTTCGTCCCCTTGATATCTCAGACCTTCCTCCTTTTGTCTTTTGTCTTTTCCGTACGGTAATTTAGACAAGCAGAATTCAGATCCCATTTTACACAGACAGATCAAGACATCGCCTGTACTTCTAAAAAAAAAAAAAAAAAAAAAAAAAAATCGTCTCGCTGCTTCATTCCGCTTTGCCGTAACGAACTTGTTTGACTCAAACTACAAGAGAGAGAGAGGGAGAGAGAGAGAGAGAGAGAGAGAGAGAGAGAGTGAGAGTGAGAGTGAGAGTGAGAGTGAGAGTGAGAGTGAGAGTGAGAGTGAGAGTGAGAGTGAGAGTGAGAGTGAGAGAGAGAGTGAGAGAGAGAGGGATGAAGACAGACGGAGCGAGTAAGAGGGAATGAATAAGAAAATTAGAGTATAAGAGAATGAGAGACAGACAGAAATGAATAAAGAAACAGGAGTTAGCATCACCACAGAGAGCCTCGTACCAACTCTGAGCAGCCAATAGCTCTCCGACTCCCATGCCTTTGGGACTTGAACGGCACTGTCAGTCCATGTACCTATAACGTCTCCATTGAACAGCTGCCCAGGATGCGGCGAAGAGAATAATGGACTTGCAAGAGAAACAGATGGTGTTGCCCGGAGAAGATAGATCGACGCAGAACATGTTGCAATTTGGTCAAACTTGAGATAAAGTTTACTGTGTTGTAATAGGGAAAGTGAGGCCGAGGTTGCTGGCAAAGGCTTGTCTGTCGGTTAGGTATGTGTGTGGGGGGGGGGGGGGGGGGGAGGGGTGTTCGCATATCTCAGTGTTTCTGGATCAGCCAGGCTCTCTACCGATATATCTCCAATCGCGGGTACAGATTTGCTGCTCTGCAATTATCACAAAGGTAACCCGAGCTGCAAGGTGCAATTGCGTTGTACTCAAATCCTCCTTACAGCCCGGCGCAAATTGAGGATGGATTGTGAACCTGGTTTGTGGTTAGTTTAACCCCGGCCTGCCTATATGAGTCTTTGAATGGGGAAATGACCCTCCGACATTATCCAACTTACAAGGGTGATTATTCTATGATAATGGTAGGTCCATTGCGGCTCATTAGACCTAAGTGTATTATGAGTGCATGATGACGTGTAGTAAATGAATTTAAAATGTTACTGATGATGATGACAATGTATTATGTTAGACACTGACGGTTTGCAACACATTTCGCAAACGCACAGTTAAGTTTGGTTGGGAGAACATAAACACCACAAGAAGAGACATGTACTGTGCCCCTTCCAACAAACAAAGAGAAAGATAGATAGATAGATAGATAGATAGATAGATAGATAGATAGATAGAGAGAGAGAGAGAGAGAGAGAGAGAGATAAAGAGAGAGAGAAAGCGAGAGAGAAAGCGAGAGAGAACCGAGAGAGAAAGCGAGAGAGAGAGAGAGAGAGGGAGAGAGAAAGAGAGAAAGAGAGAAAGAAAGAAAGAAAGAGAGAGAGAGAGAGAGAGAGAGAGAGAGAGAGAGAGAGAGAGAGAGAGAGAGAGAGAGAGAGAGAGAGAGAGAGTGAAAGAGAAAGTGAAAGAGAAAGAAAAAGAGAAAGAGAGAGAGAGGGAGAGAGAGATCAGACAAAAAGAGGAGAAGGAACAAGAGAAGAGAAAACTTTTAAAAGCTCAAGACACATTATTCCTTTTATGTATCTCTTGCCAATTTTTACCTTTCTTCTTTTTCTTTTCATCTTCTCTCTATAGTCTTCTAGACAGCTGGCAGCCCCTACGGATTTTCTTATCTGTCTTACAAAAAAAAAAAAAAAATAACACTAGCGTTGCCTCTTTCCTAAATTGGTAAAGATCTTATGGCAGATGAGCAGAGAAAAGAGGAAGTAGATGAAGTTAAAGATTACTGAATAATGGGAAAAAAATGGAATGTCAGATATAATGCGATAAAATAATAGATAAGAAAGTCTATGGGGATGGTAATGATCATGAGGATGATTATGGTGATTATGATGTTGCAACGGTGGAGATGATAACGATTTTGAATGTACTGCCAAAACAGATACTTATAACAGGGGGGAATTGGTAATAATATCAGTAATGAATATAACAATAACATTCATTTAAAGATCATAACAATAATAATAATGAACACAGTAAAAGTAATAACACAAATACTATTACTACTACTATTATTACAATTACTGCTACTGTCGTATTCACTGTAGTGAATAAAAAAAGTATGCATGAATACCGTTTACTATATAATGCATACAGTATATCAGAGCGCGACTTATTACGTCGTTCTCTGTTGTAGTTTTACATCATTAATTGATATAGGTACATTGAAATTTTAAGTTGTTTTATTATTTTGTACCACGTTTACAGTATGGCTTGAAGATTTAAAAACACCATTTCAGTGTTTATACCTTTATTTCAACACCGAACTTTTAATAAAGGAACAGTATAACATGTTTAGAAAATTTTACCTCTTCAACTCGTCTCAACAAAAATACCGGCTGGAGAGGAGGCGGCCGCAGAAACAACTGCCTCTGCACTCGTTCCTGTTCGGGGGTCTTTTATACCACTGTTTTGTCCCAGCCCGTGACGCTGGCTGAGCTTTTCGATCTTTTTTTCTCTCTCTTTTTCTTAGTATGGGCAATATTTCCTCCATACTAGTTCATTTCACTCCTTCATTTGTATTTAGGATATATACTTGTTTATATTCCCTCTATGCGAAGAAACAATTTGTTCTTGTTTCCAAATAAAAATGGATTAGAACAAGCTTCAGTATCAATTTCTGATGGAGTTCTATGTATTTATATATTCATCTACTAAAATATTCATATGTATTGTTAAAGAAAAATAATGATATGGGATTCATGGTTAAACCTTTTCAGTTATTCCATATTATACTCGTTTCATTCATACAGACACGCACATGCAACCCCACCCCCCAAAAAAGGTACCATAATTGAATAAAAATAATCATGTTTGACATATAATTCAGAAGTGGAAGCGATAGATTTCAAATTCTTTCTCCTGGTAATACTAAGGGTTTAAGATATTCCCACGCTCTGTACAAAAGAGAGAAAGAAAGAAAAAAAGAAAAACAGTTTTTCACTACTACCTTAAATCTTTATTTTTATCAAATCTGCCTAGTTTTATTTCAGTCTCTAACACTTCCATTTTCATTTTCATTACTCCTCATCGTTCGTTCGCCCAAGTGGATTTATTTACAAGAGCGCGGTCCTTTAACTAACTGCCAGGGCGTATCTAGCACTTCTCTCGCTCGCGCTCCGCTCGTTAGAGTTCGACCTTGGCTGGGAATGGCGACTGCAGGCGCGAGCGAGAAGGGAAACCAGGCTGAAAGGCTGTTCCATGCAGGTTTCCTGCAACGTTCGCCTGCATCACCTATTTCTTCTGCGCTCTTGCACATCCCTGATTCACCGATTTTGTAATAAAATCAGTGCGAGCAGTAATTGGTCCTTTGGAATAATGACAGAGTTCATGTTTTCCCCTTTATACAAGACGTGAAAATACCCGTTTAATTAAGTCCATTTTAAATCCATAATTACATGTCATTACGTTTCATCCAAATATTCTTTCATCCTCGTAGATAGAAGAAAAAGTACACACACCTTTTCTCCTGAAGCCTTATCACATCTATACCATCGATGGTGTAAATCATTCAACTTCTGTAGATGACGGTGGTGAAGAATGGACCTCGGCCGATGAAAGCATAGGTCAGTCTCCGGCACACAGCGTGGAAGTCGACGAGGGTCATGACACTGCTACTACTGATGATGATTATGGGAAAGAGAAGTATAGTAATTGATCATAATAAAACCGATAATTATAATAAACACAATTATAATGATGGCAATAATAATGATAATAACTATGATAATGATAGAAAATAACTTTAAAAAATTATA
>NC_061821.1:15263225-15265725 GCF_019202785.1 Penaeus chinensis | reverse complement strand
TGATGATAATAATAATGATAGTAGTAGTAATAATAATAATAACAATAACAATAATGATAAAATACAAATAATGTTAATGATAATGATAATGGTAATAACAATAATAACAATAATAATAATAACACTAAAATTGATGATATGATATAATGATAATAATGATGATATTAGAAATGATAATATTAGTGATAATAATAACAATAATGATAATGATAATAATAAAGATAATGATAATAACAAAATAATAACAATTTCAGTAATAACGATAACAATAATAAAAATATTAATGATAACAATGGTAATAATAATTATAATAACAAAGATAATTTTTATAACATTCATAATAACAAAGAAACTAAGGGTAACAATGATAATAATAATAATAATAATAATAACAGTAATAATAGTAATGACAATGTTGATAATAATGACATTAATAATAATGATAATAATAATAGTAAAAATAAAAATAATGGTAATAACAATAATAATAGCAATGATGAAGAAAATAATAAAACTAATAATAAAAAATAATGATGAAAATGATGGTAATAATGATGATAATAGTGATAATGACAATTATCAAAAGGATAATGATAATAATAATAAAGATAATAGTAATAATAATAATAATGATAATAATAATAATAATAATAATAATAATAATAATAACAATGTTAATAGCAACCACAGCAACAACAAAACAACGAGAATAGAAATAATAAATATAATAATAATCATAATATTGATAATGATAATGATACTGATAATAACAGTAATATTATTGATAATAATAACACAAGTAATAATGATGATAATAATAATAATGATCATAATATAAATGATTAAATTGGTAATACTGACAATAATGATGAGAATAATGATAATGATGATAATAGTATTCATCATAATAACTAAAATAATGATTATAATGGTAAATATAGTATTGATAATCATGATAATGATAAAAATAACTCTATGATAACTATATAATGATAATGATTATTATGATGATTATGAAATGAATAGTGATAATAATAATGGTAATAATAATAATAAATATGAAAACAGTAAAATGAAAAAAATAAAATAACGATAATAATAATAATACAAATTTTAATGATGATGGCAATAATGTTAACAATAACAATGATAATAGTAATAATAATAATAATAGTAATAATAATAGTGATGATAATAAAAGTGATAATAATAATAATGATAATAATGATAACAACAATAGTAATAATAATGATAATGGCAAAAATTATATTAGTAATACAAAAGATGATGATAATATCGATAATAATAATTATGACTGATAGCAATATTACTAATAATAATGATATTGATAATGATGATGATAATAATAATGATGATGATGATAATAATAATAATAATAATAATAATAATAATAATAATAATAATAATAATAATAATAATAATAATAATAATGATAATAATAATAATAATAATAATAATAATAATAATAATGATAATAATAATAATAATGATAATAATAATAATAATCATAATAATGATAATGGAAATACTAATGATAATGATAATAACAACATATTGAAATGATTATGATAACGAAAATAATGAGAATAATAATAATAATGATAATCATGTAGTGAACGCGGGAACGAGCGCAGCGCCGTAACGCCAGTTAAGACGCAGACCAACGATTTGCGTATGCAAACGAGCCCGCACGGTCTTGGAAGTGGCGGGTATTGCTGGTATATATACCCCTCGTTCTGCCAAGACAAGGCAGAGAGGGAGAGAGAACGAACACGGCTACTTCCATGGCTTGCCAGTCCTGCCCTGTCCAGCGGCATTATTGTATGCATATGGGAAAATGTATATTATTATTTTTGATTTTGAGATTACGAGTGTCAGTTGTGAATACACCGTGTACCTTGACCTTATTCTTTTCTTTCATACAACCATGTTAAGTAATTTAAATTGTAACCTGGAGCCTCCGAGAAAATATGAATATTGAAATAAGCTAATACTAATGGAAGTGAAATGCTAAATGAAGTCAGAATAAAGATATTAGCAATAAAGAACTCTTGCCACGCCTACCACACAACTTTGCAATACGACAATCATGATAATAATAACAATAGTGATGATAATAATAATGTTAATAATAGTATTCAGAATAAATATTATGGCAATAATGATAAAAATAACCACATCAGTAATGATCATAATAACAATGATAATAAAAACAATAATAGTAATGTTAATAATGATAATAATAATAATGATAATGATAATAACAATGATAATGATAATAACAATGATAATGATATTAGTATTGATAATGATAATGATAATAATAGCAATAGTGATAATAAAAATGACAATAGTGATCATAAAAAAGATTATGACAAAAATAAAAATGATAATAGTAATGATGATCATGATAATAATGGTAACAATTATAATGATAATAATAATACTGATAGTAACAATGATTAATAATAATAATAAT
>NC_061821.1:15243225-15250725 GCF_019202785.1 Penaeus chinensis | reverse complement strand
TAATAATAATATCATTATTGCTTTTTATTATCCTTATTATTATTATCATTATTTTTTATTATCATTATCATCATTACTGTTTTTATTAGTATAAGTAATAGTACTATCATTATTAGTATTAGTAATAGTACTATCATTATTATTATTGTTATTATCACTATCATTATTAGTATCATCATTATTGTTATTATTACTACAATTTTTATCATAATCATTAGTATCATCATTACTATTATCATTTCTATTGTTATTATCATTATTATTATAATTTTTATTATTATTATTATTATTATTATTATTATCATTTTCATCATCATTATTATTGTTATTATTATATTTTCATCATCATCATTACTGCTTTTACTAATATCACTGATATCATATTCATCCTCACTGCTTTGGTTTCGCTTTGAATGACCATCATCATCATTAAGTTGTTTATACCACGCGGAATGGAACCGAGGGCGTATCTCAAACCTTAACTTTACATCAGCCCTAAAGGTGGCGCGTTTCACTTCTCCTGGAGATCCTGAATAAAGAGGTAAGATGGAAGTGACTTTGAAGGGAGAATAACGAGACACTGTAAGGAGAATTTAATGGAAGAAGATGATCATAATATATAAGAGCAAAATGTATAGGTGTTTTGTCGCAAAAGGCTGAGGGATAAAAGTAGTTTGTACGCTTTTAAGATTTAGGATTTAATATCAGAATCACTTATCGTTTACAAGGAGAGAGAGAGAGAGAGAGAGAGAGAGAGAGAGAGAGAGAGAGAGAGAGAGAGAGAAATAGAGAGAGAGAAAGAGAGAGAGAGAAATAGAGAGAGAGAGAGAGAGAGAGAGAGAGAGAGAGAGAGAGAGAGAGGGAGAAATAATGATATATATATAGAGAGAGAAGGAAAGAGAGAGAGAGAGAGAGAGTGTGTAAGGGTATCTATGGGAGGGGGCCTCTCATGAATGCATCCTCGGAGTGATGATGCCTGTGAAGCGGGTCGAGAGAAGATAATAAGGGCCTGGATAGGTGGGCCTTGTTTACCCCGTGAAAAAAAATAAACAAAACGTATCTAGGTTCCCTTATAAGCCCTCAAGGAAGTGTGGGCATCTATGAGGTCGAGTGGTCATGCACTAAAGTATCCCTTCGTAAATCTATTCACACCCATCTTTCAAAAAGTAAGGCAAATCATGAAGTCAGATACAACCTTTTCTCCGGTTCGGCGCCGTCTCACCGTAAGATCCATGGGGGACACACAAAATATACGTTCGGTATTAACACGGAATTCTCCCCCCCCCCCCCTTTATATATGCGAGGGGGAAACAAATATTTATAATACAATTTGTTTTGAAAATAATAGAAAACACACTACAGAACTGGTAAAAAGTAAAACTTAATTAAAAAAAAAACACAGATAATTAAACTGAAAAGATAAAAGGAACGAAAAAAAAAAATATTGGCAGAAGCATTACGGTAATCAAAACCCGTAGACAGTCTTCTAGAATTATTAAAATTATAACAATTATCACAGAACATAATTTATGGTATAAAGTCAATGCTTGATAATTAGCAAAAGAGGGAAAGATACCAAAAACATTTGAGGCTAGAAACTGAAAACAAACGAACAAACAAACAAACAGGCAAACTGGCAAACAAAACTTCTGTTGGCTTAGCAAACAATAAAATGAACAGGTAAAAGAAAAATATAAAAATAGCAAACCTAAAATCATCTAAAAGGCCCGACAAATAAAAATTAAAAAGGAGGCGTTAAGCATTGAAAACAAAGAAAGTTATTTTATAATGTACAATAGTTTAAATAAAAATGCCAGTCTAATGACCAGAGTGAACATGTGAAAAGGGTATAAGGTATGGGGAGTGACAGCCGATCCGTATGTCACATGTCCTCCAGGATCTTCCTACTTTTCCGTGGCCAGGATTTAGGGCAGGATGTAGGTCAAGGAAGGGATAGGCTGAGGTAAAAGGAACATGAACAAGGCTTAGGGCAGAGGAAAAAGAAGTGGAAGAAAAAGGAATGGAAAAAAAAAAGACCAACACTAGATAGGCATGGGAGCTTAAGTCTAGGCAGTTCTGAGAGGAAATCTTTTGGATATAAGGCATAGACATAGAATAGAAGAGTTACAAGAGAGAGGAAAGAGTAAAATGACAGTGTAGAATAAGATAATAAAAGAAAAGAGCAACTGAAGTAAGACAAAAAAGAACAGATGCTAGGCTAGACCAAGAGAGGGAAAGGAAGAGGCACAGAGGCTAAGAGAGGGAAAGGGAGAGGCACAGAGGCTAGGAGAGGGAAAGGGAGAGGCACAGAGGCTGGGAGAGGGAAAGGGAGAGGCACAGAGGCTGAGAGAGGGAAAGGGAGAGGCACAGAGGCTAGGAGATGGAAAGCTAGGAGAGGGAAAGGAAGAGGCACAGAGGCTAGGAGAGGGAAAGGAAGAGGCACAGAGGCTAGGAGAGGGAAAGGAAGAGGCACAGAGGCTAGGCGAGGGAAAGGAAGAGACACAGAGGCTAGGCGAGGGAAAGGAAGAGGCACAGAGGCTAGGAGAGGGAAAGGAAGAGGCACAGAGGCTAGGAGAGGGAAAGGAAGAGGCACAGAGGCTAGGAGAGGGAAAGGAAGAGGCACAGAGGCTAGGAGAGGGAAAGGAAGAGGCACAGAGGCTAGGAGAGGGAAAGGAAGAGGCACAGAGGCTAGGAGAGGGAAAGGAAGAGGCACAGAGGCTAGGAGAGGGAAAGGAAGAGGCACAGAGGCTAGGAGAGGGAAAGGAAGAGGCACAGAGGCTGGGAGAGGGAAAGGAAGAGGCACAGAGGCTAGGAGAGGGAAAGGAAGAGGCACAGAGGCTAGGAGAGGGAAAGGAAGAGGGGAAGGGTAAGGAATGGGAGGTGGGAAAAAAGGGGGTGAGGAAAGGCAGAGAAGGGAGGCCTGGGGGCCTCACGAGAGAGAGAGAGAGAGAGAGAGAGAGAGAGAGAGAGAGAGAGAGAGAGAGAGAGAGAGAGAGAGAGAGAGAGACATATATAGAGAGAAGGAGAGAGAGAGAGAGAGAGAGAGAGAGAGAGAGAGAGAGAGAGAGAGAGAGAGAGAGAGAGAGAGAGAGAGAGAGAGAGAGAGAGAGAGAGAGAGAGAGAGAGAGAGAGAGAGAGAGAGAGAGAGAGAGAGAGAGAGAGAGAGAGAGAGAGAGAGAGAGAGAGAGAGAGAGAGAGAGAGAGAGAGATAGAGAGAGAGAGAGAGAGAGAGAGAGAGAGAGAGAGAGAGAGAGAGAGAGAGAGAATGAGATGTATCTAGAGAGAAGGAAATAGAGAGAGAGAAAGAGAGAGAGGGAGAGACAGAGAGAGAGAATGATATATATATATATATATATATATATAGAGAGAGAGAGAGAGAGAGAGAGAGAGAGAGAGAGAGAGAGGGAGAGATAATAACAGTGATAATAACAATACTGATAATAATAATAATAATGATGATGATCATCATTACAACAATAATAATACTGTAAATAATGAAATTATGATAATGATAATAATAATAATGATAATCATTATAACAGTAGTAATAATGTAAATAATTAAATTATGATAATGATAATAGTAATAATAAAATTAATAAAAATAATATAATTTTTGTTTTGATAGTAACAATAATGATAATAGTAATGATAATAATAATAAAATAATAATATTAATAATAATAATATTAATAATGATAATAATAATAATAATATACGTAGAAGAAGTAGAAGTACAATGATAATAATAATAACAATTTAGATGCCATAAGGGGAATACCGTTTCTCTGTCCCACACATATGAGCCTCACCTTGGCCAATAATGAAGATTTTGTACCTTCATTGGGAGCATTGAGGCTTGCCCTTTCATCGGCTGGCCTCGCGGAGATCACCGACCACTGCTACTTCTACCCTCCTCGATGCTTGCTGTCATCTCGGTCCATTTCGAATCATCCCCCCGTTAATCCTAAACCAAACCATATATATATATATATAGATAGATAGATAGATAGTCAGATAGATAGATAGACAGATAGATAGACTGATAGGTATATGATAGTTTGTCCTTGACTGTTCCATCACTTAGATACATCAGCCCCGTTTATCATGAAACAATTCATCTGCTGACTTTTCCCAGGCCTGATGCTGAGGAAGAATCGGTTCTAGATATTCAAGGTGTTGCTGCTCCATCTGTTTGGCAGTGAATGGTGCAGGTTTGATCCTCACACAGGATGAGCACTGCATAGTCTCGCTGAGTGAAGACATCATTCACTAGTTTTCGTTTATTTGTGCTATGAATGCTCAAAACCATGACCAGGATATTGAGTAGACAGAAGGCTTTGTAAAGCGACACGAGTCATTGATATCAAAAGGAAAAAGGACATTTCTGAAATAGACCGTAAGAATCCCTGCATTTTCCCGTATTTGCTGTTATTCTCTTAGTGATCCAAATCCATCCAGATCTATGCATCACCTTTAGCTACTTCAATCTTAGTGCTTGATAGATCATTATCATCGGAGTGGAAATGCAGATCACGATCTAATTTGGATCAGTGATTGCACTTGACACCTTAGCTGTTTTACGTTCAACATGCAGCTCCAAAGTGCTGCCTAACATTTCCCTTCCAGCCTGCAGCTCTGAATTCTTGTCGATAGGCTACACCTGCAGTTACCAACATTACCTGTGAAAATGTCCAGTGGCGATTTTTTTTCTTGAATCATACAGTTCTATTCATCACAGGTAAACCTTTCAGTAATGAGGTAGTTAAGAAACTGTGACCTAGAAAATTTGTCTCTTAACATCCTAGTTCTATGACTTTCATAGTATTCAGCAAGTGGAACTTGGCTTATATTAAATTATTTTACACACATTTGGCAACCTCAATCGTAGGATAAATCGCACAAAATACACTTGTTCGTACAGTACAAAAATGTCCCAAATCCTGCAGGCATCGGCACACAGCTGCTGAGATCCGCAAACAAGATTCCCTATTTTCTCTCAACGCATTTTCTTCGAAGTGCATATCCCCTTTCCCTGTTTCCCATCCGCTCTTCACTTCTTGGCACACTATGCATCTGTATTTTTTTCATTTATATATATACACACACACACACACACACACACACACACACACACACACACACACACACACACACACACACATATATATATATATATATATATATATATATATAGATATATATATATATATATATATATATATATATATTTATATATATATATATATATATATATATATGTATATGTATATATATATATATTTTTTTTGTATACATACATACATATGCATGTATTTGAATGTTGTATATATATACATATATATATATACATATTTATATATATATATATATATATATATATATATATATATATATATGTGTGTGTGTGTGTGTGTGTGTGTGTGTGTGTGTGTGTGTGTCTATATCTATATATCTATCTGTATATTTATCTATCTATCTAACTATCTTTCTATCTATCTACTTATCTATCTATCTACACACACACACACACAGATATATATATACATATACCTGTGCATGCATGTGTTTGTGTTTGTGCGTGTGTAGTTAGATACAATTTAAGACTTTAGTCTTAAGACTGTCATTTCAAGCTGAAATGACAAAAGCAATCTGCGAAGCGGCTATTCATTTAGATCCATGATAGTAGTCTGCCGTATCTGTCTGTCAGTATCTAATCCAACGCTAACAAAGGGTCTTTTAGAAAGGGATAAAATAGATAGATTTATACAGCAACCGCGGCCATTCCTTGGACGCTGGAGGTACTGTAGAAGTTGAACGGACAGCCTGTCACACCAAAAATAATAACCATTGTAACAAATGGAACTAACAAAATTATTTTATTTTATTTTATAGCATATTTCCTTATCGTTCTAATCACAATAAACATTGATAAAAAATGGTTGATGCCATACACTAGCCTTTTTCCAAGGCCAGCCATCTACGACTGTCTTACGTAAGAAAGGTCAAATCTAAGGCGTAGATTTGGTACAGTGCCCTATTTCCTTCTTTCGTTCTCTGTTATTCTACTCTGTGCCCTTAAAAAACTTTCAAATAAAAGAATTTATGTTGTATTTTTTTAAAACTGCGGATAGAGAGTTTCCCAATTGAATTTTCATTATAGCTTTTACAATAATAAAGATGAATCAGCATTAACAAGATAGCTTATAAAGATTACTTATTTTCCGGTGCAAACTACAGCTTATGTTTTTCTTGAACGTCTGTGGAAATGATGAATAACGACGTAAATGTTTGTGTGTGTGATTGTGTATGTGTGTGTGTATGTGTGTGTGTGTGTGTGTGTGTGTGTGTATATGTAAGTTTTCATCTACATGTGTACATAGCGTGCATGGAAGTATGCGTGTGTCTGTACAAAGCTGGATGACAATAGCCCCCAAAAAGGAAATATCTGTAACCGAAAAGGGGAAAAAAATAGGCCTACAGTCTCACCAACAAATACATAAAGAGAGCACAACAGACACACTTATTATCCCTAGAAAACACGCTCTATAATGATGCCTTTTAGCTGCCGACGCCGCGTATCGAATGTCGGTTCAGAAAAAAACGGGGAGGAAGGGAGGGAGGAAGGAAGGAAGAGGAGGAGGAAGGAAGGAAGGAGGGAGGGAGAGAGGGAGGGAGGGAGGAAGGAAGGAAGGAGGAAGGGAAGAAGGAAGGAGGGAGGGAGGAAGAGAGGGCGGGAGGGAGGGAAGGGAGGAAGGAAGGAAATAAAAAAGGAAGGAGGGGTGGAAGGAAGGAAGGAAGGGAAGAAGGAAGGAAGGAAGGAAGGAAGGCAAGTGGAAATGGAGCCGATAATAAGGCGGCGAGGCAAGGAATGTGTTATATTTCTGTTACTTTTTGTCTGTCTGTCTCTCGTTCTCTCTCTCCCTCCCTCCCTCCCTCTCTCTCTCTCTCTCTCTCTCTCTCTCTCTCTCTCTCTCTCTCTCTCTCTCCTCTCTCTCTCTCTCTCTCTCTCTCTCTCTCTCTCTCTCTCTCTCTCTTTCTCCATCTCTTTCACTATCTACCTACCTACCTACCTACCTATCTATCTATCTGTATATGTCTATCTACCTACCTACTTACCTACCTACCAACCTATGTATCTCTCTACCTACCTACTTATCTATCTATCTATCTATCTATTTATCCATCTACCCATCTATCTGTCAACATCTCTTATTCGAAGCATTCCCAAGACGCTGACACCTTAAGGTAAGATGAACACGTGCCTTCCTTTCCCACGAGAACGCATGACGTCACAGGCGAGCTCCGAACAGGTGCTGTGGGGGAGGGGGAGGGGGGGATAGGGGGGAATAGGGGGGGTGCGACCTCTTATATGAAGGGGAGAAGTTGGTTTAGAATTTGCGATTAGGCTTAGGATTTTTTTTGTGATCAGGTTTACGATTGGTTTAAGATTGGGTTCAGGGATTGGATTTTGGCTTAAGAATGGGTGTGGGGATTGGAT
>NC_061821.1:15228225-15230725 GCF_019202785.1 Penaeus chinensis | reverse complement strand
TATCTGTCTGTCTACCAATCTATCCATCTCTCTATTTATCAGTCTATCTGTCTATCTATCTACGCACACACACACACACACACACACACACACACACACACACACACACATATATAGATAGATAGATAGATAGATAGATATAGATATGTGACTGCCGCGATGGTCCAGTGGTTAGAGCAGTGGGTGTCGTAGGGAGGGCATCCAATTAGGCAAGGGTGGCTTTGCTAAACAACCTCTCAGTAGTGAACCGAGAGAGGCCTATGTCCTGCAGTGGAATGAATGGCTGTTAAGAATATAAAGAGAGAGAGAGAGAGAGAGAGAGAGAGAGAGAGAGAGATACACACACATATATATACATGTATACATGTATATATATATATATATATATTATATATATATATATATATTGTGTGTTCATATGTATGTATGTCTATGAACAGATAGATAGATAGATAGATAGATAGATAGATAGAGAGAGAGAACCGGACAAATAGACAGACAGACAAAAGACATAAAACAGCCAGAAAATCGGACAGAAAAAGATGACCGTTTTTAATTCCTCTCGGCCTCTCTCATTCCTGCTAAGTTTATCTACCGTAATGAACACTTCCAAGGGAAAATAGAGGAAGCCTTTTTCTTCCTAGGATTGATTCTATGTGTTAATTATCCCGTTTTTCGCCGTCGTGAAGAATTCGGCCATTCGATCGTAACATACTTTCTTTCCTCCTCTGATTAAATTTCCGGCTCGATGCACTCTCCTCTGTTCTTTTCGGGCGTTATCTGCCGTAGATTTGATTACGGAAAGGTAAGTGATTGTGTATTTATACAGAGAGGGAGGGAGGGAGGGAGAGGGAGAGAAGAGAGAGAGAGAGAGAGAGAGAGAGAGAGAGAGAGAGAGAGAGAGAGAGAGAGAGAGAGAGGGAGGGAGGGAGGGAGAGAGAGAGAGAGAGAGAGAGAGAGAGAGAGAGAGAGAGAGAGAGAGAGAGAGAGAGAGAAGAGAGAGAGAGAGAGAGAGCGAGAGAGAGAAAGAATTAAATGGAGAGCTAGATATTGGAAAATTAATGGAGGAAGGGAAGGGGAAGGAGACGAAGGAGGAAAGGGATAGGGAAGAGGGAGAGAGGGGGGAAGGAAGAGAGGGAGACGCAGAGGGAGAGGTTGACAGAGGGAGGGAGAGAAAAGACTTTCCTTGACAAGTGAGGAAAACGGAAACCTTCTATAACACCGTTTTCTGAGGAATCGCAGGCTTTATTTTCCTGATCCTAAATAGCTTCGAAGAGAGTATTCTGATCCTTTGTATATTCGAAAAATCCTTGTATGTTTTTCAGGTAATCTCTAAGTACTTATTTTATCTTTATTCTAATACGCCTAATTTATTCTCTCTCTCTCTCTCTCTCTCTCTCTCTCTCTCTCTCTCTCTCTCTCTCTCTCTCTCCCCCCCCCCCCCCCCTCTCTCTCTCTCTCTCTCTCTCTCTCTCTCTTTATCTTACACATGCACGTACATGCATACGCATATTTGATAGAATATTTACACTTTGCGTTTTTAGTCGGACATTGAATGACATAAGTGAACAGACTAAAATATGTTTATTTTCCATTTTAATTACGATTAGCATACACAACTTTGATAACGTTTTGCCAGTTTCAAAATGCTTGATTTGAAATAAATGCAAAGCTCTCAGTACTTTAATTTTCATCTGACCAATGTCCAGGAACACACGACCACGGAGCTGCTTCTTCAGGCGCGGAAAGAGAAGGCAGTCTGACGGTGTAGGCCCCTGGCAAGGGAGGCGGAGCGGAAAACAGCTCGCACCACATCCAGGGTTAGTTCGTGACCTCCCTCGCCTCGTCCCTGTTGGCTGATGGTGGTTCGCAGTTCCCCAGAAGAGACGCGGATTGTGCCGCCTCACTCAAGGTGGTCCACCAACAGAATTTTGGAGGCAATCCCTGACGATTCCTTGGAGGCTAGCACTGCTTTCAAGATCGAAGAGGGATGCACAAACTTCCTGTGACGTCTTATTCCAATGTTTTTGCTCGGGGGTTGGGATGCCGAAGCCTTAACCTTTAAGCACCGGGAGGCTGAATGTTTCATTCTTTTAAGATAGCAGTTTGCATCATATAACCCTGGGGTCTCGGAGGGTTGAAAAGTTTACCCCCTGGGAGGGTCGCCTTGCTACTTGCCTCCCCGGGAAGGGGTTAACCAGTTAAAGCCGACTGTAGAGCATTGCTTCAATGACCCAACAGACAGCGCTTCAGCAGCAAGAACCAAGTGAAAACAAAAGCAATGTTAAACTACTGTATGTTGATTTGATAAATGGCTAGATAGATTGAGATAGGGACATATTAGTGTGTGTAAGTATATATAATATATATATATATATATATATATATATATATATATATATATATCGAGAGACAAGACAAGACTTATGCCATAGAACAACTAACGGATAAAAGGCCAAATCCTATTGCTTCCACGAAAAGTGATCATCTAAACAATAAA
>NC_061821.1:15218225-15223225 GCF_019202785.1 Penaeus chinensis | reverse complement strand
ATAAAGCCACACAGCGAGGCGAATTCGCGGGGGCGGCAGAAAATGAGATAAAGCAAATAAACAACAGTCCGTCACCAAAAACGAAACGTGCATAGAAATCACCCCGCGCTACAGGCCCTCAGCCTCGAGCAAAGGATGAGAAGGAGGGCAGCCAAGAAAGCCCTAGACACGCAGAAGCCACTCGCCCCAAGGATCAATGTTAGACTATTCGACCCCCACAGCCACTAGCGGGCCGCACTACAAACAACGCACCGAGAACGAGTTCGGATCGATATCAGGCCGAGGGCGGAGAGAAAAACAGGAAGAAACACGACGAAACAAGAATCAAGATACGAGAAAGCGGGGAGAGACACCGGCTCGAGACTAATGTCGGACCAACCACCCCAGACGGAACTGAAGTACCAGGACAAGAACTAGTATATTCAGAGTACGATTCGACGGAGGCAGAAACAAACAGACCTCGAGGCCAAATGTCGGTAGGCAGTTATGTGTTGGACATGAATCCGAACAGTGTTGGGAGGAACCACTGACTCTAGCGCTCCACCCGTACACGCCGCGACTCCGAGTTTCGCACGGACCACAGAGGAACGTTTCGGACTGCTTTCGTGCGCCAGTCCAACCGGTGCGCATCTAAGTCATGGTCGGACCTCCGGCCCTTTGTCGCCGCTCGTCCGTCATACGCTCAGAAACACAGAGGGCCGGCCCACTCAACCTTTCCACCAGAGTAAACAATAAGGACAGATCCGCATAATGCCGTCCGCGGCTCTCTCCTTCCAGATGGTGGCAAAAACGCCGACGCCGCTCTGAACTCTCAATAGAGCCCTTCCCAAATAATCTAGGCGCAGTTCACGCAGTCCACAACGCATAGACTATCAGTTGTGAGTCGGTTAACACTTTGCACAACGCGCGAGAGTCCTTCCTGGAAGAGTTAAAGGGCTCTTGTGACTCAAAAGGCTAAGGAAACACCGCCCCCCAGGGCTCGCAGTAGGTCGTCAAAAATGCCGATTTCCTAGGAACCTTCAAGTAAAATCCAGGCGGACGGAAGGGGTAACCCTGAGGAGAATGCACAAAAAAGACCCACGTAAATCAGGGAGTATGGATCGGTGTCGACTGCACAAACA
This sequence comes from Penaeus chinensis, assembly GCF_019202785.1. Classification (NCBI taxonomy): domain Eukaryota; kingdom Metazoa; phylum Arthropoda; class Malacostraca; order Decapoda; family Penaeidae; genus Penaeus; species Penaeus chinensis. The sequence goes on along the minus strand of NC_061821.1, from coordinate 15,222,104 downwards.
TCTCGAAAATCGGAGCACTGACGGGTTTCCATGACGGAGCCGGACTCTTCTAAGGGCCCCGCGCCGCCTGACCACGAGATCCGGTGAACAACCGACAGTGGTGATGATTTGATTTCCACTAGGAAAGCCACTAACCACCACTCACCGACTTTCACAATGTCAGCGCTGCATAAGAACGGGATTAGCCACGCGCGATGGTTGGAAACAGACTCGGATTCCGGTGGCCCGAGACCGCATGGTACGTGTCGGCGGACTCAGTAAGTCCCGGCCGGGCCCTGGATGAACAGAGGGGCGTTCGCGTGCGCCGTTGCCTCAGCAACCGTAGCCTCCCTCGAGACTTTCAGGTTCACGCGTCTTACCCGGGCAAACAAGCCGGTGGGGAATACAGAATGATTCTCCTTACCTCGATACCACAAAAAGGGCGCAGAGGCTGGGAGGATGATAAGGGGGAACCGCTGCCACCCAACCACAATGTCACACCTAGTCTCTCGCACACAACAACGACGGATGGGACAAAGAGCCGCATCAAGAATGTCAGGCGGCGGCGCATGAAGACGCCAACCGGATTAACATACCCGTCACCGTGTACGAAAGTGTCTATCTCGACAACGGTTTCCCTGCACACGCGTTATCATTCGAGTTGGTTGTAAACGTCGCCCAGGGCAAGTAATGGGATGGGGTCCCTATCGGACGACGAGTCCAAAGCACCCGGACAAAGTTCACATAGCCCCTGCGAAATCGCCCGAGTATGGCCACTCAATCACGGAACAGGACGGAGCCAGCACTATCTCTTAAAAAACTCACCCATCTACACACGCGAGGTTGTTTCGAGTAGCGGTCGATCCTCTAATGCCTCTCAATCGTCGCGTGGCAGGACGTTAGGACGGGTCGACCAAAACCTAGATTTGCGGCCCCAAGCCGGCCGACCCCCCGTCCTCATGTAGACAAAAGCCTGATTCAACGCCCGATAAACCAGACTCTTATCATCGAGTATTTCCATGCTCTATATTACCGGCGGGCATGAAAACGCGAGTGGCGTAACAGAGCCGACAGCGAGCTTTTGCTCCCGCTGCCTAAGTAAGCACAGGCAAGCAGGCCAGAGGACGAGGGTGTGACATGGTCACGCAACGCGTAACACCTTTTCCGAAGCCGGGGTGAAAAGGGCAATTCTTGCCCATATATAATGCGACGGGGGACGAACGTAGATGCAAGAAATGCCCGCGAAGAAGGATAAAAAAAAGAGGTAACAACGAGCGAGAAAATCGCTCAACAGAAGAGACGTGGCAGACGAATAAAGTAGAAAGACGTAAGAAAAAGAGAAAGTTAATTATTAGGAACATCAAACATAAAAACTTGTTGCTACAAAAACCCAAGACATAGATAAGTAAACAAACAACAAAGAAAGCTCAAAATGGAGGTGAGTATGACTAAGAGACGAGCAACTGGATAAAGAAACGGTATCCAACAGGTACGCCTCGCCCTCGCCGAGCGCGCCAGGCCCCCCACTCCCGTCACCACCGCCACCGCATACCTTGAATCCACACTTCGGTCCCTTCTCCGCCCACCCGAGCCGACCCCCCTCCACACGCCTCCCTCCCCCCCCCCGTGCCTCCGCCAACCTCCTTGTCTGTCCCTCCATCGATCACCGCACTCTCACGCCCTAAGGCCACGACTCTTCACTTTTCTGGCGAGTCTCTTTGACCGGGTCGGTCTAAGACCACGTCCATCCGGCCCCTCCACTCGCTACAGAAATTCTCTCAATTCGCATTCTGGCAGTGGACAGAGCCCTCCTACTACTCATGACGGACGATATGCAGGGGAAAAATTGGGGGTATCATTATGCTCTCAAAGTCTCTAAAAGCTATTCCCGTCAATCGGGTTATCTATTAACTCAGTAGCTTCTCCACACCGAACGAGGCAGTCTTATCCCGACGCGTCAAGTTCTCTACCTCTATAAGTATCGCACAGAAGAAAGCCTAAAGATAGGGAGCCACGCCTCCTCGGCAGATGGAGGCGTCGGTCCTGTGGTATAATCATAGAAAGTCCGTTTCCTCTCCTGGGTAAGACACGTCCCTTGGGCCAGCTCACAGGGGTCGGCCCCCCGCCCCCCGAATGCCCGTATACGCAATCGAACCGCGGGCAGGTCGAGTTCGCCATTGCCGTTAGAATACAATCATGCACCGGGACCCGTAAAGAAACGCCATGACGAACCACCACCCCCCGCCCGCAAGACTCACGCAAACCACCCGCTGCCGCTCACCCACCAGGGTACAAACCGCATCAGCCCGCTCCTGACATTTTGGAGTTCATGTACCATCTTGCCCTGCTACTCACCTTACTCAACTCACCACAATGGCTAGGATTTCCCAGGTTATCTATCAATCTATATATTATCAATTATCAGTCATCGTCGCCTAGTCAGCACTCGCGGTCTCTCACCATTCGGAGCCGAACTGATACCGAGGTTTCTTGCCACTAACGTAAATCCCACGGCAAAGACACTGAGCGCACACTGAAACTACAACGTCCTCAACTAGGGACACACAACACGACACGTTTGACCCACCTGGACCTACTACACTTCTTTCCCTGCACCAATCCCCGGGATGGGAACACCAGCAGCCCCTCAAAACACCGTTATCGACAACTGGCGATGAGCGGGGTATCTCAGCCCACAAGAGGGGCCAAGCCACCCTTCTTAACCGTGAGCACATTGCACACGGAGCCAACCAATCATGCCGTCTCAGAACCAACTTTTCTCACGTGAGCCCACTCGAACTCAACAACCACGAAGGGATCTCTCTGCTCCACGAGGTTCCCTCTCATCCTCTCTGCCCCCGACTCTCTCTCTCTCTCTCTCACTCTCTCTCTCTCTCGTCACTCACTCTCAGTTTTTTTATCTCGGCGTAGCCCGGACGGAAGCCTGAGGTAATAAACAAACAAAAAGTTTAAAAAGGCGAGAGGAAACTTCATGTTCATAAGTCACGGATATTCTCCTATTAGAAGAACTCTTAAGGGAAACAGGAAGATAAGAAAGTCCATGCAAATCAGCTTAACGGATATCGTTCAAAAGAGCAGAGGAGGCGTTGGGGAAGAAATGAGGGGAAGGCAGGAACTAAACGAAAATAATGAGGGGGGATTTGTTGTATAGGAAGTCGTCTGAAGATCGAGGGGCGTGTTCTCTCTCCGTCTTTCTGTCTCTGCTTCTCTGTGTTCCTCTGTCTCTATGTATGTCTGTCTGTTTGCCCCTTTTTGTCTCTGCTTCACTGTTATTCTACCTTTGTCCCTCTCTTCCTTTATTTCATTCCTCCCTTAGTTCCCTCTCGTCCCCATTCTCTCTCTCTCTCTCTTTGTTTACCACCGAAGCAATAATAAAAAAAAACTACTCTCTCTCTCTCTCTCTGCTTTTCTGCTTTGCTCACCCATGATTTAGCCAGTTTTTTCTTGCTTCTCCTCTTCTGCATTTATGTTACTAGGGAAGATTTGGAGATATCGAAAATCAGACAATTACCGACTGCATAAAGGAACTATTTCGGCGTAAGTAATCAGAATATATTGGTAGGATCATCAGTTTTTGATCTGCCTGTGGAATGCCAGATTCTCTTTGGCTTTCATCTGCATGATTGGGTATACACGTACACAGGCATGCACACTCACGGTATACATCGTTTTATATGTATATGTATATATATATATATATATATATATATATATATATATATGACGGGGGAATAAAGTTCATATCATAATTACTTACTCTCCATGATGTTCTAGGAGATTCAGGTTTTCGTTTGCTTTGTTTATAAGAACGATCGCGTCCGTGATCTTTATTCTCTGTTCGGCTGATCATTACGAAAGGATATAAGAAGGAATCTTACA
>NC_061821.1:15203225-15208225 GCF_019202785.1 Penaeus chinensis | reverse complement strand
GGTTAAATGTTGTTTATATAGAGATAAAGTTTTATCCTGGCTTATTCTTTCATTTTTAGGTCAATGGTACATGTAAAATTTGTTGTGACAATAAGGTTCGTTATTAAATATACTAGAGGTTGACGAATTATCTAGAGGGAGAGGTTTCGTTAAGAAATAAATTTTCAGTACCTAGTGCTAAGTCAATAAATGCAAGTTAATGATTATCCTAATTATATATCTGGTTAAAATTTGTGTCAGCAGCCGCGGTTATACTGAAAGATAAATTGAAAGAGATTTGGTTAAAAACAGTGAAATGTATTAATCTTTCTTTTTATATATCTGTACTAATAAAGGATGAATATTTTTTTTAGTATACAGTAAAATAAAAGATAAGATGCTAAGATAAAGAGATGAACCAGGATTAGATACCCTGTTACACTTTATTTAAATCGTTATTACCTGGGTACTAAACAGTTATTATCTTGAAACTCAAAGGATTTGGCGATAACTCAGTCTATTTAGAGGAACCTGTCCTGCAATCGATAGTCCACGAAGAACATTACTCTATTTTTTAGTAATACAGTTTGTATACCGTCATTATTAGGTAACTTTTATAAAAGGTAAAGTTACTAAAATAGTTTTGCTAATATATAAGATCAAGGTGCAGCTTATAGTAGAGGAAGAGATGGGTTACAATATACCAAAATGTACGGAATAATAAATGAATATTTGTCGGTAAAGTAGATTTAAAACTAAGAAGATTTTAATAAGATCTTTTGATTTTAGCTCTAGGTTATGTAGACATCGCCCGTCGCTCTCGTCAATTAAAGCGAAATAAGACGTAACATAGTCGGTACTGGAAAGTGAACCTAGAATTTTCAAGATGGAGCTTGAATAGTTAAGCATCTCACTTACGTTGAGAAGTTCGTTGTGCAAAGGTATGACAGAAGGAAATTAAAATATTGTTGAATTAGGCTTAAAAATAGCTTTATCAATAAAACGTTCTAGTTAATGCAATGTTATAAGATTTAATATTTTAATAAGAAAAGTCTAACGTTAAGTAGCCAATATTTGTGATGAGTAAGATATCATAAGTTGTCTGGATATCCTAGTTAATAAGGATTTAATAGAGTTAATAAGATGGAAGCTGCTAATATAACAATAAATCCTGTAATATCTTTAAATGTAAAGTAAGGATGGAATGGGACCTTGTCTACATTTCTAACAATCCCTAGTGGATTATTAGATCCTGTTTTGTAAATAAAGTGAATGTGAATAATAGTTGCTGCAGCTACAACAAATGAAAGTAGAAGAATGACCCATAGTAAATACCTCGTCCTGTATGTATATATAAGCAAATAAAAAAGAAGGAAGCTCCATCAGCATGTAGAGTTCGTAATAATCATCCGTAGCTTACGATTCGACAAATATGAGCAACACTTGAAAATGCAAGGTCTACGTGAGCAGTACAATGTATGGCAAGGAAAAGACCAGTTACGATTTGAATAACTATTACATAAAGGAGAAACCCGAAATTTCATAAGGTTGAAATGTTAGCTTGGGCTGGTAAGTCTACAACAGGACCATTTAAAATTTTCAATAATGGGTGTGATTTAAGAATTGGTATTGTCATTTATTAAGATGATAGTCGTAGAGGACCGAAAAAGTGTTAGTAATTTTTACTACTGCGATTAGTGTTAATAAAAGTTATATTACAATAAATATAGTAGTATAATTATAGAAAGAACTTAACAAAGATTTAGTGGAAGAAAATTGATCATTACATAATGGGGATTGTTGAATTGAAAGCGGAGTATTCAATAGGAGGGGGTCTATAAAAATTATCATAAATCTTGCTGATGCTACAAGACCAGATGTTAATAGGAATGATGTTGAGAATCTAAAAGATTCGTTGGAGGCAAGTGAAGCTACGTAGATAAACAATACTTATATGGCTCATAAAGAAAAAAAGAAAATAAATAAAATATAAGAAATTCAGAAAGAGTTTAAAGATAATCTTGTAATAACACAATTTATAATAGTTTGTAATAATAGTTTATGTCCTATTGCAGGAGAATGGAGAAGTCGAGTGAAAATAACAATAAATGATAATTATAGGTGAGAAAATAATAGTGAGTGAAATACAGAGAATAGTTTAATTAAAATACTAGAGTTGGTACTTTTTTCCCAGTTAAGTATTCAAGGTAGTAGGCCTACTCATATTTACTAATATTAACTCAAGCATCAATGATTCATTTTAGGCCTAGACAGCCCAAGGTGCGAGTACAAACCAATTCTTTTATTTTCTTTTTCATTTTTTTATGTTTTATGTTTTTTTGTTTGATGTCTTAATTTTATTGAAGTCGAGCGTTCCTCTTTATTCCTCTCTCACCCCATCCCTCTCTCTTTGTTTCTATTTCTTTCTTAACCGCTATCCACTCTTTCTCCTTTCTTCTAATTTGTTTTCTCGTGTTCTCCTCAAGCTCGCTCGCCACAAATTAAGTTAAAATGAAATGTTCAAATCTCTCGCTTTCTGTCTTTTTCTTCCGTCTCTCCCATTCCTTTCCTCCCATTCTGCCATTAATCTCTCTCTCTCTCTCTCTCTCTCTCTCTCTCTCTCTCTCTCTCTCTCTCTATCTATCTATCTATCTATCTATCTATCTATCCCGCTCTCTCTCTTTATCTCTCTCTATTTCTCTTTCTCTTTCTCTTTCTCTTTCTCTTTCTCTCTCCCTCTGTATCTCTTTCTCTCTACATTCTCTCTCTCTCTCCATTCTCTCCCTCTCCCCATCTATATCTCTCTCTCTCTCCCTCTCATTTTACTCATAAAGCACGAGAGTTATATGATCATAAAATCAAGATTTTTCATTCAGCAAGGCAGAAAGTATACACTTCATTTTCAGAATAAAAGGACCTTTCTATTTTGGCCCAAAGAAATGGGAGGCGAAACACTGCACATATTTTTAGATTTTTCATTTCTTACAGAGAAAAAGAAAGATTTTTTTTATATATATAATTATTACCTTTGTTATGTATAAATTGATTTAACGTATGATCCTTTTTTTTGTTTCTATTAATTAGTGTAGTTCAAGGATGTTTAGCGGAACGTGGTTAAATATTATATATGAAAAGGAATATGAATCAAAATAATTAGCAGGAAATAAAACAGAAGTCAAGAAGGAAAAGGGGGAAGAGGAAGAAATATGAACATAAGAGGAAGAAGAAAAATACGAAGAAAAGAATAAAAACACGAAAAAGGAAAAGACGATGAAAACAAAAAGGAAATACACGATATCGAATGCGAAAAGAAGAAAGAGAAGAAGAAGAGGGATGTGAAGAGAAGAAGAAAAAACAACAACAAAGCAAACGATAGAGTAAAAAAAGAAAGAAAAAAAAGAGATAAACAAGAAGACAAGAGAAGCTGCGGAATATTTCCTTCCAAATGAATTTTGAGACATCAACTTTTGACAAAATTAGCATAATATTTGCATAGGCGGTTTCCTCTTTCATATTGACCTGTGACATAACTTCCCTGTTAACAGAGAAGAAAAGAAAAAGCAATTACTGGAGAGGATGAAAAAGAAATAGATTATTATTACTGTTATTACCATTATCATTATCGGCTTTTGTCACGTTTCTATCAACTGATCCTTTTCTCCCTATCCTCTTCAAAGTCTGTATTACCAATATGGTTATTACTGTTAGTAACCATGTCTTTTTCATTATAACTATCATTGTCGTTATTACCTGAATTATCATGTTTCTTCTTATCATTCTTATAATTTTTTTCTCTTCTTATTATCATAATTATTATTATCATTAATATTATTATCATTATCATTATTATTATGACTATAATAGTTATATTCATAATATCAGTAATAAAAGAGACAATAATAATTATTGTAATGATAATGATAATGATAATGATAATGATAATGATAATGATAATGATAATGATAATGATAATGATAATGATAATGATAATGATAATGATAATGATAATAAAAATAATAATTATAATAATAACAACAATAATGATAATAATAATAATAATAATAATAATAATGATAATAGATATAATAATAATAATAATAATAATAAATACAACAATAATAATAATAATAATAACAACAATAATAATTGTAATAATGATAATAATAACAATAGTAATTGTAATAATAATAATAACAATAATAATTGTAATAATAATAACAACAATGATAATAATAATAACGATAGTATTAATAGGTATGATCAAAATAATAACAGTGATAATAATGATGCCTAACCCTCCCTCCCTCCTTCCCTCCCTCCCTCCTTCCCTCCCTCCCTCCTTCCCTCCCTCCCTCCTTCCCTCCCTTCCTAGCTAACATTTCCTCCCTTCTTTCCTACCTAACCCTCCCTCCCACCCTTCCTACCCAACCTTCCCTCCCTCCCTAACTCCCTCCCTCCCTCCTTTCCCTATCCTCTGCATTTCAATCGAAGTTTCTCTTTGACCTTTGACCTGTTATTGTGTTCCTGACGTCGAGGACATGCATCTAATTGCCTTTCGCGAGCTGCATTGCAATGGAGTGCAAGCGTTATGGAGGAGCTTTGCAATACGATGTGAAACAGTGCAACTGTGTACATACCGTACTTTTACATTTGCCTTTTTGCACAGGTTGATGTTGTTTGTAAAGATTACTATTTGAAAGACAACACTAGATACTTAAAGCATATTAGACACTGTGTGTGTGTGTGTGTGTGTGTGTGTGTGTGTGTGTGTGTGTGTGTGTGTGTATAACAATCCTCCCTGACCTCGCTTCGAACCTAGGTCAGGGAGGATTGTTATGTATCTATATCAATGCGGCATTGTATTTTTCATATATATATATATTGTTATTATTGTTATTATCATTATCATTATTACTATTACTATTATTATTACCATAATCATCATTATTATCATTATATAATAATGATAATAGCGATAACGATAATGACAAAAATAAAAGTGATAATGATAATAATGCTAC
>NC_061821.1:15195725-15200725 GCF_019202785.1 Penaeus chinensis | reverse complement strand
CCCGCCGATCTCTCCATGAGCCAAACGTCTTCGGCGGCTTCCTGGGGAACTCTTGTGCATCCAATCTCAAAGGCTGCTCATGGGGCACCCCATCCTTTCATGGTTATTTACCAAAGCCAGAATTAACTCGTGGGATGACTTCTCTATTTATGAGTGGTGCAACCTCCTGAGCAACCTAGCCACCTTCAGGAACGCCTATTTGAAAGGTGAGTAGATACGAGTATAGAACATGTCCCAGATCTATAAGAGTCTATATCTGGGAGATAGGGGTCATGCTGTCCTGAGGGTTACTGCCACCCTTTGCCTATCTCAAAGGAAATCGCCATGTTGGGTGAAATCCATCATACACAACCTATTAAAAAATCACTCGTCTACCACGTGGATAAACTTTCTCATAGTTCCTTGACTCAGTCACCCAGGTTAGTTGAAGCAGAAACAGACAAGTCAATCATTTGATGCAGTTAATTATGTGATAAGCAACTCACCCTGCATGCGTTATTTTTCTAAACAGGTTGTTGTCTGACGTGGATGAGAATGATACACATTTCGTGAGCAATCATCCTTTTGAGGACATTGCATGTTATAAGGGGTGAGCGAGGAGTGTCTGAGACCATTGAGAGAACTGCAGAGGCCGGTTTGGGAATCGGAACTGCGAGGGGAGGGAGTGGTTCCTGCAGGACATCAGCGGCGGGACCACTGAAGAGGCCGAAAGGGGATGGCAAGCATTTTTCTGGCTCTGCTTTTCTTTTCGTAAATGCTGTATCTGTTTATCCTAGCCCTTTTCTATTTCAGTTTCACCTATTCTTATTTACATGCCCCATTTTTAAGATTTTAATATCTTTTACTACTTGCTTTTATTATTTCTCTGCTAATTGTCATTCTCTCGTATTCTCTCTCCATAAACACTTTATTACCTTTCTTCCTCTTTTACTTTTGTGTCTTTTAGTCATGCCCTTTGCCCACTCATTTCCTTCTCTCCGTTTCTCTTTAGACTACATTCTAAACAAGATAAATCTTCTGTTCTAAATGCCAAAATATGCTCAGCTAAAAAGGAAATCAAATAAAAAAGAGAAAATCAAACTATAATGCCTTTATATATCAGGATACGCGCTGCCAACAAGAACATGGCCATTGTAATCCAGAGTCCAGGTCTGAACTTGGAACTGATGGTTGTTCATCTGCGTAGGGCACTTGGAATCGGGCCGGGCCAGGAAGCACACGGTGAACATGGCCATGTCCAGCTCGGGCGAAGTTCCGACCATCATGGACCCGATGCTCTTGGGTTCGCCCAGCCATTCGAAGTGGTCCATGATGATTTCTCCCTGGAATGAGTTCGAATTTGAATTGCTGTTCTTTCATTTTAGAACGATTTTTATATATTGAAGATTTATAAATGTTTGAGCACTTACACGAGGTCATCAATCTTTTTTAGTTCATGTTTGTATTTCAAGTATGCAGTATCTAGTAATTTCAATCGTCTATCAGACAAACTACCTTGTCTCTTCCCTCACCTTATCTCCAAGGTCAACCGTCTTCGACCAGCCCATGTAGTTGAGGTTGCCCTCCAGTTCCTCCTGGTAGAAGCTGACCCAGTTGTGGAAGCCCGACACGACCCCGTTCTTCAGCTCCCCGACGAACACGTGCTCGAAGCCAGAGGACCCCAGCGTGCTCCCTGACCTCGTGTACATCATGAACCAGATCTCCTTCAGCTTGTCCCGCAGGCTTCCGCTCAGCAGATCTGGGTCGAGAGAGGCCGTGAGTCAGCTCTTTTCCTTCTCTCTCCAGATATTTTCGCTCGAGATGAAGGGCACGATACATTTTCTTTTTCCAAAATGTGTAAAATATGGTCGTCTTATGGTACTCGAATCAGGCTAATGTTTATATATATACTTACTTGACTATCTCTCCTACATGAAATTTGAATGAAATATGTTCATTGTGCCAAATTTAGAAATGGTATGAATGAGAATAGATATATTCTCTGTGCAAGAAATATATTCGACCGGTTATTCATCCTCATCCATAAGTTTTCTAGATATTTGAACATGAATCCCAACTGCCCCTCGAAGCATGCCAGGGAGTCAGTTGATGCTAATCTCCTACGCAATTCAAAAGATATAGCTTTTCATTTTTTTTCCCAACTGGTCTCTCCTATTAACAGTGTGACTCTACTGACTTTTCTCAACAAGGAACGCTTCCGCGCGCTGCATGACCTGGGTGGCCATGACGGCGTCCAGGAAGGCCTCCTGCTCCGCGACCTCCGCCGCGTCCTCGTCCTCGGCGACGCCCACGGAAGGGAAGTAGTTGTCCTGCAGCTGGCGGAGGAGGCTGACGGTGGGGCCTGTCAGGGCGGACTCGGGCACCGAGGCGAAGAGTCTGATGATTATATTAGTGTAATTGTTAATACCTTCATAACGCTATTTTCTTCTTGTCATCTGTCAGAATGATTTTGTTTCATAATCATTCGTACTAGTAAAAGTTGCTAATGTTATGAGCAAATAGATGGCGATGGTAACACCCTTACTACTTAGGCTGCGTTCGGAACTGTTCGTCAGATTCGGATTCGGACTTGGTAACTCGGATGGACAAGTAGGAAATAAAGAAGCAAACTAGATGCAGTCGATTTTGTGTTCATCATCTGTTGATGTGCAATTATGACTATGTTGATTTTAAAGTTAATTTTTATGCACACTATTAGCAGACAAATTTGATGATAGAAGCCAGTACAATCATCTGTGTTTACAGTTAAACCCTTCTCGTCAAACTCGGCCTGCTCTCTGGAGGTCCGAGTTCATAACTCGGCCAGAAATAGTTGACCAGAACTCGAACAGATTTTCCGATGAGTTCGCCGAGCAGTTCCGAACACGAGAAACTCACCTCTCAGGGGCGAGTTCACCCGAGGATCCCTGTCCCTGGTGGTCGAGGACGAGCTGGTTGCCGACGCTGTTGACGTCCAGGGAGTAGAGCTCCTCCATCAAGTTCCTCAGGTCGGTGTCTGTCACTCCCCCGCCGGTTCCTCCTACGCAGCAGAAGGACAAGTGAGTGTGTGTGAGTGTGCGCATGTTTGCTTTTTTGTGTGCTTGATTGGTCTTTTGCATGTGTAAATTCTTGCGTTTAATGCTATATACATATGTGTTCATTCAGAGACCCCGCCCCCTCACCTCCGCACTCCACATCGAAATCGGAGCAGCAGTTGCCGTGGGAGCTGCACTCGTTGTTGCACTGGCACGGCTTGGAGTGCACGTAGCCCTCCCCGCAGCGGCCCTTGCAAGAGAAGCACACTTCCTCGTAGTCGCTGCAGCAGTCTCCGTAGGTGCTGCAGACGGAGTTGCACTGGCAGCCCGACACTCCGTCATTCACCCCGCATCGCCCAACGCATGACTGGCCGAGCGCGCCTGCTGGGGGAGACGCGGAGGAGATGAGAGACAGGAGGCAAGGCGGCAAGAACTAGCGATCCTATTAAGGGGATGATAAAGGAGATATGAGACAGGCGGGACGACGGGAAGAACTAGAGCTCTTGTTATAGGAAAATAAGAGAGATAAGAGACAGACGGGACGGCGGCAAGAACTCGAATTCCCTATTAGGGGAAAAATAAGGGAGATACGAGATAGTGGATGGCAGTAAGAACTAGAGTTAGGGAAAGATAAAGGAGATAAGCGACAGATTGCAAGAACTAGAGCTTCTATTAAGGGAAAGATACAGGAGATAAGAGCCAGATGGGACGACGGCAAAAACTAGCCGAGAGCTGCTGTCAAGGGAGAGACAAGGGAGATACGAGACAGCCCAGAGCTCAAGCTAAGAGAAAAAGGGAGGCAAGGAATGAAAATAATTGGCTCAGAGCTCCTTGTTAAGGGGGAAGGGAGATAGGACACAGCTGGGGTGACAGAACTAGCCGCTCGTTCTTATCAAAGAAAAGATAGCTGGGATAAGGGGCAGCTATGACGATGGCCAGCAGGCGTCGGTTAGGAGATATAATGAATGATAATAGAAAGAAATAAAAACTTGATTTCACAGTCATATGAGTTTTTATTGATTTTACTACTATTGTTATTTTAATGACACAGTTTCTATCATAATTAACCGCCTTCACCCGGAGAAGGGGTTCTGGATGTGCAATGTTGATAATTAGTATTTGCATTGCCAGTCTCATTTCGTTATTGGATTTCTTCCTCCTAATCTTCTCAGTCTCTAATGTTATGTGGAGATGGTCATACACTGACACAAAGAAGATGAATAAATAGACAGTCGTAATAAGCATCTGTACTACTCCACAACATTCACTCTGTCATTTATAAGTACTTTTTGTGAAACCATCTCCAAGGTGCAGCTGCCTCGGTCGACCTTGTCTGCAGACGATTACGATAACCTTTGTGGAAGTTGGCTTTTGTGTATATTTTACCAGGTGGAGTTCCCACCATTAGCACAAAATAAATTATCTCTTTAACCGCTTCGTCTCTGTCACGTTTGCTCTCTCCCTCTCCCTTTCTCTCTTCTTTTTCTTCCTCCCTCCATTTCTCTCTCTCCGTCTCCCTCTTTTTCCCCTCCGCCTCTCTCCATTCTTCTTCCTTCCCCTCCTTTCTATCTCTATCTCTCTTTTTTTGTCTCTTTCTCCTTTTCCCTCCATCTCTCTCTATCTATCTCCGTCTCCCTATCTCTCTCTCTCTCTCTCTCTCTCTCTCTCTCTCTCTCTCTCTCTCTCTCTCTCTATATATATATATATATATATATATATATATACACACACACACCTATACATACACACACACGCACGCACGCACGCACGCACGCACACACACACACACACACACACACACACACACACACACACACACATATATATATGTATATATATATATATATATATATATATACATACACTTTTTGTCCCCGTTTCTCTCTCACTACACTTCCTGTGCACTACACAGTGTGCTTCTTTGGTTGACTATGAAAGTAAGATTTTTCCCCCTGTGGTGTTAGTATTAATATAACATTTTGGTAT
>NC_061821.1:15180725-15185725 GCF_019202785.1 Penaeus chinensis | reverse complement strand
AGAGAGAGAGAGAGAGTGTGAGAGGAGAGAGGGAGAGAGAGAGAGAGAGGACGAGATGAGAAGAGAGAGGGATGAGAAGAGAAAAGAGAGAGAGAGAGAGAGAATGAGAGGAGAGAGAGAGAGAGAGAGAAGAGAGAGAAGGAGAGAGGGGAGAGAGAGAGAGGGGGGGAGAAGAAGATGAGGGGGAGGGGGAGAGATGAGAGGAGAGGATAGATGAATGGGGGAGAGAGGGGAGAGAGATGGGGAAGAGGAGAGGGGGGGAGGAGAAAGAGAGAGAGTGAGGGGAGAAAGAGGGGAAGGGAAGGGAGAAAGGGGGGGAAGAGAGGGGAGGGGGAGGGGGGGAAAGGGAAGAGAGGGGGGGATGGATGGGATGGGGGGAGAAGAAAGGGGGAGGAGAGAGGAGAAAGAGAGAGAAGAAGAAGGGGGGAGGAGGAGAGGGGGGAAAGGGTAAAAATAGAATAGAAGAAAGGGGGGTTAAAAGGGGAGAGAGAGAAGAGAGAAAGGAGAAAAAAGGAGAAAAGGAATAGGAGAGAGAGGGGGAAAGGGGGAGAGAGAGAGGATGGAGACAAAGAGAGAGAAAAAGATAAAGGGAGAGGGGGGGGTGAGGATGAGGGAGAAAAAAAGGGGAAAAAAGGAAAAGATAGAGAGGGGAGAGAGAAAAAAGGAGAAAAATAGAAGGGGGGGGAAAGAGAGGAGGAGAGGAGGAGAGAGAAGGAGAGAGAGAGAGAGAAAAGGGGGAGAGGTGAGAAAGGAAGTAAGGAAGAGAGAGAGGGGAGAAAGGAAAGAGAGGAGAGAGGGGAGGAGAGAGGAGAAGGATGAAAAGGGAGAAAGAGAGGGTGGAGAGGGAAGGAGGGGGAAAAGGGGGGAGAGAGAGAGAGAGATGGGGAGGGGAAAAAGGAGGGAGGAGAGAAGATAGATTGAGGGGGAGAGAGATGAGGAGAGAGAGGGGGAGGAAAAGAAAAAAGGAAAAAGGAGAGGAGATGAGGAGGAAAAGGGGAGGAGGGAAGAGGGGGGGAGAGGAGAGAGGAGAAAAGAGGGAGGGAGAGAAGGAGAAGAAAAAGATGGATGAGAGAGAGGAGAGAGAGGGAAGAGAGGAAAGAGAGAGAAAGGGGGAGAGGAGAGAGAGAGGAGAGAGGAGAGAGATGGAGGAGAGGGGAGAGAGGAGGAGATAGGGAAAGAGAGGGAGAGAAAGAAAGGAAAAGGAGATGGGAAGAGGGGAAAAAGGAGAAGAGAGAGAGAGTAGTGAGGGAAGAAGAGAGAGAGGGGGATAATAAATTAAAAAAGGTTTTAGAGATAGATAGATAGATAGAAAAGATAGAAGAGAGAGAGAGTTAGAGAGGGGAAGGAGGGAGGGAGGAGAGATAGAGGGAGGAGAGAGGGGAGGAAAAAGGAGAGGGGAAAGGGGGGGAAAGAGAGGAGGTGAAGAGAGGAGAGAGAGAGAGCGAGGAGAGAGGAGGAGAGAGAAAAGATTGGGGAGGTTTGGAGGAGGGGAGGGGAATAGAGGGGAGAGAGGAAAAAGGGGAAAGAGAGAGGGGGAAAAGGAGGAGAGGGAGGGGGAGAGAGAGAGTGAAGAGAGGGAAAAGGAGATGATGGGAAAAAGGGAGGGGGAAAAGGAGGAGGGGAGAGAGGGAGAGAGGGGAGGAGAGAGAAAGAGGGGGAAAAAAAGAAAGGAAGGGGCGAGAAAAGAGAGAGGGGAGAGAAGGGAGAGAGAGGAAGAGAGGGGAGAGAAAAAGGAGGAAAAGGGGAGAGAGGAGTGAGAGAGGGGGAAAAAGGGGAAAGAGAGAGGGGAGGAATGAGCGAGGAGAGAGGGAGGGGGGAAAAGGGAGGAGGAGAGAGAGAGAGGAGAGAGAGAAGGGAGAGAGGAAAAGGAAAAGAGAGAGAGAGAGAGAAAAGAAAGGGAAAGAGAGGATGTGAGAGGAGAGAGAGAGGGGGAAAGAGAGGGGGAGGAGAGAGGAGAGAGAGGAGAGAAGAGAGAGAAGAAGAGGGAGAGAGAAAAGGAGGAGAGAGGAAAAGAAAGAAAAGGGAGAGCGAGAGGGGAGGGAGAGAGGAGGGGAGAGAGAGGGAAGAAGAGGAGAGACAAAGAAAAATTGAGAGAGGAAAAGAAAGGGGAGATCCAGAGGAGAGATGAGGAGAAAGAGGAGTTTGAAGGGAGGGGATGAGAGGAGAGAGGGGAAAAGAGAGAGAGGGGGGAGAGAGAAGGGGACGGAAAAGGGAAGGGGAAAGAGGAGGAGAGGACGGAGAGAGCGAGAGAGAGGAGAGAGAGAGAAGAAAGAAAATGGGAGTGAGATGAGAAAAGCGGGGGAAGAGAGGAAGGACGAAAAGGGGAGAGGAGGGAGGAGAGAGAGACGAATGGGGGAGGAGATTTGGGAAAGAGAGATGGGGAGGGAAGAGAGAGGGGGAGAGGAGAGTAGGGGATTGAAGGAGGAGAGAGAAAAGAAAGAGAGAAGTGAGAAGAAAAAAAGGGGAGAGAAGAAGTGAGAGAAAACGAATTTTAAAAAGGGTTTATGGATTATCCCACCAACGGAATAAAGGGGATTTTTTGAAACATATCTAGAAATGCCCTTTACCATTATTTATTATAGCATTTATGTCATATGGCGTTTCCTTTTATTACTTTGAATAGACCACTTTAAAAGCCCACAATTGTCCCTTTTACGGGGAAAATAGCTTTCGGGGGGTTTGTTAATGGGGTTGGGTGAATATATGGGAATTTCATCTAACACTGAAAGGGAAAGGTTGTTATTGGCGTTTATTGATTTAGTGTTTAAAAAATTAAAAAGGGGGCATTGTGATTTAAAAATTTTTTGGGTGAATTGTCCATGACCTGTTTATTGAAATTTTTAAGCAATTGTTTATGAATCTAAAGGGTGGCGTTTTGACCTTAAGGCTTTTAGAAACCCAAATTTTGTTTTTTTAGATAATAAGGGTTTTTTGTTGGAGATTTTTAAAGTGTTTTTTTTGACCGGAATTTTTTTTTCCCCTTGGAGGGCATTGGATTCTAGATGCTTTAAATATTAATTGTTCCCAACAATTATTAAAATATATATAATATTTTTTAAAATAAAAATATACACCATAATATTACATTTATATTGGGTTTTTTTGGTTTTTATATATAAAATTTTACATATAATAACAATAAATGTGTATATTTTAAAGAATATAATTGTTATTATATTTAATTTTAATATTATTGTGTGTGTGTGTGTCTGTGTGTGTGTGTGTGTGTGTGTTGTTTGTTTTGGGGTGTTAAAATATATTTATATTTTAAAATAAAATTTTACATATTTTGAAAAAAAAAAACCCCCACAAACACACACAAAAAACACACCCCAACACCCCACAACAACAAAAATAATATATATATAATTTTATTTTTATATTTTATTTATAAGAAAACGTTCCCCCCTTTTCTTTTTAAATATAAGTGTTTTTTTTTAAGTAAAAATTTAATACTTTTTTTCAAAAAACCCAATTTTTTGAAGATGGAAAAAAAAAAAAAAAGGAAAAAAAAAATTAAAAAAAAAAACCTTATAAACAAAAAAGGGGGGAAAAATATTTCAATTTTAAATGTTTTTGTTGTTAATTAATTTTTTTATCACTATTGGTTTTTAAAAAAGTTGGGGAAATTTTTTTTTTAAATAAAAAATTATCCAAAAATTACTTTTTTTTTTGTATTTTTTCCACTTTTTTTATTTTATTCATTACTGTTTTTAGTTTTTATTTACTATTTTTTTCATTTGTTATTTTTATCCATTAATCAATTTTTTTTATAAAATTCTTTTTCCCTATTTAAATTTTTATATTTTTTATTATTAATTATCATTATTTTTTATAACCCAATTTTTTTTATAATTTTTAATTTTTTCCCTTTTTCAAATTTTTTTTTCCCTTATATTATATTTTTAAATGATAATTTTCCCCCTCATTATTGTAATTTTTATTATCATTAGTATTATTATCATTGTTGTTGCTTTTGTTAGTTTTGTCATTATCATTATTATTATCATTAGTAGTAGTAATAGTTTAATTCTTTTATAATTTATTCATCTATTATCATACTTATCATGATGATCATGATCATCATGATCATCTTTAATATTATTATCACTATCATTACTAATCTTATTTTTATCAAACATAATGCATGCCTTTTTTCCTCTTCGTTTTCTCAAGTTTTATTGTAATTTGGTGCAATAACCTTTTGGAATAACCATTTGTTCTATCTCCCTTTCTCTGTATCTCCCCCGCTTGATCTCTCTTTCTCTTTCTCTCTCTTTCTCTTTTCCTAACTCTCTGAACTTCTCTTTCTCTTTCGCGGTGAAAGATTTATAAATGTAATTATATATAATATATATAATATTATATATATTTGTTATTATATTTTGTGTGTATATATATATATGTATATATATATATATACTTATTATATATATATATATATATATCTATATGTATCGTGTATAATCTCTATCTATATTAATATATATTATATATGTATATATATCACCACACACACACCACACCATACACACATACGTTTGTTTTCCTGCACTTCCTTCAATTGTTTACTGCAAATTGTTCGGACATGAATTCCACACACACACAGAGAAAGATATGTGTATATATATATATTATATATATATTATTTTTATATATATATATACAAATATATATATATATATACTATAATAAATACTTGTTGTGTATGTATATTATATATATTATATATATATATCATGTAAATACATAACGTATATATATATATATATTATATAATATATATATCATGTAATATATATGCCTATATATACTTAATCTACATATTATACATAGGTGTGTGCTGTGTGTATAAATACATATACATATATGTGTCTTTACACACACACACACACACACATATATATATATATATATATATATATATATGTGTGGGTGGGTTTTAGTCGTGTGTGGGTCTGTGTGTGTGTGTGTGTGTGTTGTGTGTGTGTGTGTATGTG
>NC_061821.1:15150725-15158225 GCF_019202785.1 Penaeus chinensis | reverse complement strand
GATTGGAGATGGAAGATGAGAGCATTTTCC
This sequence comes from Penaeus chinensis, assembly GCF_019202785.1. Taxonomy (NCBI): domain Eukaryota; kingdom Metazoa; phylum Arthropoda; class Malacostraca; order Decapoda; family Penaeidae; genus Penaeus; species Penaeus chinensis. The sequence goes on along the minus strand of NC_061821.1, from coordinate 15,158,195 downwards.
TTGTTCAACCTTCGACTAATGACATTCGATATCGGAATCCATGCTCTCGTAATGTTCGTGGAATTCAGACGAGCGCATATCCTTTTTTTTTTTTTTTCTACAAATCAGAATTTATTGCAAAGGAAAGAATAAAACTAAACTAATAAGAAAAAAACAGTTTTCAAATTTTGTTATGATTATTCAAACATTTCGACTTCTGTTTCTACACTCATGCACATACATCACGGAACGCACACGCGCGTGCATTTTATCATACGCTTGCAAAACGGTAACAATTTGGGAAAATCAAGTCAGCTGATTCACCTGCTTTGAAACTTTACTGATGTCTCTAAGTCGTCGAACTGCGAAATAAGTAATATATATGCATGTATGTACGTATGCACTTCTTAGTCTATACACTGTACGCTTTTCCTCCTTCTTCCAGTCTCTCTCTCTCTCTTTCTCTCCCTCTCTCTCTCTCTCTCTCTCTCTCTCTCTCTCTCTCTCTCTCTCTCTCTCTCTCTCTCTCTCTCTCTCTCTCTCTCTCTCTCTCTCTCTCTCTCTCTCTCTCTCTCTCTCTCTCTCTCTCTCTCTCTCTCTCTCTCTCTCTCTCTCTCTCTCTTTTTCTTCTGCTTGCGTGTGTGTTTGTCTGTCTGCCTGTTTCTTTTACACTACTGTTTTCTTCAAGCTTTATTCGAAGCTACGGTATTTTTTTTTCCTCATGATTTCTTTAGTTACTTGAAAAATAGAAGGGCTACCTTTTTATCAATACTTCTTCCATATTTACGTTTTCAAGTTTACAAACTATTAAAGCACTATACGCACGCACGCAAACACTCAGACGCACTCTTATTTGAACATCCCTCCTCCTTGACTTTCGATAATTTCCTTCCTCGCTCGTCCTTCCACCCGAGTGTCTCCTTCGCAACCCCCCTCTCCCCTCTCCTAACCCATCTACCCTCCCTCTCCCCTCTCCCCTTCCCCTCCCCCCTCTCCCCTCCCTCTCCCCTCTCCCCTTCCCCTCCCCCCTCTCCCCTCCTTCCTGCTCCTCCCTTCATGGCGATGAGATACAAAAGTAAAACTTTATTGTAGTTTAGTGATTAATACAATTTTTAATATCATTTTTTAAATTTGAGATTTTAATAAATTTGGCAAGTGTTTGAATAGTTCAAAAATGCAAATACTGAAATCATCAAGGTCTTACACGCTACAACGAACTAACTTGATCTTCACACAGACGAGCGCGCGGAAATCACACACGGGAATTGTTGCATGAAAAAGTTCTCAGAAATACACACACATGCATACGCACACAAATACATACATACACATGCACACGCACCCACACAAACACACACACACACACACGCACACACACACACACACACACACACACACACACACACACACACACACACACACACGAAATAAAACGGGTGTGTGCTCTTTCTACATGTACATAAATAGCAAGCTGTCAGTTTTAACCCGCAAGACGAGAATGTTCTCCTGTTATTCCCATTATAAGATCTTCTGCTCATCGCCAGGGGAGTGTTCTTTCGCTTATTAGGAAATATCAGCAGCAAGACAAGGCGTTGGATTCCGTTTTTGTTTTTTTCAAAAATAAAACTAAAATAAACCATAAAAAAACAGCTTTTTGCTAGCGTCGTTTTTGCTTACACCTCATGCTTACACTTGCATTTATACTTACATTCACACTCGCACTTACACACACTTACACTCACACTCAGACACACATACATTTTTTTTTTTTTTTTTTTTTTTTTTTTTTTTTTTTATTCGTTACGACTGAATCCGAGACTTTGGTGAAGAATATTGCAAGTCTGCGGAATTTATACAGTGAGTTTAAATTCCAACTGTATCTCATTGTTTATATTCCAATTGTTTCAGAATTGATCTATATTTTATTGCCATTTTGATGTATCACGATTTAAACATGTGCCATAATAACTCGCAGACCTGATATACACAGCAATGAGGAGTATGCATTTCCGGTACAAATTTCCATATATTCTTAAAATGACCTTTTCCTCCTTTGAGTTTCAGCTTTTGACAGTTTTTCCAAAAACATAATTCATTTTAATGGATTATTCGAACATTATTACCTCTCGAAACTTCTTCCTAATGGAAGGGAACAACAGGAACTCCATATTACATATTACAATTTTGTTTCGCTTACAGTTTCATCAAAGCAAAACGGATGTAATGCGACAATACGAAACTGGAGGTAAGGCATATACCTCACGGAAGTAACGAATACATTTATCACTAATAGGAACGCATGTCCCTGCTGGTCTGTTCTGTGGAAAACCCGTAGGTTCTAATGATTACTACATCCACAGCGTTAATGGTGTTATTACCAACATTGAGAGAAAATTAGCTAATTTAATGAATCGATATATGCTGAGATAACAGAGGGGGCAGAGTAAGGCGGGGAGAGAGAGAGAGGGAGAGGGAGAGAGAGAGAGTGAGAGAGAGAGAGAGAGAGAGAGAGAGAGAGAGAGAGAGAGAGAGAGAGAGAGAGAGAGAGAGAGAGAGAGAGAGAGAGAGAGAGAGAGAGAGAGCGAGAATGAGAACGAAGGAGGGGAGAAAGTCAGAGAGCACAACACACGCACGCATACGAAGTGCTAATATATTGTTGTAAGAAAGCAAGTTGCTTAAAAATGCACAAGTGCCAACATCTTCAAAGGTTATTCCAATCTTTTGAAAACAAAGTCGGCTAAGCTGGCCGCTGGAATTGCAAAGGTATTTTGTAATAATAATGGGAAAGTTATACAAATGTATAATACGATAGCACAGTTTTTCTTTGCACTTTCTGCCTTTAAATCTCACATGAAAACAACGTAAGGTGAGATATCCCCATAACATTGTAAAACAGTGATGACAGAAGTCTATGGAATGTCATTGACAAAAACCCTCCCATATCACAGTGGATTCTACTTTCAGTGGCTTCTATTATCACTTGTCATCTACAGAAGCATTCTTGCTCGCCCTCGCCCCTGCTGCCTTTTATCTCTTATCTCTTCCTTAACAGATCATGGCCAATGCTTGCCATCAGCCTTTTTGTGCCATCCCCGGTGCAGTGTTTGACAAACTACTCGGCGTCACGTTTCACGTTGGCTTCAGCCGAGTTAATGAATATCACATACAAGAGCTTGGCATTCTAGGTGATATGTATTCGGGATATCATGCATTCACATAATAATAAGAAGACATTTAAAGATAAACAAAATATAATAAAAATATCCATTACAAACATGGTAAAGTGTGCTGGTTATCTCTCCTAAGTGCAGAATCCTCACCACAAGAGCCAGGTTATTGGTGTTTATTGATCCTTTTATCTAGGCTGGTGTATTTATGCTAACTAATAAGGTAGACATCTGCCCTATCACATTCAGCTACTTAGTTAGATTTATCCTCAAGGCACCACAGATCTCTCGTCCTCTAGGGCAGCCACCTCTATCTGGTCCTTCTTGGGTAGTCCAGGTAATTAGTCATTCCACCGTTGCCATTGGAGGTATTATATGGACTGTAGTTCAGTGGATAGCCCCGCTGAATCCATTGCCTTGCAACAGGCGGGTGCTGAAGGTGATCCTGATGCCCAGGTGAGCGACGATAACGGAGGAAGTGACGGCTTCACATTAGTGAAGTCGAAAATTAGGAAAGAAAGAAAGCTCGACCATGCCGGTAAGGACACCACTGGCACCCAGAAAGGATTATGTTCGCCTCGCCTTCCCTGAAGGCGCCACGAAAAACGATAGACTGAAATGGCTACAGAACCTCGACAACGACTCTCGGGCCCAGGGGGATACCCCCCTCAAACTTGTGCGAGGAAACGCTCTCTCCTCGCCGTATGTGTATGTCGCTCGCTCTCAGCGAAACTATATGGACGACCTTATTGGAGGATCAATTGGTATTACCTTCAAACTCTGTGATGAGCCCAAGAAGCAAGAGAAATATGATGAATACCTTGTGACCCACTACAACAAGGATTTTGATCTTGAATACGCGTATGCACTCGACGGAGTTCATAAGATCATAAGAGTGCTCAAAGATTGGAAACCACTCAACCGTATTCGCATCATATGGAAAGGAGAGCAACCACCTCCCAATACATACCATTTCTTTGGGAAGTACATGCCCGCCAGCCACGTGAGGCCGTGGAGGGCATCCTCCGTCATCTGCTATAACTGCATGGAAAGTGGCCATGTAGCTAAATACTGCAAGGCCGAGGCGCGCTGCGCAGAATGTGGAGAACAACATACTGCCAGGGAGTGTCCTCGCAGTGCAGCAGAAGAGAGTACTGCAGAAGCACCAGCTTTTGTCCCAGGTGTGACTGCCTGGCACTGGGGGTAGACGGGCCTCCCTGCCCTGGCCCCTCCCCCCCACCCCCTGTGGTCCCAGCACCGACCGCGAGTGACCAGCGCGGCCCTCCCAACCCAACCAGCGGACAGGGTGCCGGGGAAGCGCCAGACCGTGCCCTGTGTGACGTCACCAGCCGCAGAGATTTCCCGCGGCTGCCGGCGAGTGGGGGTGCAGAGGTCGCCGAACTACGCGAAACGGTTGCGCAACTGGAGGAGAAGGTGAACAAGATGATGTTGATCCTCACAGAGGGTGTCTCAGGCCTCTAAGCTGCCATACTCTCTGAATAAAGACCTCGCCCCCCCCCCCCCCTCCCTCCCCAGGAGCCAGCCGAGGCAGCCGTCCCTCACCCTCAGGCAGGGATGACCGCAGGCCAGGCCGGGGAATCCCCCGCACAACCATGTAACAAAAGTGACGTCACGCCAGCTATCCAAGGCGACATAAATGTGCTCGAATTTTTAAAGGAAATGAAAGCTCTAAAAGAACAGAACTTTAACTTAATTAATGAAATAACGACGCAGAGACAGGACATGGAACAAATTAAAAGTGACTCTCATTGCCGTGATACTAGTGTTACCATTAGTGCTAAAAAACGAACGAGGAGAACCGATGTCAGACCGCTAGTGCTGATAACCAGAGTGGGCGTGTCAGCGCTGACAGCCGCCACGAACAATATCAGGATCCCTGTGACATCGAGTCCAGTGACGCAACCGGCCCCCCAGGTGCATCTGGCACAGCAAACGGAGGGACTGTGCAGAGAAGTGGAACAAAGCTAAGACCAAATGTTTGAAATGGTTAAAAGTACTTTTAAGTTTAAGACTACCATATGTAATGAAATCCACAATCATAAAGCTTTATGTTTCTTATGTGATTCTATAATTTGTAATATTAGAGGATATAACAGCATGAGGTACAGATTGCCTAATAGAGCACTATTCACATATGGATAAACGCACAATCAAACTTATATCATGGAATATGCGTAGTATAATGCCTAGGCTGAATGACCTAGAGTTTTATATCTGTAAATATAATACTGATGTTATTTGCGTGCAAGAACCTTTTGCTGCTGCTGCTAAGATGAAAATAGCACCTGCAATTCAGGGACTGGACTGGATTGTTGACATATGTGAAGGTAACACTGCCGCATAAATTAGTTTAAAAATCCGAGAACACTGATTTTCAATTTCATCATTTAAAAATTCAGACTACCACATGCTATTTTTCACTGTATAGTGAATATGCCAGACACTCCAAATTTCTGGCTAGTTCTCTCCCCAATTTTCACAACCAAAGCACGTTATGTATGGGCGACTTCAATGCAAGGCATCCACACTTTGGGGACAACCAACATAATAGTAATGGGGAAGAATTCAAACATTTTATCAATAGTAGATCACTAACAGTATATGACACAGAAGCAGAGACTCATTTGGGAGGTGGCAGGTTAGACTATGAATTTGGCAAAAATTGAGTTCATGGTAATGTCTGAGTTAGTGACCACTTTGCAATACGAACAGATTATACTGTAGACAGCGATTCAGCCCCTAGATCACCTAGGCTCCGAATAACCATCCCACCGGGCCTGGAGCATCACTTCAAGGCATGGGTCTATGACTGGTATAATACCTATGAAGTAACAACTGTTGAGAAATTTTCTCAGGATCTAATCAAAGTTGTCACTGACTACTATGACACTTGGGTCTGTTCACGATAACTCTCAAAGAAAAAGAGGCCCCAGACCTCCCATACACCGAGGTGGATCAATAACCCAATTCTGGCAAAGGAATATAAACGGGTTCAGGAGCTTGCTAATTGTTATAAAGATAATAAGACGACAGATAATCTTCTGCAGTTTCTGAAAGCCAACAAGGAATTCAGAGAATTAAAAATTCAGATTCGTAGTAAACACTGGGAACAATTCCTGCAAAGTATCAATAGTCAAACTTCTGTAGCTGACGTATGGAGAAAAAAATAATAGGCTGACAGGTAAAGCTCTCACAACACCTCAGTTCCACAGTCCACAGTGGGCTGGAAATTCTCAGGTACACTCACTTCCACAAGGGATAAAAAATCAGCTCAACAAGTCGAAAATAGATAGAAATTTCAATATAGCAATAGCATGTGCTGCTATTGACCCCTCCGACTTTGTCGAAATAACCGAGTGGGAACTGAGCAATGCCCTTCTGAAAGGTAAGGCAACCGCCCCTGGCGAGGACGGCATTACTTACAGCATCCTTCGCCACATTGCTCAGGTACCAGGCAATCCACTTTTACACCTGTATAGACTCAGCCTATCTCAAGGAATCCTCCCAAGCTCCTGGACAAAAAGTTTAATCATTCCTATACCCAAACCCAATACTGATAAATACAGACCCATTTCCTTGACCTCCTGTCTGTGCAAAGTACTTGAGAGAATGATTCTGAACAGGCTCATGTATCGCATAAATGCTAAGTTATCCCCCAGACTGTATGGATTTCTCCCAGGGCGTAGCAGTCAGCACTGTTTTGCAGTGTACTTAACAAACTCAAACCCAGGCATGCAAACCAAATTTCTTGATCTTAAATCTGCTTTTGATATTGCAAACAGGGAAATTATCCTTGAGCAACTAGCTAGCTTTGGTATTCAGAGAAAACTGTTAACATGGATTCAAATGTATCTATCGAATCGATTGGCTCAGGTTCTCTTTAAGGGCATTAAGAGTACTCATACAAAAGTATTTGAACTCGGCACACCTCAGGGAGGCGTACTTAGTCCCATGCTATTTAATATCCTAATGCATAGATCACTGGGCGATATACCACTTGCAGGCAATGACTCCATTATTTGCTATGCCGATGACATTTGTATTAAATCCTCATCCGAGGAGAGAATGCAAGAGATCCTAGATATATTTTCTGCAAGGGCTACTGAGTGTGGCTTGATAATCTCATCTGAAAAAACAAGGCACTTAACTCACAGACAATCCCTCTTCCAAGGTTTTATTCAAATATTTAAATGACGTTGAGCTAGATCTCTGCCATCAATACAAATACCTTGGGGTGATTGTTAAGGATTCAGAGTTCATTAGAAACCTGAAGAAAAGGCTGTGGGAGCGGCTGAAGCCACTT
>NC_061821.1:15120725-15123225 GCF_019202785.1 Penaeus chinensis | reverse complement strand
TAATAATAATAATAATAAGTAATGATAATAATAATAGTAATAATAATGATAATAATAAATAATGATAATAATAATAGTAATAATAATAATAATGATAATAATAATAATAATAATAATAATAATAATGATAATAATAATAATAATAATAATAATAATAATAATAATAATAATAATAATAATAATAATGATAATAATAATAATAATAATAAATAATGATAACAATAATAATAATAATAATAATATTTAGCCCAGTTCTCTCTCTATACGGGGACGCTGATTTGCGAGTCTTCATCATTCCTGTCTATCAAAATAATCTGCGCCAGTTATTCCTTTCTCTCCAAAATCTATCTGCTCCACTTCCTTCTTGGCCTCCCTCTTTTCCTCTCCATTCTACCTCCATATTATGCACTCGCTCTCCCACATATTCCTCCTCTCACCTCATTACATGAACAGACCATTTTCATCTTCTCTGTATTTTCGTTGATATTTCCAATGCTCCCGTTGTTCTGCGGATTCTGTCATTACTAACTCCACACATCCACCTCAACAAACGCATTTCTGCCACATCAAGTCTCCTCTCCTGGTCCTTTCTAATCGGCTACGCGTTTACCCCGTACATCATTGCTGCTTCCTCCACCGTCCTGTATAATTTCCCCTATATTCTCGTACTACTTTTCTTATCTCACCAAACCTGACACATTCTTCCAGTTTCTCCAGCCTGAAAGAATCCTGTGACTTATTTCTTGGTCCAATGCCCCGTCCGATGACAAAAGGCAGCCTAAGTATTTGAGGGTGTTGATCCTTCGTTTTCCTTCGAGTGATCTGAGGTCCCCTTTCCTCCATCTCTTCTCCATCTCTCCAGCTTCTGCTCAACTCTTTCCCTGGTGGCGCTTGTTAGGACTATATCGTCTGCAAATAGCACATCCCATAAGCTGGTTGTACTATATCCGGCTTGAGTTCATCCATTATCAAATCTGATATGAATGGGCTATAAAACCGAACCTTGCATCAAAATTGCTGTCCACCAATCTCCGTTTCACATTTTCGCCTCTTCAGTTATTCCTTCCAAAATTTTCATTGTACGTGACATAAACCTAATTTCCCAATAATTTCGACAATCTTGGATATCAAACTCGTCTTCATATATCGGTACAATCACCCTCTCCCTCCACGCATCTGTTATTTTTCTCTGATTGTAAATCCTCGTCATTAGCTCCCATACTATATTCACTCCCTCTTCGCGCAAACTTTTCCAATCTTCTGCCGACATTTCATCAGGCTTTCCATTCTCCAGCTTCCTCAGCACTTTTTATCTTCATGTCTCTTTATCTCTGGTGTTTATCACTCAGTTGGTCTTCCATCCCCGAAAACTCTTTCATTTTCCAGCTTTCATTTGCTTCGTTCTGGAGCATCTCAAAATATTATTTCGATCCGTTCGTAATATAATCCATATTTATTTGTTTAATAACAATAAAGATGATGATAATAATTATTATATCATTGATAATAATGATGATTAATAATGCTAGTAATAATAATGATAATAATGATACTACTACTAATATTAATAATAATGATAATTAAAGTATTAAAATCAAAAATATACATAATGACACTAATAATGATAAAAATCAAATGATAATATGAATAATAATAATAATAATAACAATAAAAAATAAAAATAAAATAAAAATAATAATAATAATGATAATAGTAATAACAACAACAATAATACTAATAATAAGAAGAAGAAGAAAAAAAATAAAACAAAACATAAAATAATAATAATAATAATAAAATAATAATAATAATAATAATGATAATAATAATAATAATAATAATAATAACAATAACAACAATAATAATAATGATAATAACAGTAATGATAATGATAATGATGATAAAGATATTGATAATACTAATGTTAATAATATTGATGATGATGATGACAATGATGATGATGATAATAATAATAATAATCATGATAATGATGATAATAATAATAATAATAATAATAATAATAATAATAATAATAATAATAGTTATAATAATAATAATAATAATAATAATAGTGATAAAAAAAAATAATAATGAATATAATAATAATAATAATAATAATAATAATAATAATAATAATAATAATGAGAAAAATTATAATAATGATTATAATATTAATAATGATAATGATAATATTAATAATAATAATAATAATAATAATAATAATGATAATAACAACAGTAAAGATAATGATAATAATGATAAAGATATTGTTAATACTAATGTTAATAATAATGATGATGACGCTTATATTATTGATAATCATAAAAATAATGATGATAATGCTAATAATAATTTCAATAGTGATATTAGTAATAATAGTAGTAATGAGAGCAATGGCAATAATAATAGTAATGATAATGATAAATATAATAATAATGATAATTGCAGTAATGATGATGATATTGATAACAATTATAATAATCATTATAATTATAATATA
>NC_061821.1:15098225-15105725 GCF_019202785.1 Penaeus chinensis | reverse complement strand
AACATTAGGTATAAGCCGCCCCCAAGCCCCCAAAATTTTCCCCCGCCATTTTCTTCGCAGGCTTCAAAACTCCCCTTTTCAAATTGCCCCAAAAAAAGAAATTTTAGGAACCCCCTTTCTAGAAAAAATTTTTATTAATTTTCCTGAAAAGCTTAGCGTGAAAGCGGGGTTTATCCAACCCCCAACCCCCTCCCGGGGCCCACCCGTTCACCCCCCCTGGGCAAAAAAACCCCCGGGCCCCCCCCCCGAAAAAATAACAAAATAAAAACAAAAAAAAAAAGAAATTTAAAAAAAAAAGATTGGGACAAGAAAAAAAAAAATCCCCCCTCCCCCATCCAATAACCCAAAGCCTTTTTACCCAACTAACCCTGCCGCCCCTTTTGCAATCTTCCCCCCGTGGGCTTTTTTTTCCCCAAATCTTCGCTTTCCCTTACAAAATATAAATCAACCCGTAAAACCTCGCCCGACGCTCTCCTCGCGTCTTGTTTTTGGGGCCCTTTGGGTGTTTTCGCCCCCCCCCCCTCAGCACGGGCCGTCACCCTGTCATAATCCCCGAAATTTTGGCCCGCATTCCCGGGGTTCCCCAAGAAACGATATTGCCCTTTGCGGGAAAAGAGATTTTTTTCAATCCCAATGAACTGTTTGGTGTTTTAAAAAACTCTTGAAAATTTATTATGGGGTTCAAGACTGCCTGATGACTCCAAGGTTACTGTTATCAGTATTATTATCATAGTTATTTGTATCATCATTATCATAGTCCTTATCATTATCATTATTATTATTGTTATTATCATCATTATCATTATCATTATCATCATTACTATTATTATGATTATTAATATTATTATTGATATCATCACTATTACTATCATTTTATTATCATCATCATTATCATTATCATTATTATCGTTTTTGTTATCATCATTATCATTATCGATATCATTATCGTTCTTTTTATTATTATTATTAATATTACTGTTATTATTATTATTATTATTGTTATTATTATTATTATTATTACTACTATTATTATTATCATCATCATCATTATCATCATAATAATAATTATTTTATTATAATTATCATTGCTATTATAAAATGAAATATTATCATCTTCAATATTATTATCATTTTCATTATTATCATTATCGTTTTCAATATCATTATCATTATCGTTTTCACTATCAGTATCATTACCATTATGATTATCATCATCATCACTATCATAATCATTATCATTATCTGTATGATTATGCTGATTGTATTGTTTATATTATTGTTGTTACTGTCATTGTTACTGTTGTTCGAATCATTATCATTATCATATTACTATTATTACTATTATTATTATTATCATTATTATTTATCACAGTCATCATCATCATCATTATTAACATTAACATTATCATTATTGTTATTATTATCATTATTATTATCAGTTTTAATCACAGCCTTTAATGGTCGTGTATGGCCTGTTATTTTTTCTTTAACATCAAGCAACGACCCGTACCTTAGATGTTAAGAACGTGACGCAGAATTCTTGCAGTCCCTAATAGCCAAGCTTTTTGCAAGAGATCAAAGTGCAGATCTTGGCTGATTTGTGTAAGCCATGAAGGAAATATTGTAGAGATAGTGCCAAAAGCCCCGATAACAATGGGAACTATCTTTATTTCTCTACAATTCCATATTCTCTTTAGTTCCCATTTAAGTTCATCATAACGGTCAATCTTTTCTCTTTCTCCCTCGGGGACCCTGTGGTCGAATGGGCAGGTGACATCGCTATTGAGACATGTTCGTCTATCCTTGTTGAAGGCGATGATATCTGGCTTATTGTGGGCCAGTTCCCTATCAGTTTGAATGGCATGTCCCAGAGGAGCTTTACGCTTTCGACTATAGCCTTTGGCCGGTGATCATACCACTTCTCGTTGTGCTCTAGGTTATTTTCTTTGCAAAGCTGCCAATGTATGATCTGGGCTACTTTGCCGTGCCTCCACTGTTTATACTGTTTTTGCGCGAGCTTTCCGCACTCAGAAACTATATGAGCAACAGTCTCTTCCCGTTCGCCACAGATTCTGCGCTTGGGGGAAATATCAATTCTATCAATTCGGTGATGTATTGATCTTGTCCTGATAGCTATCAGTGTCCCCTCTGTTGTCTTCTTTAAATCACCCTTCCTCAACCATTCTCAACTCTTCACGTCTCTGAATTAGGTTGCTTTGAAGAATACACTGTGAAGTTTCTTCTGTTGGTCAAAACAGTCTCATTATCATGACCCACATCAGCCACACTTTCGTTCAAACTCTCCCTTAACAGCAATTCTGTGTTCACAGATACGTAGCTGTACAGACAGAACATTTCAATTAGGACGCAATCTTCTATGCTTATTAGACCGCTTCCTCCTTCTGACCTTTGCAGATATAATCGATCTACATCTCCTTTGCTGTGAAACATATTGTATGTAGGCAACAGCTTCCTTGTCCTACGGTCTAATGACTGGAGTTCATCTGTTTTCCAGCTTACAATTCCTGCTGTGTATCTTATAATTGATACAGCTCTTGCGTTAATTGCAGTGATGGTATTTCTGCCATTAAGCTTTGACTTCAGTATCTTTTTTACCCGTCTGATGTACTCTTTTCGAACATTCTCTTTCATGATCTTATCCTTTATACCATCTGTTTCAAGCACCCCTAGTACTTGTATCCTTCCTCGATGTCGATCTCTTTGATTTTGTCTACCGATGTTAATTCTATGCCATCACATTTTTGATGGCGGCCTTTTTTCATCACAAGTACTCCACACTTCTTGATACCAAATTCCATCCTGATATCATCACTGAAGATTCTTACAGTATTCATCAGGGTGTCGAGTTGTTTTTCTGTCTTCCGAAATAGTTTGAGGTCATCCATGTACAAAAGTTGATTGACCATAGGGCCTGATGTTCGGAACTGGTACCCTGGTATTATTATTATTATCAATATTATCATTATTATTATTTATTATTATTATTATTATTATTATTATTATTATCATCATTATTATTATTATTATTATTATTATTATTATTATTATTATTATTATTATTATTATTATTATTATTATTATTATTATTATTATTTTACTATTATTATTATTGTTAATATTTTACTATATTATTATTATTATCATCATCATCATCGTTATTATTAACATTATCATTATCATCATTTTTATCTTATTATTATCATTATCAATATTTTTATCTTATTATTATCATTATTATTATTTTTTTTTTTTTTTTTTATCATCATTATCATCATCATCGTCATTTTTATCATTATTTTATTATTATCATCATCGTCATTTTTATCATTATTTTATTATTATCATCATCGTCATTTTTATCATTATTTTATTATTATTATTACCATCGTTATTATTATTATTTTCATTATTATTATCAGCAGCAGCAGCAGCATTACTTTAGTATTGTTATTATCAATATTAGTTTTAGTACCACTATTTTACTGTTTCTGCCTGTTTGCTTGCCTGCCTATCTGCTTGTCTGATTATCTGCCTACCTTCCTGTCTGCCTGCCTGTCTGCTTGTCTGCCTGCCTGCCTGTCTGCCAGCCTGCTTGCCTTCCTGCCTGCTTGCCTGTCTGCTTGTCTGATTATCTGCCTGTCTTCCTGTCTGCCTTCCTGCCTGCCTGCCTGTCTGCTTGTCTGATTATCTGCCTGTCTTCCTGTCTGCCTGCCTGCCTGCCTGTCTGTCTGGCTGCCTGTCTGCTTGTCTACTTATCTGCCTGCCTGTCTGTCTGTCTGTCTGCCTGTCTGCCTGTCTGTCTGCCTGCCTATCTCCTTATCTGCCTGCCTGTCTGTCTGTCTGTCTCCCCCTCCCTCACTCCCCGCCTCTCCCATGCCCCCACCCCATCCCTCCTCACTCCCCACCGCTGATTTAGCACGCGTATCCCTCCCCTAACACACACAAGGAATAACACACAGCTCTTAATCCCTTAGCACACGCCTCAGCCCATTATCCGAGGAAAATGCCATGACCGTGTCCTCAGCTGCGAGAGAAAACGATAGGCCTACCCAAGCTTTACCGGCGCCCAGGCCTAAATCAACAGGGTGTTGGAGTTCGTGAAGAATCGAGGAGTATGACACGGCCATTGAGGACTTAGTTCGTCTAAGTCGATGACCTCAGGACGTGACTGAGTTTTGTTTTTCCGTCTTGTTGTGAGATGATTGATTGACTGTGTGTGTGTGTGTGTGTGTGTGTGTGTGTGTGTGTGTGTGTGTGTGTGTGTGTGTGTGTGTGTGTGTGTCTTTCATTCATTCACTGTTATATTGTTTCTCCCCCTAATAATCCGTTTATTCACTTGTCTTTTAAATTGAATTCTTAATAAAGTAGAAAGAGCAAGCAGGAAGAGAGAGAAATGGCGGTCGATGGGAACGATGATATATGATAATTACTTCGATAGGAAGCGGCAAAATGAAACCCCGAAATAAAGAACGGTAGGCGAGGAAAGGAGAGATAAAATAATACGAAAAAAAATAAAGAAAAAGAAACGGATAAAGAGAAAACGGTAAATGGAGCATATAAGTCTGAAAAAAAAAAAAAAATAAACACATGAACACAAAGAAGAAAACATGAATGATTATATGAATTAAGCACTCGCACGCATCACAGGCTGCTTTAAATATTAATGACACATATCAATGCACAGTTTTAAAAGGAATCCTTAATATCAAATATCGAACCCTTTGGTTATTAATTAAACGCCACGGGAACAGAACAGAACGAGAATATAAGGAGAGTTTCCGAAGAGCTGTCTTCTATGGCATCCGTCCAATCGTGTGCTTTTTAGTCTGAGTTATCAAAGAATCGTCTGAATCGGAAATGAGGGTTTTATTCAGGCGTTTTGTGACCGTAATTATTTGCAAAGTGAGGATGTTTGCAAGTCGAGTTTCTAGTTAATCTCAATCACGACCCTTCGATGACACGTGGAATATTTTTTTATTTTTTATTTTTTTAGTAATGCGCATCCTGAAAGAGATGTAAATGACGCGACAACTAAAATTGTAGGTACATTATATATATGCAGCCTTATGGGTGTCCTTTGTAGCTTTATAGGCCACTAATATGTTCTTCATATATGCTGGGACACAGATCTTCCTTTTTATGGTTTAGTACTTGCCACACTTCTCTTCTCGAAGACCGTGTCCCTGCCTCGGGAACGCTTCAGGGACAGTACATTATAAAGTTCTCTTAGTCGACTCTCTTTCTTCCATTAAAAGGTTTTTATCACTTGTAATGTTGTCTAACAGTGGGATGTATCTAATCTGCTGATAATAGGTGCGACAGGTGACAGCGGCTAGGGTGGGATGACTGGCAAGCAGTCGGGGGAAGCTGAAGAAGGGGACACAGACGCCATAGTGGAAAACCCCAAGAGTTTTTGGGGAAAAGACAAGGAACGGTGACCAGCTGATTGGCTCTCCACAAAAGCAAAATCCCCGTTTTCGGGTATCCTCTTACACACACACACACACACACACACACACACACACACACACACACACACACGCACACACACACGCACGCACGCACACACATACACAAACACACGCGCGCTCGCAATGGACATGAATATAACAACAAATAATCAACTAATAACAGCTAAGGCCGGCGCATAACTGCGTCCAGCCTTCGTTTCCCCTCACGAACTTTATAGATCGTCCCACAGGCCTCCTCCAACCAGGGTTGTTTCGAGCAGAAGGAACCTGTTGAGCAGAATCGTCCTGAAGGAAGGGAGCCAGGTGCCTATATAGCCTTAGTTGGAGGTCCTGTGCCAGTCTCATGGTGTAACTGAGGCTGGACACATAGTCTGCTGTACCCCACAATCCGAGACAAGGACCTGTTACAAAAGGCATCATGATAAGACTGCAAGGCACAGGATAGCGTACAGTTCTCACTTCCATAGAGTAAACCTGGCAGTCTCAGAGCCCTGAGAATGTGTTGAGAAAGCACAAAGCATGCCTATTGATTTATTGGTCTGACAGCCCAAAGTCATCCACAGGGCTGTCTCTCGTCGCTGTCTCTCATACCAGTTACGAGATATGTCAACGATTTCTCAACTAGCGACGTTACGACCCATTTCATCAAACAACGAGAGCGTAGGGGTCTCGTAACCGCCACGACCATATTTACTATCGTAGGTATCGTAGGACTTCATTTCCTAAGAGAACGGCTCGAATGACCAATTAGCGTTAGTTCGGAAAAAAATCGACCAATTAAATGAATTAAATGTGATTAAATGTGATTAAACAGTATTTCCAAAATTATTTTTCATTCAATAAGGCAAATAAAGGAAAGTTATGAGACTTTATAGCATTTTTTTTTTGTTTTTGTTTTCAAAATATCACTCAAAAGCATTTCATTATAATTTTAGAAAGAGGTTGTGATACACTACAATAAATCAGTTCAAATATTTTTTTCTCATTATCCGTTATTACGTTAATCCCTCGCTTCCATATTGATATAATATTAGGGTATTAAGAGATGTGCTTATATACTGATAACCTTTTATTATTGAATATTTATTACAATTTGTTGTTCCAATGAAAAATAGTCATACTGAGGGCAGTTATACATTTTCATTCAAAATTCGCTCCTGATAATGTGTCAAAACTCCTTTAATTCATGATAAACTAAACTTGTTGTGTGATTTATATCAGGCCACATCAAGTAATTGGACTGCCCGAGAGTGTCCAGCAGAGGGAGAAGCCGGAAACAGATTAAGTCACGAGTTAAGGAACGAAATCACGGTGATAGATTTCGCATCTCGCCAAGTGACTGTAAGACTCCGGAGTTTACGTTTATTATTAATATCATTATTATCATTAACATTATTATCATTATTATTATTATCATTATCATTATTATCATTATTATTATCGTTTATTATTATTATCATTATTATCCACGTATACGTATAGAGTTGGGGAAATGAAAGTAATAAGTTGAACTTTGGTGCATTTCCCTCTTATTGTAATTGTTGTAATGAATGCATATATTTCACGAATGAAGAATTATTGACATATTTCACAAATTAAGGATTAAATTATATGTTTCAGAATGAAGGATTAAATTATATATTTTTACACATATTTAAGGATTCTCATGGAATGTGAGAAGGTTTAAATGTGTCTCTGATATCACACCAATAGAACAACGGACCGTGAATGCAATATTTCCTTTAAAAAAATGGGGGAAATGCAACATTTTCCATAATAAACAAACAAATAAATATATCAGGTAACAATAAAAAATCCAGACTTCATAACCAGCCATCATACTGGTCCATCGACCCCTTCCCTTTCCCCTCTCCACCCCCTCCCCTCTAAGCTCCGCCCACCCCCGTCCCTCCTTCCCTAATTCAGGAAAATTCACGGCCACGAACCCATTTCCTTCCAGCGATCCTGACCAGTGGTCTTTCCGGTCCTCCGTGGCTGAAAATGCAAA